>NW_028324144.1:15611733-15923052 GCF_054372755.1 Phalangium opilio
AGCGCGTCAGTCTCATAATCTGAGGGTCGTGAGTTCGATCCTCACTCGGGGCGTGATTTTGGCGCTGATTTTCGTTAATAGAATACTTGGTTGATAAAGAGGTGACATCTTCTAATAACACCCTCTATAGCGCAGTAGGTAGCGCGTCAGTCTCATAATCTGAAGGTCGTGAGTTCGATCCTCACTCGGGGCGTGATTTTGGCGCTGATTTTCGTTAATAGAATACTTGGTTGATAAAGAGGGGACATGTTCTAATAACAGCCTCGATAGCGCAATAGGTAGCGCGTCAGTCTCATAATCTGAAGGTCGTGAGTTCGATCCTCACTCGGGGCAAGATTTTGGCGCTGATTTTCGTTAATAGAATACTTGGTTGATAAAGAGGTGACATGTTCTAATAACAGCCTCGATAGCGCAGTAGGTAGCACGTCAGTCTCATAATCTGAAGGTCGTGAGTTCGATCCTCACTCGGGGCAAGATTTTGGCGCTGATTTTCGTTAATAGAATACTTGATTGATAAAGAGTTGACATGTGCTAATAACAGCCTCGGTAGCGCAGTAGGTAGCGCGTCAGTCTCATAATCTGAAGGTCGTGAGATCGATCCTCACTCGGTACCACTTTTTGGAGCTGATTTTCGTAACTGGAATACTTAATTGATAATTAGTATAATTGATCTAATAACAGTCTCGATAGCGCAATCGGTTGCGCGTCAGTCTCATAATCTGAATTTCGTGAGTTCGATCCTCACTCGGGGCGTGATTTTGGCGCTGATTTTCGTTAATAGAATACTTGGTTGATAAAGAGGTGACATGTTCTAATAACAGTATCGATAGCGCAGTAGGTAGCGCGTCAGTCTCATAATCTGAAGGTCGTGAGTTCGGTCCTCACTCGGGGCGTGATTTTGGCGCTGATTTTCGTTAATAGAATACTTGGTTGATAAAGAGGTGACATGTTCTGATAACAGCCTCGATAGCGCAGTAGGTAGCGCGTCAGTCTCTTAATCTGAAGGTCGTGAGTTCGATCCTCACTCGGGGCAATATTTTGGCGCTGATTTTCGTTAATAGCATACTTGGTTGATAAAGAGGTGACATGGTCTAAAAACAGCCTCGAAAGCGCAGGAGGTAGCACGTCAGTCTCATAATCTGAAGGTCGTTAGTTCGATCCTCACTCGGGGCATGATTTTGGCGCTGATTTTCGTTAATAGAATACTTGATTGATAAAGAGTTGACATGTTCTAATAACAGCCTCGGTAGTGAAGTAGGTAGCGCGTCAGTCTCATAATCTGAAGGTCGTGAGATCGATCCTCACTCGGGACCACTTTTTGGAGCTGATTTTCGTAACTGGAATACTTAATTGATAATTAGGTTAATTGATCTAAAAACAGCCTCGATAGCGCAGTCGGTAGCGCGTCAGTCTCATAATCTGAAGGTCGTGAGTTCGATCGTCACTCGGGGCATGATTTTGGCGCTGATTTTCGTTAATAGAATACTTGATTGATAAATAGGTTAATGTATCTAATAACAGCCTCGATAGCGCAGCCGGTAGCGCGTCAGTCTCATAATCTGAAGGTCGTGAGTTCGATCCTCACTCGGGGCATGATTTTGGCGCTGATTTTCGTTAATAGAATACTTGATTCATAAAGATGTGACATGTTCTGACAACAGCCTCAATAGCGCAGTAGGTAGCGCGTCAGTCTCATAATCTGAAGGTCGTGAGTTCGATCCTCACTCGGGGCGTGATTTTGGCGCTGATTTTCGTTAATAGAATACTTGGTTGATAAAGAGGTGACATGTTCTAATAAGATCCTCGGTAGCGCAGTAGGTAGCGCATCAGTCTCATAATCTGAAGGTCGTGAGTTCGATCCTCACTCGGGGCAAGATTTTGGCGCTGATTTTCGTTAATAGAATACTTGATTGATAAAGAGTTGACATGTTCTAATAACAGCCTCGGTAGCGCAGTAGGTAGCGCGTCAGTCTCATAATCTGAAGGTGGTGAGATCGATCCTCACTCGGTACCACTTTTTGGAGCTGATTTTCGTAACTGGAATACTTAATTGATAATTAGGTTAATTGATCTAATAACAGTCTCGATAGCGCAGTCGTTTGCGCGTCAATCTCATAATCTGAAGGTCGTGAGTTCGATCGTCACTCGGGGCAATATTTTGGCGCTGATTTTCGTTAGTAGAATACTTGATTGATAAATAGGTTAATTGATTTAATAACAGCCTCGATAGCGCAGTAGGTAGCGCGTCAGTCTCATAATCTGAAGGTCGTGAGTTCGATCCTCACTCGGGGCATGATTTTGGCGCTGATTTTCGTTAATAGAATACTTGATTGATAAATAGGTTAATTGATTTAATAACAGCCTCGATAGCGCAGTAGGTAGCGCGTCAGTCTCATAATCTGAGGGACGTGAGTTCGATCCTCACTCGGGGCGTGATTTTGGCGCTGATTTTCGTTAATAGAATACTTGGTTGATAAAGAGGTGACATGTTCTTATAACACCCTCGATAGCGCAGTAGGTAGCGCGTCAGTCTCATAATCTGAAGGTCGTGAGTTCGATCCTCACTCGGGGCAAGATTTTGTCGCTGATTTTCGTAAATAGAATACTTGATTGATAGAGAGTTGACATGTTCTAATAACGGCCTCGGTAGCGCAGTAGGTAGCGCGTCAGTCTCATAATCTAAAGGTCTTGAGTTCGATCCTCACTCGGGGCATGATTTTGGCGCTGATTTTCGTTAATGGAATACTTGATTGATAAATAGGTTAATTGGTCTAATAACAGCCTCGATAGCGCAGTCGGTAGCGCGTCAGTCTCATAATCTGAAGGTCGTGAGTTCGATCCTCACTCGGAGCATGATTTTGGCGCTGATTTTCGTTAATAGAATACTTGATTCATAAAGAGGTGACATGTTCTGACAACAGCCTCGATAGCGCAGTAGGTAGCGCGTCAGTCTCATAATCTGAAGGTCGTGAGTTCGATCCTCACTCGGGGCGTGATTTTGGCGCTGATTTTCGTTAATAGAATACTTGGTTGATAAAGAGGTGACATGTTCTAATAACAGCCTCGATAGCGCAGTAGGTAGCGCGTCAGTCTCATAATCTGAAGGTCGTGAGTTCGATCCTCACTCGGGGCAAGATTTTGTCGCTGATTTTCGTTAATAGAATACTTGATTGATAGAGAGTTGACATGTTCTAATAACAGCCTCGGTAACGCAGTAGGTAGCGCGTCAGTCTAATAATCTAAAGGTCTTGAGTTCGATCCTCACTCGGGGTATGATTTTGGCGCTGATTTTCGTTAATGGAATACTTGATTGATAAATAGGTTAATTGGTCTAATAACAGCCTCGATAGCGCAGTCGGTAGCGCGTCAGTCTCATAATCTGAAGGTCGTGAGTTCGATCCTCACTCGGGGCATGATTTTGGCGCTGATTTTCGTTAATAGAATACTTGATTCATAAAGAGGTGACATGTTCTGACAACAGCCTCGATAGCGCAGTAGGTAGCGCGTCAGTCTCATAATCTGAGGGTCGTGAGTTCGATCCTCACTCGGGGCGTGATTTTGGCGCTGATTTTCGTTAATAGAATACTTGGTTGATAAAGAGGTGACATCTTCTAATAACACCCTCTATAGCGCAGTAGGTAGCGCGTCAGTCTCATAATCTGAAGGTCGTGAGTTCGATCCTCACTCGGGGCGTGATTTTGGCGCTGATTTTCGTTAATAGAATACTTGGTTGATAAAGAGGGGACATGTTCTAATAACAGCCTCGATAGCGCAATAGGTAGCGCGTCAGTCTCATAATCTGAAGGTCGTGAGTTCGATCCTCACTCGGGGCAAGATTTTGGCGCTGATTTTCGTTAATAGAATACTTGGTTGATAAAGAGGTGACATGTTCTAATAACAGCCTCGATAGCGCAGTAGGTAGCACGTCAGTCTCATAATCTGAAGGTCGTGAGTTCGATCCTCACTCGGGGCAAGATTTTGGCGCTGATTTTCGTTAATAGAATACTTGATTGATAAAGAGTTGACATGTGCTAATAACAGCCTCGGTAGCGCAGTAGGTAGCGCGTCAGTCTCATAATCTGAAGGTCGTGAGATCGATCCTCACTCGGTACCACTTTTTGGAGCTGATTTTCGTAACTGGAATACTTAATTGATAATTAGTATAATTGATCTAATAACAGTCTCGATAGCGCAATCGGTTGCGCGTCAGTCTCATAATCTGAATTTCGTGAGTTCGATCCTCACTCGGGGCGTGATTTTGGCGCTGATTTTCGTTAATAGAATACTTGGTTGATAAAGAGGTGACATGTTCTAATAACAGTATCGATAGCGCAGTAGGTAGCGCGTCAGTCTCATAATCTGAAGGTCGTGAGTTCGGTCCTCACTCGGGGCGTGATTTTGGCGCTGATTTTCGTTAATAGAATACTTGGTTGATAAAGAGGTGACATGTTCTGATAACAGCCTCGATAGCGCAGTAGGTAGCGCGTCAGTCTCTTAATCTGAAGGTCGTGAGTTCGATCCTCACTCGGGGCAATATTTTGGCGCTGATTTTCGTTAATAGCATACTTGGTTGATAAAGAGGTGACATGGTCTAAAAACAGCCTCGAAAGCGCAGGAGGTAGCACGTCAGTCTCATAATCTGAAGGTCGTTAGTTCGATCCTCACTCGGGGCATGATTTTGGCGCTGATTTTCGTTAATAGAATACTTGATTGATAAAGAGTTGACATGTTCTAATAACAGCCTCGGTAGTGAAGTAGGTAGCGCGTCAGTCTCATAATCTGAAGGTCGTGAGATCGATCCTCACTCGGGACCACTTTTTGGAGCTGATTTTCGTAACTGGAATACTTAATTGATAATTAGGTTAATTGATCTAAAAACAGCCTCGATAGCGCAGTCGGTAGCGCGTCAGTCTCATAATCTGAAGGTCGTGAGTTCGATCGTCACTCGGGGCATGATTTTGGCGCTGATTTTCGTTAATAGAATACTTGATTGATAAATAGGTTAATGTATCTAATAACAGCCTCGATAGCGCAGCCGGTAGCGCGTCAGTCTCATAATCTGAAGGTCGTGAGTTCGATCCTCACTCGGGGCATGATTTTGGCGCTGATTTTCGTTAATAGAATACTTGATTCATAAAGATGTGACATGTTCTGACAACAGCCTCAATAGCGCAGTAGGTAGCGCGTCAGTCTCATAATCTGAAGGTCGTGAGTTCGATCCTCACTCGGGGCGTGATTTTGGCGCTGATTTTCGTTAATAGAATACTTGGTTGATAAAGAGGTGACATGTTCTAATAAGATCCTCGGTAGCGCAGTAGGTAGCGCATCAGTCTCATAATCTGAAGGTCGTGAGTTCGATCCTCACTCGGGGCAAGATTTTGGCGCTGATTTTCGTTAATAGAATACTTGATTGATAAAGAGTTGACATGTTCTAATAACAGCCTCGGTAGCGCAGTAGGTAGCGCGTCAGTCTCATAATCTGAAGGTGGTGAGATCGATCCTCACTCGGTACCACTTTTTGGAGCTGATTTTCGTAACTGGAATACTTAATTGATAATTAGGTTAATTGATCTAATAACAGTCTCGATAGCGCAGTCGTTTGCGCGTCAATCTCATAATCTGAAGGTCGTGAGTTCGATCGTCACTCGGGGCAATATTTTGGCGCTGATTTTCGTTAGTAGAATACTTGATTGATAAATAGGTTAATTGATTTAATAACAGCCTCGATAGCGCAGTAGGTAGCGCGTCAGTCTCATAATCTGAAGGTCGTGAGTTCGATCCTCACTCGGGGCATGATTTTGGCGCTGATTTTCGTTAATAGAATACTTGATTGATAAATAGGTTAATTGATTTAATAACAGCCTCGATAGCGCAGTAGGTAGCGCGTCAGTCTCATAATCTGAGGGACGTGAGTTCGATCCTCACTCGGGGCGTGATTTTGGCGCTGATTTTCGTTAATAGAATACTTGGTTGATAAAGAGGTGACATGTTCTTATAACACCCTCGATAGCGCAGTAGGTAGCGCGTCAGTCTCATAATCTGAAGGTCGTGAGTTCGATCCTCACTCGGGGCAAGATTTTGTCGCTGATTTTCGTAAATAGAATACTTGATTGATAGAGAGTTGACATGTTCTAATAACGGCCTCGGTAGCGCAGTAGGTAGCGCGTCAGTCTCATAATCTAAAGGTCTTGAGTTCGATCCTCACTCGGGGCATGATTTTGGCGCTGATTTTCGTTAATGGAATACTTGATTGATAAATAGGTTAATTGGTCTAATAACAGCCTCGATAGCGCAGTCGGTAGCGCGTCAGTCTCATAATCTGAAGGTCGTGAGTTCGATCCTCACTCGGAGCATGATTTTGGCGCTGATTTTCGTTAATAGAATACTTGATTCATAAAGAGGTGACATGTTCTGACAACAGCCTCGATAGCGCAGTAGGTAGCGCGTCAGTCTCATAATCTGAAGGTCGTGAGTTCGATCCTCACTCGGGGCATGATTTTGGCGCTGATTTTCGTTAATAGAATACTTGATTCATAAAGAGGTGACATGTTCTGACAACAGCCTCGATAGCGCAGTAGGTAGCGCGTCAGTCTCATAATCTGAAGGTCGTGAGTTCGATCCTCACTCGGGGCGTGATTTTGGCGCTGATTTTCGTTAATAGAATACTTGGTTGATAAAGAGGTGACATGTTCTAATAACAGCCTCGATAGCGCAGTAGGTAGCGCGTCAGTCTCATAATCTGAAGGTCGTGAGTTCGATCCTCACTCGGGGCAAGATTTTGTCGCTGATTTTCGTTAATAGAATACTTGATTGATAGAGAGTTGACATGTTCTAATAACAGCCTCGGTAGCGCAGTAGGTAGCGCGTCAGTCTCATAATCTTAAGGTCTTGAGTTCGATCCTCACTCGGGGCATGATTTTGGCGCTGATTTTCGTTAATGGAATACTTGATTGATAAATAGGTTAATTGGTCTAATAACAGCCTCGATAGCGCAGTCGGTAGCACGTCAGTCTCATAATCTGAAGGTCGTGAGTTCGATCCTCACTCGGGGCATGATTTTGGCGCTGATTTTCGTTAATAGAATACTTGATTCATAAAGAGGTGACATGTTCTGACAACAGCCTCGATAGCGCAGTAGGTAGCGCGTCAGTCTCATAATCTGAAGGTCGTGAGTTCGATCCTCACTCGGGGCGTGATTTTGGCGCTGATTTTCGTTAATAGAATACTTGATTCATAAAGAGGTGACATGTTCTGACAACAGCCTCGATAGCGCAGTAGGTAGCGCGTCAGTCTCATAATCTGAAGGTCGTGATTTCGATCCTCACTCGGGGCGTGATTTTGGCGCTGATTTTCGTTAATAGAATACTTGATTCATAAAGAGGTGACATGTTCTGACAACAGCCTTGATAGCGCAGTAGGTAGCGCGTCAGTCTCATAATCTGAAGGTCGTGAGTTCGATCCTCACTCGGGGCATGATTTTGGCGCTGATTTTCGTTAATAGTATACTTGATTCATAAAGAGGTGACATGTTCTGACAACAGCCTCGATAGCGCAGTAGGTAGCGCGTCAGTCTCATAATCTGAAGGTCGTGAGTTCGATCCTCACTCGGGGCGTGATTTTGGCGCTGATTTTCGTTAATAGAATACTTGATTCATAAAGAGGTGACATGTTCTGACAACAGCCTCGATAGCGCAGTAGGTAGCGCGTCAGTCTCATAATCTGAAGGTCGTGAGTTCGATCCTCACTCGGGGCGTGATTTTGGCGCTGATTTTCGTTAATAGAATACTTGGTTGATAAAGAGGTGACATGTTCTAATAACAGCCTCGATAGCGCAGTAGGTAGCGCGTCAGTCTCATAATCTAAAGGTCGTGAGTTCGATCCTCACTCGGGGCAAGATTTTGTCGCTGATTTTCGTTAATAGAATACTTGATTGATAGAGAGTTGACATGTTCTAATAACAGCCTCGGTAGCGCAGTAGGTAGCGCGTCAGTCTCATAATCTTAAGGTCTTGAGTTCGATCCTCACTCGGGGCATGATTTTGGCGCTGATTTTCGTTAATGGAATACTTGATTGATAAATAGGTTAATTGGTCTAATAACAGCCTCGATAGCGCAGTCGGTAGCGCGTCAGTCTCATAATCTGAAGGTCGTGAGTTCGATCCTCACTCGGGGCATGATTTTGGCGCTGATTTTCGTTAATAGAATACTTGATTCATAAAGAGGTGACATGTTCTGACAACAGCCTCGATAGCGCAGTAGGTAGCGCGTCAGTCTCATAATCTGAAGGTCGTGAGTTCGATCCTCACTCGGGGCGTGATTTTGGCGCTGATTTTCGTTAATAGAATACTTGATTCATAAAGAGGTGACATGTTCTGACAACAGCCTCGATAGCGCAGTAGGTAGCGCGTCAGTCTCATAATCTGAAGGTCGTGATTTCGATCCTCACTCGGGGCAAGATTTTGTCGCTGATTTTCGTTAATAGAATACTTGATTGATAGAGAGTTGAAATGTTCTAATAACGGCCTCGGTAGCGCAGTAGGTAGCGCGTCAGTCTCATAATCTAAAGGTCTTGAGTTCGATCCTCACTCGGGGCATGATTTTGGCGCTGATTTTCGTTAATGGAATACTTGATTGATAAATAGGTTAATTGGTCTAATAACAGCCTCGGTAGCGCAGTAGGTAGCGCGTCAGTCTCATAATCTAAAGGTCTTGAGTTCGATCCTCACTCGGGGCTTGATTTTGGCGCTGATTTTCGTTAATGTAATACTTAATTGATAAATAGGTTAATTGGTCTAATAACAGCCTCGATAGCGCAGTCGGTAGCGCGTCAGTCTCATAATCTGAAGGTCGTGAGTTCGATCCTCACTCGGGGCGTGATTTTGGCGCTGATTTTCGTTAATAGAATACTTGATTCATAAAGAGGTGACATGTTCTGACAACAGCCTCGATAGCGCAGTAGGTAGCGCGTCAGTCTCATAATCTGAAGGTCGTGATTTCGATCCTCACTCGGGGCAAGATTTTGTCGCTGATTTTCGTTAATAGAATACTTGATTGATAGAGAGTTGAAATGTTCTAATAACGGCCTCGGTAGCGCAGTAGGTAGCGCGTCAGTCTCATAATCTAAAGGTCTTTAGTTCGATATTCACTGGGGGAATGATTTTGGCGCTGATTTTCGTTAATGGAATACTTGATTGATAAATAGGTTAATTGGTCTAATAACAGCCTCGGTAGCGCAGTAGGTAGCGCGTCAGTCTCATAATCTAAAGGTCTTGAGTTCGATCCTTACTCGGGGCATGATTTTGGCGCTGATTTTCGTTAATGTAATACTTAATTGATAAATAGGTTAATTGGTCTAATAACAGCCTCGATAGCGCAGTCGGTAGCGCGTCAGTCTCATAATCTGAAGGTCGTGAGTTCGATCCTCACTCGGGGCGTGATTTTGGCGCTGATTTTCGTTAATAGAATACTTGATTCATAAAGAGGTGACATGTTCTGACAACAGCCTCGATAGCGCAGTAGGTAGCGCGTCAGTCTCATAATCTGAAGGTCGTGAGTTCGATCCTCACTCGGGGCGTGATTTTGGCGCTGATTTTCGTTAATAGAATACTTGGTTGATAAAGAGGTGACATCTTCTAATAACAGCCTCGAAAGCGCAGTCGGTAGCGCGTCAGTCTCATGATCTGAAGGTCGTGAGTTCGATCCTCACTCGGGGCAAGATTTTGGCGCTGATTTTCGTTAATAGAATACTTGATTCATAAAAAGGTGACATGTTCTGACAACAGCCTCGATAGCGCAGTAGGTAGCGCGTCAGTCTCATAATCTGAAGGTCGTGAGTTCGATCCTCACTCGGGATCACTTTTTGGAGCTGATTTTCGTAACTGGAATACTTAATTGATAATTAGGTTAATTGATCTAATAACAGCCTCGATAGCGCAGTCGGTAGCGCGTCAGTCTCATAATCTGAAGGTCGTGAGGTCGATCCTCACTCGGGGCATGATTTTGGCGCTGATTTTCGTTAATAGAATACTTGATTTATAAAGAGGTGACATGTTCTGACAACAGCCTCGATAGCGCAGTAGGTAGCGCGTCAGTCTCATAATCTAAAGGTCTTGAGTTCGATCCTCACTCGGGGCATGATTTTGGCGCTGATTTTCGTTAATGGAATACTTGATTGATAAATAGGTTAATTGGTCTAATAACAGCCTCGGTAGCGCAGTAGGTAGCGCGTCAGTCTCATAATCTAAAGGTCTTGAGTTCGATCCTCACTCGGGGCATGATTTTGGCGCTGATTTTCGTTAATGTAATACTTAATTGATAAATAGGTTAATTGGTCTAATAACAGCCTCGATAGCGCAGTCGGTAGCGCGTCAGTCTCATAATCTGAAGGTCGTGAGTTCGATCCTCACTCGGGGCATGATTTTGGCGCTGATTTTCGTTAATAGAATACTTGATTCATAAAGAGGTGACATATTCTGACAACAGCCTCGATAGCGCAGTAGGTAGCGCGTCAGTCTCATAATCTGAAGGTCGTGAGTTCGATCCTCACTCGGGGCGTGATTTTGGCGCTGATTTTCGTTAATAGAATACTTGGTTGATAAAGAGGTGACATGTTCTAATAACAGCCTCGATAGCGCAGTAGGTAGCGCGTCAGTCTCATAATCTGAAGGTCGTGAGTTCGATCCTCACTCGGGGCAAGATTTTGTCGCTGATTTTCGTTAATAGAATACTTGATTGATAGAGAGTTGACATGTTCTAATAACAGCCTCGGTAGCGCAGTAGGTAGCGCGTCAGTCTCATAATCTTAAGGTCTTGAGTTCGATCCTCACTCGGGGCATGATTTTGGCGCTGATTTTCGTTAATGGAATACTTGATTGATAAATAGGTTAATTGGTCTAATAACAGCCTCGATAGCGCAGTCGGTAGCGCGTCAGTCTCATAATCTGAAGGTCGTGAGTTCGATCCTCACTCGGGGCATGATTTTGGCGCTGATTTTCGTTAATAGAATACTTGATTCATAAAGAGGTGACATGTTCTGACAACAGCCTCGATAGCGCAGTAGGTAGCGCGTCAGTCTCATAATCTGAAGGTCGTGAGTTCGATCCTCACTCGGGGCGTGATTTTGGCGCTGATTTTCGTTAATAGAATACTTGATTCATAAAGAGGTGACATGTTCTGACAACAGCCTCGATAGCGCAGTAGGTAGCGCGTCAGTCTCATAATCTGAAGGTCGTGATTTCGATCCTCACTCGGGGCAAGATTTTGTCGCTGATTTTCGTTAATAGAATACTTGATTGATAGAGAGTTGAAATGTTCTAATAACGGCCTCGGTAGCGCAGTAGGTAGCGCGTCAGTCTCATAATCTAAAGGTCTTGAGTTCGATCCTCACTCGGGGCATGATTTTGGCGCTGATTTTCGTTAATGGAATACTTGATTGATAAATAGGTTAATTGGTCTAATAACAGCCTCGGTAGCGCAGTAGGTAGCGCGTCAGTCTCATAATCTAAAGGTCTTGAGTTCGATCCTCACTCGGGGCTTGATTTTGGCGCTGATTTTCGTTAATGTAATACTTAATTGATAAATAGGTTAATTGGTCTAATAACAGCCTCGATAGCGCAGTCGGTAGCGCGTCAGTCTCATAATCTGAAGGTCGTGAGTTCGATCCTCACTCGGGGCGTGATTTTGGCGCTGATTTTCGTTAATAGAATACTTGATTCATAAAGAGGTGACATGTTCTGACAACAGCCTCGATAGCGCAGTAGGTAGCGCGTCAGTCTCATAATCTGAAGGTCGTGATTTCGATCCTCACTCGGGGCAAGATTTTGTCGCTGATTTTCGTTAATAGAATACTTGATTGATAGAGAGTTGAAATGTTCTAATAACGGCCTCGGTAGCGCAGTAGGTAGCGCGTCAGTCTCATAATCTAAAGGTCTTTAGTTCGATATTCACTGGGGGAATGATTTTGGCGCTGATTTTCGTTAATGGAATACTTGATTGATAAATAGGTTAATTGGTCTAATAACAGCCTCGGTAGCGCAGTAGGTAGCGCGTCAGTCTCATAATCTAAAGGTCTTGAGTTCGATCCTTACTCGGGGCATGATTTTGGCGCTGATTTTCGTTAATGTAATACTTAATTGATAAATAGGTTAATTGGTCTAATAACAGCCTCGATAGCGCAGTCGGTAGCGCGTCAGTCTCATAATCTGAAGATCGTGAGTTCGATCCTCACTCGGGGCATGATTTTGGCGCTGATTTTCGTTAATAGAATACTTGATTCATAAAGAGGTGACATGTTCTGACAACAGCCTCGATAGCGCAGTAGGTAGCGCGTCAGTCTCATAATCTGAAGGTCGTGAGTTCGATCCTCACTCGGGGCGTGATTTTGGCGCTGATTTTCGTTAATAGAATACTTGGTTGATAAAGAGGTGACATGTTCTAATAACAGCCTCGATAGCGCAGTAGGTAGCGCGTCAGTCTCATAATCTGAAGGTCGTGAGTTCGATCCTCACTCGGGGCAAGATTTTGTCGCTGATTTTCGTTAATAGAATACTTGATTGATAGAGAGTTGACATTTTCTAATAACAGCCTCGGTAGCGCAGTAGGTAGCGCGTCAGTCTCATAATCTAAAGGTCTTGAGTTCGATCCTCACTCGGGGCATGATTTTGGCGCTGATTTTCGTTAATGGAATACTTGATTGATAAATAGGTTAATTGGTCTAATAACAGCCTCGATAGCGCAGTCGGTAGCGCGTCAGTCTCATAATCTGAAGGTCGTGAGTTCGATCCTCACTCGGGGCGTGATTTTGGCGCTGATTTTCGTTAATAGAATACTTGATTCATAAAGAGGTGACATGTTCTGACAACAGCCTCGATAGCGCAGTAGGTAGCGCGTCAGTCTCATAATCTGAAGGTCGTGAGTTCGATCCTCACTCGGGGCGTGATTTTGGCGCTGATTTTCGTTAATAGAATACTTGGTTGATAAAGAGGTGACATCTTCTAATAACAGCCTCGAAAGCGCAGTCGGTAGCGCGTCAGTCTCATGATCTGAAGGTCGTGAGTTCGATCCTCACTCGGGGCAAGATTTTGGCGCTGATTTTCGTTAATAGAATACTTGATTCATAAAAAGGTGACATGTTCTGACAACAGCCTCGATAGCGCAGTAGGTAGCGCGTCAGTCTCATAATCTGAAGGTCGTGAGTTCGATCCTCACTCGGGATCACTTTTTGGAGCTGATTTTCGTAACTGGAATACTTAATTGATAATTAGGTTAATTGATCTAATAACAGCCTCGATAGCGCAGTCGGTAGCGCGTCAGTCTCATAATCTGAAGGTCGTGAGGTCGATCCTCACTCGGGGCATGATTTTGGCGCTGATTTTCGTTAATAGAATACTTGATTTATAAAGAGGTGACATGTTCTGACAACAGCCTCGATAGCGCAGTAGGTAGCGCGTCAGTCTCATAATCTAAAGGTCTTGAGTTCGATCCTCACTCGGGGCATGATTTTGGCGCTGATTTTCGTTAATGGAATACTTGATTGATAAATAGGTTAATTGGTCTAATAACAGCCTCGGTAGCGCAGTAGGTAGCGCGTCAGTCTCATAATCTAAAGGTCTTGAGTTCGATCCTCACTCGGGGCATGATTTTGGCGCTGATTTTCGTTAATGTAATACTTAATTGATAAATAGGTTAATTGGTCTAATAACAGCCTCGATAGCGCAGTCGGTAGCGCGTCAGTCTCATAATCTGAAGGTCGTGAGTTCGATCCTCACTCGGGGCATGATTTTGGCGCTGATTTTCGTTAATAGAATACTTGATTCATAAAGAGGTGACATATTCTGACAACAGCCTCGATAGCGCAGTAGGTAGCGCGTCAGTCTCATAATCTGAAGGTCGTGAGTTCGATCCTCACTCGGGGCGTGATTTTGGCGCTGATTTTCGTTAATAGAATACTTGGTTGATAAAGAGGTGACATGTTCTAATAACAGCCTCGATAGCGCAGTCGGTAGCGCGTCGGTCTCATAATCTGAAGGTCGTGAGGTCGATCCTCACTCGGGGCATGATTTTGGCGCTGATTTTCGTTAATAGAATACTTGATTCATAAAGAGGTGACATGTTCTGACAACAGCCTCGATAGCGCAGTAGGTAGCGCGTCAGTCTCATAATCTAAAGGTCTTGAGTTCGATCCTCACTCGGGGCATGATTTTGGCGCTGATTTTCGTTAATGGAATACTTGATTGATAAATAGGTTAATTGGTCTAATAACAGCCTCGGTAGCGCAGTAGGTAGCGCGTCAGTCTCATAATCTAAAGGTCTTGAGTTCGATCCTCACTCGGGGCATGATTTTGGCGCTGATTTTCGTTAATGTAATACTTAATTGATAAATAGGTTAATTGGTCTAATAACAGCCTCGATAGCGCAGTCAGTAGCGCGTCAGTCTCATAATCTGAAGGTCGTGAGTTCGATCCTCACTCGGGGCATGATTTTGGCGCTGATTTTCGTTAATAGTATACTTGATTCATAAAGAGGTGACATGTTCTGACAACAGCCTCGATAGCGCAGTAGGTAGCGCGTCAGTCTCATAATCTGAAGGTCGTGAGTTCGATCCTCACTCGGGGCGTGATTTTGGCGCTGATTTTCGTTAATAGAATACTTGATTCATAAAGAGGTGACATGTTCTGACAACAGCCTCGATAGCGCAGTAGGTAGCGCGTCAGTCTCATAATCTGAAGGTCGTGAGTTCGATCCTCACTCGGGGCGTGATTTTGGCGCTGATTTTCGTTAATAGAATACTTGGTTGATAAAGAGGTGACATGTTCTAATAACAGCCTCGATAGCGCAGTAGGTAGCGCGTCAGTCTCATAATCTGAAGGTCGTGAGTTCGATCCTCACTCGGGGCAAGATTTTGTCGCTGATTTTCGTTAATAGAATACTTGATTGATAGAGAGTTGACATGTTCTAATAACAGCCTCGGTAGCGCAGTAGGTAGCGCGTCAGTCTCATAATCTAAAGGTCTTGAGTTCGATCCTCACTCGGGGCATGATTTTGGCGCTGATTTTCGTTAATGGAATACTTGATTGATAAATAGGTTAATTGGTCTAATAACAGCCTCGATAGCGCGTCAGTCTCATAATCTGAAGGTCGTGAGTTCGATCCTCACTCGGGGCGTGATTTTGGCGCTGATTTTCGTTAATAGAATACTTGATTCATAAAGAGGTGACATGTTCTGACAACAGCCTCGATAGCGCAGTAGGTAGCGCGTCAGTCTCATAATCTGAAGGTCGTGAGTTCGATCCTCACTCGGGGCGTGATTTTGGCGCTGATTTTCGTTAAGAGAATACTTGGTTGATAAAGAGGTGACATGTTCTGACAACAGCCTCGATAGCGCAGTAGGTAGCGCGTCAGTCTCATAATCTAAAGGTCTTGAGTTCGATCCTCACTCGGGGCATGATTTTGGCGCTGATTTTCGTTAATGGAATACTTGATTGATAAATAGGTTAATTGGTCTAATAACAGCCTCGGTAGCGCAGTAGGTAGCGCGTCAGTCTCATAATCTAAAGGTCTTGAGTTCGATCCTCTCTCGGGGCATGATTTTGGCGCTGATTTTCGTTAATGTAATACTTAATTGATAAATAGGTTAATTGGTCTAATAACAGCCTCGATAGCGCAGTCGGTAGCGCGTCAGTCTCATAATCTGAAGGTCGTGAGTTCGATCCTCACTCGGGGCATGATTTTGGCGCTGATTTTCGTTAATAGTATACTTGATTCATAAAGAGGTGACATGTTCTGACAACAGCCTCGATAGCGCAGTAGGTAGCGCGTCAGTCTCATAATCTAAAGGTCTTGAGTTCGATCCTCACTCGGGGCGTGATTTTGGCGCTGATTTTCGTTAATGGAATACTTGATTGATAAATAGGTTAATTGGTCTAATAACAGCCTCGATAGCGCAGTCGGTAGCGCGTCAGTCTCATAATCTGAAGGTCGTGAGTTCGATCCTCACTCGGGGCGTGATTTTGGCGCTGATTTTCGTTAATAGAATACTTGATTCATAAAGAGGTGACATGTTCTGACAACAGCCTCGATAGCGCAGTAGGTAGCGCGTCAGTCTCATAATCTGAAGGTCGTGAGTTCGATCCTCACTCGGGGCGTGATTTTGGCGCTGATTTTCGTTAATAGAATACTTGGTTGATAAAGAGGTGACATGTTCTGACAACAGCCTCGATAGCGCAGTAGGTAGCGCGTCAGTCTCATAATCTAAAGGTCTTGAGTTCGATCCTCACTCGGGGCATGATTTTGGCGCTGATTTTCGTTAATGGAATACTTGATTGATAAATAGGTTAATTGGTCTAATAACAGCCTCGGTAGCGCAGTAGGTAGCGCGTCAGTCTCATAATCTGAAGGTCGTGAGTTCGATCCTCACTCGGGGCAAGATTTTGTCGCTGATTTTCGTTAATAGAATACTTGATTGATAGAGAGTTGACATGTTCTAATAACAGCCTCGGTAGCGCAGTAGGTAGCGCGTCAGTCTCATAATCTAAAGGTCTTGAGTTCGATCCTCACTCGGGGCATGATTTTGGCGCTGATTTTCGTTAATGGAATACTTGATTGATAAATAGGTTAATTGGTCTAATAACAGCCTCGATAGCGCAGTCGGTAGCGCGTCAGTCTCATAATCTGAAGGTCGTGAGTTCGATCCTCACTCGGGGCGTGATTTTGGCGCTGATTTTCGTTAATAGAATACTTGATTCATAAAGAGGTGACATGTTCTGACAACAGCCTCGATAGCGCAGTAGGTAGCGCGTCAGTCTCATAATCTGAAGGTCATGAGTTCGATCCTCACTCGGGGCGTGATTTTGGCGCTGATTTTCGTTAATATAATACTTGGTTGATAAAGAGGTGACATGTTCTGACAACAGCCTCGATAGCGCAGTAGGTAGCGCGTCAGTCTCATAATCTAAAGGTCTTGAGTTCGATCCTCACTCGGGGCATGATTTTGGCGCTGATTTTCGTTAATGGAATACTTGATTGATAAATGGGTTAATTGGTCTAATAACAGCCTCGGTAGCGCAGTAGGTAGCGCGTCAGTCTCATAATCTAAAGGTCTTGAGTTCGATCCTCACTCGGGGCATGATTTTGGCGCTGATTTTCGTTAATGTAATACTTAATTGATAAATAGTTTAATTGGTCTAATAACAGCCTCGATAGCGCAGTCGGTAGCGCGTCAGTCTCATAATCTGAAGGTCGTGAGTTCGATCCTCACTCGGGGCATGATTTTGGCGCTGATTTTCGTTAATAGTATACTTGATTCATAAAGAGGTGACATGTTCTGACAACAGCCTCGATAGCGCAGTAGGTAGCGCGTCAGTCTCATAATCTGAAGGTCGTGAGTTCGATCCTCACTCGGGGCGTGATTTTGGCGCTGATTTTCGTTAATAGAATACTTGGTTGATAAAGAGGTGACATCTTCTAATAACAGCCTCGAAAGCGCAGTCGGTAGCGCGTCAGTCTCATGATCTGAAGGTCGTGAGTTCGATCCTCACTCGGGGCAAGATTTTGGCGCTGATTTTCGTTAATAGAATACTTGATTCATAAAAAGGTGACATGTTCTGACAACAGCCTCGATAGCGCAGTAGGTAGCGCGTCAGTCTCATAATCTGAAGGTCGTGAGTTCGATCCTCACTCGGGATCACTTTTTGGAGCTGATTTTCGTAACTGGAATACTTAATTGATAATTAGGTTAATTGATCTAATAACAGCCTCGATAGCGCAGTCGGTAGCGCGTCAGTCTCATAATCTGAAGGTCGTGAGGTCGATCCTCACTCGGGGCATGATTTTGGCGCTGATTTTCGTTAATAGAATACTTGATTCATAAAGAGGTGACATGTTCTGACAACAGCCTCGATAGCGCAGTAGGTAGCGCGTCAGTCTCATAATCTAAAGGTCTTGAGTTCGATCCTCACTCGGGGCATGATTTTGGCGCTGATTTTCGTTAATGTAATACTTAATTGATAAATAGGTTAATTGGTCTAATAACAGCCTCGATAGCGCAGTCGGTAGCGCGTCAGTCTCATAATCTGAAGGTCGTGAGTTCGATCCTCACTCGGGGCATGATTTTGGCGCTGATTTTCGTTAATAGAATACTTGATTCATAAAGAGGTGACATATTCTGACAACAGCCTCGATAGCGCAGTAGGTAGCGCGTCAGTCTCATAATCTGAAGGTCGTGAGTTCGATCCTCACTCGGGGCGTGATTTTGGCGCTGATTTTCGTTAATAGAATACTTGGTTGATAAAGAGGTGACATGTTCTAATAACAGCCTCGATAGCGCAGTCGGTAGCGCGTCAGTCTCATAATCTGAAAGTCGTGAGGTCGATCCTCACTCGGGGCATGATTTTGGCGCTGATTTTCGTTAATAGAATACTTGATTCATAAAGAGGTGACATGTTCTGACAACAGCCTCGATAGCGCAGTAGGTAGCGCGTCAGTCTCATAATCTAAAGGTCTTGAGTTCGATCCTCACTCGGGGCATGATTTTGGCGCTGATTTTCGTTAATGGAATACTTGATTGATAAATAGGTTAATTGGTCTAATAACAGCCTCGGTAGCGCAGTAGGTAGCGCGTCAGTCTCATAATCTAAAGGTCTTGAGTTCGATCCTCACTCGGGGCATGATTTTGGCGCTGATTTTCGTTAATGTAATACTTAATTGATAAATAGGTTAATTGGTCTAATAACAGCCTCGATAGCGCAGTCAGTAGCGCATCAGTCTCATAATCTGAAGGTCGTGAGTTCGATCCTCACTCGGGGCATGATTTTGGCGCTGATTTTCGTTAATAGTATACTTGATTCATAAAGAGGTGACATGTTCTGACAACAGCCTCGATAGCGCAGTAGGTAGCGCGTCAGTCTCATAATCTGAAGGTCGTGAGTTCGATCCTCAATCGGGGCGTGATTTTGGCGCTGATTTTCGTTAATAGAATACTTGATTCATAAGGAGGTGACATGTTCTGACAACAGCCTCGATAGCGCAGTAGGTAGCGCGTCAGTCTCATAATCTGAAGGTCGTGAGTTCGATCCTCACTCGGGGCGTGATTTTGGCGCTGATTTTCGTTAATAGAATACTTGGTTGATAAAGAGGTGACATGTTCTAATAACAGCCTCGATAGCGCAGTCAGTAGCGCGTCAGTCTCATAATCTGAAGGTCGTGAGTTCGATCCTCAATCGGGGCGTGATTTTGGCGCTGATTTTCGTTAATAGAATACTTGATTCATAAGGAGGTGACATGTTCTGACAACAGCCTCGATAGCGCAGTAGGTAGCGCGTCAGTCTCATAATCTGAAGGTCGTGAGTTCGATCCTCACTCGGGGCGTGATTTTGGCGCTGATTTTCGTTAATAGAATACTTGGTTGATAAAGAGGTGACATGTTCTAATAACAGCCTCGATAGCGCAGTAGGTAGCGCGTCAGTCTCATAATCTGAAGGTCGTGAGTTCGATCCTCACTCGGGGCAAGATTTTGTCGCTGATTTTCGTTAATAGAATACTTGATTGATAGAGAGTTGACATGTTCTAATAACAGCCTCGGTAGCGCAGTAGGTAGCGCGTCAGTCTCATAATCTAAAGGTCTTGAGTTCGATCCTCACTCGGGGCATGATTTTGGCGCTGATTTTCGTTAATGGAATACTTGATTGATAAATAGGTTAATTGGTCTAATAACAGCCTCGATAGCGCGTCAGTCTCATAATCTGAAGGTCGTGAGTTCGATCCTCACTCGGGGCGTGATTTTGGCGCTGATTTTCGTTAATAGAATACTTGATTCATAAAGAGGTGACACGTTCTGACAACAGCCTCGATAGCGCAAAAGGTAGCGCGTCAGTCTCATAATCTGAAGGTCGTGAGTTCGATCCTCACTCGGGGCGTGATTTTGGCGCTGATTTTCGTTAATAGAATACTTGGTTGATAAAGAGGTGACATGTTCTGACAACAGCCTCGATAGCGCAGTAGGTAGCGCGTCAGTCTCATAATCTAAATGTCTTGAGTTCGATCCTCACTCGGGGCATGATTTTGGCGCTGATTTTCGTTAATGGAATACTTGATTGATAAATAGGTTAATTGGTCTAATAACAGCCTCGGTAGCGCAGTAGGTAGCGCGTCAGTCTCATAATCTAAAGGTCTTGAGTTCGATCCTCACTCGGGGCATGATTTTGGCGCTGATTTTCGTTAATGTAATACTTAATTGATAAATAGGTTAATTGGTCTAATAACAGCCTCGATAGCGCAGTCGGTAGCGCGTCAGTCTCATAATCTGAAGGTCGTGAGTTCGATCCTCACTCGGGGCATGATTTTGGCGCTGATTTTCGTTAATAGTATACTTGATTCATAAAGAGGTGACATGTTCTGACAACAGCCTCGATAGCGCAAAAGGTAGCGCGTCAGTCTCATAATCTGAAGGTCGTGAGTTCGATCCTCACTCGGGGCGTGATTTTGGCGCTGATTTTCGTTAATAGAATACTTGGTTGATAAAGAGGTGACATGTTCTGACAACAGCCTCGATAGCGCAGTAGGTAGCGCGTCAGTCTCATAATCTAAATGTCTTGAGTTCGATCCTCACTCGGGGCATGATTTTGGCGCTGATTTTCGTTAATGGAATACTTGATTGATAAATAGGTTAATTGGTCTAATAACAGCCTCGATAGCGCAGTCGGTAGCGCGTCAGTCTCATAATCTGAAGGTCGTGAGTTCGATCCTCACTCGGGGCGTGATTTTGGCGCTGATTTTCGTTAATAGAATACTTGATTCATAAAGAGGTGACATGTTCTGACAACAGCCTCGATAGCGCAGTAGGTAGCGCGTCAGTCTCATAATCTGAAGGTCGTGAGTTCGATCCTCACTCGGGGCAAGATTTTGTCGCTGATTTTCGTTAATAGAATACTTGATTGATAGAGAGTTGACATGTTCTAATAACAGCCTCGGTAGCGCAGTAGGTAGCGCGTCAGTCTCATAATCTAAAGGTCTTGAGTTCGATCCTCACTCGGGGCATGATTTTGGCGCTGATTTTCGTTAATGGAATACTTGATTGATAAATAGGTTAATTGGTCTAATAACAGCCTCGATAGCGCGTCAGTCTCATAATCTGAAGGTCGTGAGTTCGATCCTCACTCGGGGCGTGATTTTGGCGCTGATTTTCGTTAATAGAATACTTGATTCATAAAGAGGTGACACGTTCTGACAACAGCCTCGATAGCGCAAAAGGTAGCGCGTCAGTCTCATAATCTGAAGGTCGTGAGTTCGATCCTCACTCGGGGCGTGATTTTGGCGCTGATTTTCGTTAATAGAATACTTGGTTGATAAAGAGGTGACATGTTCTGACAACAGCCTCGATAGCGCAGTAGGTAGCGCGTCAGTCTCATAATCTAAATGTCTTGAGTTCGATCCTCACTCGGGGCATGATTTTGGCGCTGATTTTCGTTAATGGAATACTTGATTGATAAATAGGTTAATTGGTCTAATAACAGCCTCGGTAGCGCAGTAGGTAGCGCGTCAGTCTCATAATCTAAAGGTCTTGAGTTCGATCCTCACTCGGGGCATGATTTTGGCGCTGATTTTCGTTAATGTAATACTTAATTGATAAATAGGTTAATTGGTCTAATAACAGCCTCGATAGCGCAGTCGGTAGCGCGTCAGTCTCATAATCTGAAGGTCGTGAGTTCGATCCTCACTCGGGGCATGATTTTGGCGCTGATTTTCGTTAATAGTATACTTGATTCATAAAGAGGTGACATGTTCTGACAACAGCCTCGATAGCGCAAAAGGTAGCGCGTCAGTCTCATAATCTGAAGGTCGTGAGTTCGATCCTCACTCGGGGCGTGATTTTGGCGCTGATTTTCGTTAATAGAATACTTGGTTGATAAAGAGGTGACATGTTCTGACAACAGCCTCGATAGCGCAGTAGGTAGCGCGTCAGTCTCATAATCTAAATGTCTTGAGTTCGATCCTCACTCGGGGCATGATTTTGGCGCTGATTTTCGTTAATGGAATACTTGATTGATAAATAGGTTAATTGGTCTAATAACAGCCTCGATAGCGCAGTCGGTAGCGCGTCAGTCTCATAATCTGAAGGTCGTGAGTTCGATCCTCACTCGGGGCGTGATTTTGGCGCTGATTTTCGTTAATAGAATACTTGATTCATAAAGAGGTGACATGTTCTGACAACAGCCTCGATAGCGCAGTAGGTAGCGCGTCAGTCTCATAATCTGAAGGTCGTGAGTTCGATCCTCACTCGGGGCGTGATTTTGGCGCTGATTTTCGTTAATAGAATACTTGGTTGATAAAGAGGTGACATGTTCTGACAACAGCCTCGATAGCGCAGTAGGTAGCGCGTCAGTCTCATAATCTAAAGGTCTTGAGTTCGATCCTCACTCGGGGCATGATTTTGGCGCTGATTTTCGTTAATGGAATACTTGATTGATAAATAGGTTAATTGGTCTAATAACAGCCTCGGTAGCGCAGTAGGTAGCGCGTCAGTCTCATAATCTGAAGGTCGTGAGTTCGATCCTCACTCGGGGCAAGATTTTGTCGCTGATTTTCGTTAATAGAATACTTGATTGATAGAGAGTTGACATGTTCTAATAACAGCCTCGGTAGCGCAGTAGGTAGCGCGTCAGTCTCATAATCTAAAGGTCTTGAGTTCGATCCTCACTCGGGGCATGATTTTGGCGCTGATTTTCGTTAATGGAATACTTGATTGATAAATAGGTTAATTGGTCTAATAACAGCCTCGATAGCGCAGTCGGTAGCGCGTCAGTCTCATAATCTGAAGGTCGTGAGTTCGATCCTCACTCGGGGCGTGATTTTGGCGCTGATTTTCGTTAATAGAATACTTGATTCATAAAGAGGTGACATGTTCTGACAACAGCCTCGATAGCGCAGTAGGTAGCGCGTCAGTCTCATAATCTGAAGGTCGTGAGTTCGATCCTCACTCGGGGCGTGATTTTGGCGCTGATTTTCGTTAATAGAATACTTGGTTGATAAAGAGGTGACATGTTCTGACAACAGCCTCGATAGCGCAGTAGGTAGCGCGTCAGTCTCATAATCTAAAGGTCTTGAGTTCGATCCTCACTCGGGGCATGATTTTGGCGCTGATTTTCGTTAATGGAATACTTGATTGATAAATGGGTTAATTGGTCTAATAACAGCCTCGGTAGCGCAGTAGGTAGCGCGTCAGTCTCATAATCTAAAGGTCTTGAGTTCGATCCTCACTCGGGGCATGATTTTGGCGCTGATTTTCGTTAATGTAATACTTAATTGATAAATAGTTTAATTGGTCTAATAACAGCCTCGATAGCGCAGTCGGTAGCGCGTCAGTCTCATAATCTGAAGGTCGTGAGTTCGATCCTCACTCGGGGCATGATTTTGGCGCTGATTTTCGTTAATAGTATACTTGATTCATAAAGAGGTGACATGTTCTGACAACAGCCTCGATAGCGCAGTAGGTAGCGCGTCAGTCTCATAATCTGAAGGTCGTGAGTTCGATCCTCACTCGGGGCGTGATTTTGGCGCTGATTTTCGTTAATAGAATACTTGATTCATAAAGAGGTGACATGTTCTGACAACACCCTCGATAGCGCAGTAGGTAGCGCGTCAGTCTCATAATCTGAAGGTCGTGAGTTCGATCCTCACTCGGGGCAAGATTTTGTCGCTGATTTTCGTTAATAGAATACTTGATTGATAGAGAGTTGACATGTTCTAATAACAGCCTCGGTAGCGCAGTAGGTAGCGCGTCAGTCTCATAATCTAAAGGTCTTGAGTTCGATCCTCACTCGGGGCATGATTTTGGCGCTGATTTTCGTTAATGGAATACTTGATTGATAAATAGGTTAATTGGTCTAATAACAGCCTCGATAGCGCAGTCGGTAGCGCGTCAGTCTCATAATCTGAAGGTCGTGAGTTCGATCCTCACTCGGGGCATGATTTTGGCGCTGATTTTCGTTAATAGTATACTTGATTCATAAAGAGGTGACATGTTCTGACAACAGCCTCGATAGCGCAGTAGGTAGCGCGTCAGTCTCATAATCTAAAGGTCTTGAGTTCGATCCTCACTCGGGGCATGATTTTGGCGCTGATTTTCGTTAATGGAATACTTGATTGATAAATAGGTTAATTGGTCTAATAACAGCCTCGATAGCGCAGTCGGTAGCGCGTCAGTCTCATAATCTGAAGGTCGTGAGTTCGATCCTCACTCGGGGCGTGATTTTGGCGCTGATTTTCGTTAATAGAATACTTGATTCATAAAGAGGTGACATGTTCTGACAACAGCCTCGATAGCGCAGTAGGTAGCGCGTCAGTCTCATAATCTGAAGGTCGTGAGTTCGATCCTCACTCGGGGCAAGATTTTGTCGCTGATTTTCGTTAATAGAATACTTGATTGATAGAGAGTTGACATGTTCTAATAACAGCCTCGGTAGCGCAGTAGGTAGAGCGTCAGTCTCATAATCTAAAGGTCTTGAGTTCGATCCTCACTCGGGGCATGATTTTGGCGCTGATTTTCGTTAATGGAATACTTGATTGATAAATAGGTTAATTGGTCTAATAACAGCCTCGATAGCGCGTCAGTCTCATAATCTGAAGGTCGTGAGTTCGATCCTCACTCGGGGCGTGATTTTGGCGCTGATTTTCGTTAATAGAATACTTGATTCATAAAGAGGTGACACGTTCTGACAACAGCCTCGATAGCGCAAAAGGTAGCGCGTCAGTCTCATAATCTGAAGGTCGTGAGTTCGATCCTCACTCGGGGCGTGATTTTGGCGCTGATTTTCGTTAATAGAATACTTGGTTGATAAAGAGGTGACATGTTCTGACAACAGCCTCGATAGCGCAGTAGGTAGCGCGTCAGTCTCATAATCTAAATGTCTTGAGTTCGATCCTCACTCGGGGCATGATTTTGGCGCTGATTTTCGTTAATGGAATACTTGATTGATAAATAGGTTAATTGGTCTAATAACAGCCTCGGTAGCGCAGTAGGTAGCGCGTCAGTCTCATAATCTAAAGGTCTTGAGTTCGATCCTCACTCGGGGCATGATTTTGGCGCTGATTTTCGTTAATGTAATACTTAATTGATAAATAGGTTAATTGGTCTAATAACAGCCTCGATAGCGCAGTCGGTAGCGCGTCAGTCTCATAATCTGAAGGTCGTGAGTTCGATCCTCACTCGGGGCATGATTTTGGCGCTGATTTTCGTTAATAGTATACTTGATTCATAAAGAGGTGACATGTTCTGACAACAGCCTCGATAGCGCAGTAGGTAGCGCGTCAGTCTCATAATCTAAAGGTCTTGAGTTCGATCCTCACTCGGGGCATGATTTTGGCGCTGATTTTCGTTAATGGAATACTTGATTGATAAATAGGTTAATTGGTCTAATAACAGCCTCGATAGCGCAGTCGGTAGCGCGTCAGTCTCATAATCTGAAGGTCGTGAGTTCGATCCTCACTCGGGGCGTGATTTTGGCGCTGATTTTCGTTAATAGAATACTTGATTCATAAAGAGGTGACATGTTCTGACAACAGCCTCGATAGCGCAGTAGGTAGCGCGTCAGTCTCATAATCTGAAGGTCGTGAGTTCGATCCTCACTCGGGGCGTGATTTTGGCGCTGATTTTCGTTAATAGAATACTTGGTTGATAAAGAGGTGACATGTTCTGACAACAGCCTCGATAGCGCAGTAGGTAGCGCGTCAGTCTCATAATCTAAAGGTCTTGAGTTCGATCCTCACTCGGGGCATGATTTTGGCGCTGATTTTCGTTAATGGAATACTTGATTGATAAATAGGTTAATTGGTCTAATAACAGCCTCGGTAGCGCAGTAGGTAGCGCGTCAGTCTCATAATCTGAAGGTCGTGAGTTCGATCCTCACTCGGGGCAAGATTTTGTCGCTGATTTTCGTTAATAGAATACTTGATTGATAGAGAGTTGACATGTTCTAATAACAGCCTCGGTAGCGCAGTAGGTAGCGCGTCAGTCTCATAATCTAAAGGTCTTGAGTTCGATCCTCACTCGGGGCATGATTTTGGCGCTGATTTTCGTTAATGGAATACTTGATTGATAAATAGGTTAATTGGTCTAATAACAGCCTCGATAGCGCAGTCGGTAGCGCGTCAGTCTCATAATCTGAAGGTCGTGAGTTCGATCCTCACTCGGGGCGTGATTTTGGCGCTGATTTTCGTTAATAGAATACTTGATTCATAAAGAGGTGACATGTTCTGACAACAGCCTCGATAGCGCAGTAGGTAGCGCGTCAGTCTCATAATCTGAAGGTCGTGAGTTCGATCCTCACTCGGGGCGTGATTTTGGCGCTGATTTTCGTTAATAGAATACTTGGTTGATAAAGAGGTGACATGTTCTGACAACAGCCTCGATAGCGCAGTAGGTAGCGCGTCAGTCTCATAATCTAAAGGTCTTGAGTTCGATCCTCACTCGGGGCATGATTTTGGCGCTGATTTTCGTTAATGGAATACTTGATTGATAAATGGGTTAATTGGTCTAATAACAGCCTCGGTAGCGCAGTAGGTAGCGCGTCAGTCTCATAATCTAAAGGTCTTGAGTTCGATCCTCACTCGGGGCATGATTTTGGCGCTGATTTTCGTTAATGTAATACTTAATTGATAAATAGTTTAATTGGTCTAATAACAGCCTCGATAGCGCAGTCGGTAGCGCGTCAGTCTCATAATCTGAAGGTCGTGAGTTCGATCCTCACTCGGGGCATGATTTTGGCGCTGATTTTCGTTAATAGTATACTTGATTCATAAAGAGGTGACATGTTCTGACAACAGCCTCGATAGCGCAGTAGGTAGCGCGTCAGTCTCATAATCTGAAGGTCGTGAGTTCGATCCTCACTCGGGGCGTGATTTTGGCGCTGATTTTCGTTAATAGAATACTTGATTCATAAAGAGGTGACATGTTCTGACAACACCCTCGATAGCGCAGTAGGTAGCGCGTCAGTCTCATAATCTGAAGGTCGTGAGTTCGATCCTCACTCGGGGCAAGATTTTGTCGCTGATTTTCGTTAATAGAATACTTGATTGATAGAGAGTTGACATGTTCTAATAACAGCCTCGGTAGCGCAGTAGGTAGCGCGTCAGTCTCATAATCTAAAGGTCTTGAGTTCGATCCTCACTCGGGGCATGATTTTGGCGCTGATTTTCGTTAATGGAATACTTGATTGATAAATAGGTTAATTGGTCTAATAACAGCCTCGATAGCGCAGTCGGTAGCGCGTCAGTCTCATAATCTGAAGGTCGTGAGTTCGATCCTCACTCGGGGCATGATTTTGGCGCTGATTTTCGTTAATAGTATACTTGATTCATAAAGAGGTGACATGTTCTGACAACAGCCTCGATAGCGCAGTAGGTAGCGCGTCAGTCTCATAATCTAAAGGTCTTGAGTTCGATCCTCACTCGGGGCATGATTTTGGCGCTGATTTTCGTTAATGGAATACTTGATTGATAAATAGGTTAATTGGTCTAATAACAGCCTCGATAGCGCAGTCGGTAGCGCGTCAGTCTCATAATCTGAAGGTCGTGAGTTCGATCCTCACTCGGGGCGTGATTTTGGCGCTGATTTTCGTTAATAGAATACTTGATTCATAAAGAGGTGACATGTTCTGACAACAGCCTCGATAGCGCAGTAGGTAGCTCGTCAGTCTCATAATCTGAAGGTCGTGAGTTCGATCCTCACTCGGGGCGTGATTTTGGCGCTGATTTTCGTTAATAGAATACTTGGTTGATAAAGAGGTGACATGTTCTGACAACAGCCTCGATAGCGCAGTAGGTAGCGCGTCAGTCTCATAATCTAAAGGTCTTGAGTTCGATCCTCACTCGGGGCATGATTTTGGCGCTGATTTTCGTTAATGGAATACTTGATTGATAAATAGGTTAATTGGTCTAATAACAGCCTCGGTAGCGCAGTAGGTAGCGCGTCAGTCTCATAATCTGAAGGTCGTGAGTTCGATCCTCACTCGGGGCAAGATTTTGTCGCTGATTTTCGTTAATAGAATACTTGATTGATAGAGAGTTGACATGTTCTAATAACAGCCTCGGTAGCGCAGTAGGTAGCGCGTCAGTCTCATAATCTAAAGGTCTTGAGTTCGATCCTCACTCGGGGCATGATTTTGGCGCTGATTTTCGTTAATGGAATACTTGATTGATAAATAGGTTAATTGGTCTAATAACAGCCTCGATAGCGCAGTCGGTAGCGCGTCAGTCTCATAATCTGAAGGTCGTGAGTTCGATCCTCACTCGGGGCGTGATTTTGGCGCTGATTTTCGTTAATAGAATACTTGATTCATAAAGAGGTGACATGTTCTGACAACAGCCTCGATAGCGCAGTAGGTAGCGCGTCAGTCTCATAATCTGAAGGTCGTGAGTTCGATCCTCACTCGGGGCGTGATTTTGGCGCTGATTTTCGTTAATAGAATACTTGGTTGATAAAGAGGTGACATGTTCTGACAACAGCCTCGATAGCGCAGTAGGTAGCGCGTCAGTCTCATAATCTAAAGGTCTTGAGTTCGATCCTCACTCGGGGCATGATTTTGGCGCTGATTTTCGTTAATGTAATACTTAATTGATAAATAGTTTAATTGGTCTAATAACAGCCTCGATAGCGCAGTCGGTAGCGCGTCAGTCTCATAATCTGAAGGTCGTGAGTTCGATCCTCACTCGGGGCATGATTTTGGCGCTGATTTTCGTTAATAGTATACTTGATTCATAAAGAGGTGACATGTTCTGACAACAGCCTCGATAGCGCAGTAGGTAGCGCGTCAGTCTCATAATCTGAAGGTCGTGAGTTCGATCCTCACTCGGGGCGTGATTTTGGCGCTGATTTTCGTTAATAGAATACTTGATTCATAAAGAGGTGACATGTTCTGACAACACCCTCGATAGCGCAGTAGGTAGCGCGTCAGTCTCATAATCTGAAGGTCGTGAGTTCGATCCTCACTCGGGGCAAGATTTTGTCGCTGATTTTCGTTAATAGAATACTTGATTGATAGAGAGTTGACATGTTCTAATAACAGCCTCGGTAGCGCAGTAGGTAGCGCGTCAGTCTCATAATCTAAAGGTCTTGAGTTCGATCCTCACTCGGGGCATGATTTTGGCGCTGATTTTCGTTAATGGAATACTTGATTGATAAATAGGTTAATTGGTCTAATAACAGCCTCGATAGCGCAGTCGGTAGCGCGTCAGTCTCATAATCTGAAGGTCGTGAGTTCGATCCTCACTCGGGGCGTGATTTTGGCGCTGATTTTCGTTAATAGAATACTTGATTCATAAAGAGGTGACATGTTCTGACAACAGCCTCGATAGCGCAGTAGGTAGCGCGTCAGTCTCATAATCTGAAGGTCGTGAGTTCGATCCTCACTCGGGGCGTGATTTTGGCGCTGATTTTCGTTAATAGAATACTTGGTTGATAAAGAGGTGACATCTTCTAATAACAGCCTCGAAAGCGCAGTCGGTAGCGCGTCAGTCTCATGATCTGAAGGTCGTGAGTTCGATCCTCACTCGGGGCAAGATTTTGGCGCTGATTTTCGTTAATAGAATACTTGATTCATAAAGAGGTGACATGTTCTGACAACAGCCTCGATAGCGCAGTAGGTAGCGCGTCAGTCTCATAATCTGAAGGTCGTGAGTTCGATCCTCACTCGGGGCAAGATTTTGTCGCTGATTTTCGTTAATAGAATACTTGATTGATAGAGAGTTGACATGTTCTAATAACAGCCTCGGTAGCGCAGTAGGTAGCGCGTCAGTCTCATAATCTAAAGGTCGTGAGTTCGATCCTCACTCGGGATCACTTTTTGGAGCTGATTTTCGTAACTGGAATACTTAATTGATAATTAGGTTAATTGATCTAATAACAGCCTCGATAGCGCAGTCGGTAGCGCGTCAGTCTCATAATCTGAAGGTCGTGAGGTCGATCCTCACTCGGGGCATGATTTTGGCGCTGATTTTCGTTAATAGAATACTTGATTCATAAAGAGGTGACATGTTCTGACAACAGCCTCGATAGCGCAGTAGGTAGCGCGTCAGTCTCATAATCTGAAGGTCGTGAGTTCGATCCTCACTCGGGGCAAGATTTTGTCGCTGATTTTCGTTAATAGAATACTTGATTGATAGAGAGTTGACATGTTCTAATAACAGCCTCGGTAGCGCAGTAGGTAGCGCGTCAGTCTCATAATCTAAAGGTCTTGAGTTCGATCCTCACTCGGGGCATGATTTTGGCGCTGATTTTCGTTAATGGAATACTTGATTGATAAATAGGTTAATTGGTCTAATAACAGCCTCGATAGCGCAGTCGGTAGCGCGTCAGTCTCATAATCTGAAGGTCGTGAGGTCGATCCTCACTCGGGGCATGATTTTGGCGCTGATTTTCGTTAATAGAATACTTGATTCATAAAGAGGTGACATGTTCTGACAACAGCCTCGATAGCGCAGTAGGTAGCGCGTCAGTCTCATAATCTGAAGGTCGTGAGTTCGATCCTCACTCGGGGCGTGATTTTGGCGCTGATTTTCGTTAATAGAATACTTGGTTGATAAAGAGGTGACATCTTCTAATGACAGCCTCGAAAGCGCAGTCGGTAGCGCGTCAGTCTCATGATCTGAAGGTCGTGAGTTCGATCCTCACTCGGGGCAAGATTTTGGCGCTGATTTTCGTTAATAGAATACTTGATTCATAAAAAGGTGACATGTTCTGACAACAGCCTCGATAGCGCAGTAGGTAGCGCGTCAGTCTCATAATCTGAAGGTCGTGAGTTCGATCCTCACTCGGGATCACTTTTTGGAGCTGATTTTCGTAACTGGAATACTTAATTGATAATTAGGTTAATTGATCTAATAACAGCCTCGATAGCGCAGTCGGTAGCGCGTCAGTCTCATAATCTGAAGGTCGTGAGGTCGATCCTCACTCGGGGCATGATTTTGGCGCTGATTTTCGTTAATAGAATACTTGATTCATAAAGAGGTGACATGTTCTGACAACAGCCTCGATAGCGCAGTAGGTAGCGCGTCAGTCTCATAATCTGAAGGTCGTGAGTTCGATCCTCACTCGGGGCAAGATTTTGTCGCTGATTTTCGTTAATAGAATACTTGATTGATAGAGAGTTGACATGTTCTAATAACAGCCTCGGTAGCGCAGTAGGTAGCGCGTCAGTCTCATAATCTAAAGGTCTTGAGTTCGATCCTCACTCGGGGCATGATTTTGGCGCTGATTTTCGTTAATGGAATACTTGATTGATAAATAGGTTAATTGGTCTAATAACAGCCTCGATAGCGCAGTCGGTAGCGCGTCAGTCTCATAATCTGAAGGTCGTGAGGTCGATCCTCACTCGGGGCATGATTTTGGCGCTGATTTTCGTTAATAGAATACTTGATTCATAAAGAGGTGACATGTTCTGACAACAGCCTCGATAGCGCAGTAGGTAGCGCGTCAGTCTCATAATCTGAAGGTCGTGAGTTCGATCCTCACTCGGGGCGTGATTTTGGCGCTGATTTTCGTTAATAGAATACTTGGTTGATAAAGAGGTGACATCTTCTAATGACAGCCTCGAAAGCGCAGTCGGTAGCGCGTCAGTCTCATGATCTGAAGGTCGTGAGTTCGATCCTCACTCGGGGCAAGATTTTGGCGCTGATTTTCGTTAATAGAATACTTGATTCATAAAAAGGTGACATGTTCTGACAACAGCCTCGATAGCGCAGTAGGTAGCGCGTCAGTCTCATAATCTGAAGGTCGTGAGTTCGATCCTCACTCGGGATCACTTTTTGGAGCTGATTTTCGTAACTGGAATACTTAATTGATAATTAGGTTAATTGATCTAATAACAGCCTCGATAGCGCAGTCGGTAGCGCGTCAGTCTCATAATCTGAAGGTCGTGAGGTCGATCCTCACTCGGGGCATGATTTTGGCGCTGATTTTCGTTAATAGAATACTTGATTCATAAAGAGGTGACATGTTCTGACAACAGCCTCGATAGCGCAGTAGGTAGCGCGTCAGTCTCATAATCTGAAGGTCGTGAGTTCGATCCTCACTCGGGGCAAGATTTTGTCGCTGATTTTCGTTAATAGAATACTTGATTGATAGAGAGTTGACATGTTCTAATAACAGCCTCGGTAGCGCAGTAGGTAGCGCGTCAGTCTCATAATCTAAAGGTCTTGAGTTCGATCCTCACTCGGGGCATGATTTTGGCGCTGATTTTCGTTAATGGAATACTTGATTGATAAATAGGTTAATTGGTCTAATAACAGCCTCGATAGCGCAGTCGGTAGCGCGTCAGTCTCATAATCTGAAGGTCGTGAGGTCGATCCTCACTCGGGGCATGATTTTGGCGCTGATTTTCGTTAATAGAATACTTGATTCATAAAGAGGTGACATGTTCTGACAACAGCCTCGATAGCGCAGTAGGTAGCGCGTCAGTCTCATAATCTGAAGGTCGTGAGTTCGATCCTCACTCGGGGCGTGATTTTGGCGCTGATTTTCGTTAATAGAATACTTGGTTGATAAAGAGGTGACATCTTCTAATGACAGCCTCGAAAGCGCAGTCGGTAGCGCGTCAGTCTCATGATCTGAAGGTCGTGAGTTCGATCCTCACTCGGGGCAAGATTTTGGCGCTGATTTTCGTTAATAGAATACTTGATTCATAAAAAGGTGACATGTTCTGACAACAGCCTCGATAGCGCAGTAGGTAGCGCGTCAGTCTCATAATCTGAAGGTCGTGAGTTCGATCCTCACTCGGGATCACTTTTTGGAGCTGATTTTCGTAACTGGAATACTTAATTGATAATTAGGTTAATTGATCTAATAACAGCCTCGATAGCGCAGTCGGTAGCGCGTCAGTCTCATAATCTGAAGGTCGTGAGGTCGATCCTCACTCGGGGCATGATTTTGGCGCTGATTTTCGTTAATAGAATACTTGATTCATAAAGAGGTGACATGTTCTGACAACAGCCTCGATAGCGCAGTAGGTAGCGCGTCAGTCTCATAATCTGAAGGTCGTGAGTTCGATCCTCACTCGGGGCAAGATTTTGTCGCTGATTTTCGTTAATAGAATACTTGATTGATAGAGAGTTGACATGTTCTAATAACAGCCTCGGTAGCGCAGTAGGTAGCGCGTCAGTCTCATAATCTAAAGGTCTTGAGTTCGATCCTCACTCGGGGCATGATTTTGGCGCTGATTTTCGTTAATGGAATACTTGATTGATAAATAGGTTAATTGGTCTAATAACAGCCTCGATAGCGCAGTCGGTAGCGCGTCAGTCTCATAATCTGAAGGTCGTGAGGTCGATCCTCACTCGGGGCATGATTTTGGCGCTGATTTTCGTTAATAGAATACTTGATTCATAAAGAGGTGACATGTTCTGACAACAGCCTCGATAGCGCAGTAGGTAGCGCGTCAGTCTCATAATCTGAAGGTCGTGAGTTCGATCCTCACTCGGGGCGTGATTTTGGCGCTGATTTTCGTTAATAGAATACTTGGTTGATAAAGAGGTGACATCTTCTAATGACAGCCTCGAAAGCGCAGTCGGTAGCGCGTCAGTCTCATGATCTGAAGGTCGTGAGTTCGATCCTCACTCGGGGCAAGATTTTGGCGCTGATTTTCGTTAATAGAATACTTGATTCATAAAAAGGTGACATGTTCTGACAACAGCCTCGATAGCGCAGTAGGTAGCGCGTCAGTCTCATAATCTGAAGGTCGTGAGTTCGATCCTCACTCGGGATCACTTTTTGGAGCTGATTTTCGTAACTGGAATACTTAATTGATAATTAGGTTAATTGATCTAATAACAGCCTCGATAGCGCAGTCGGTAGCGCGTCAGTCTCATAATCTGAAGGTCGTGAGGTCGATCCTCACTCGGGGCATGATTTTGGCGCTGATTTTCGTTAATGGAATACTTGATTGATAAATAGGTTAATTGGTCTAATAACAGCCTCGATGGCGCAGTCGGTAGCGCGTCAGTCTCATAATCTGAAGGTCGTGAGGTCGATCCTCACTCGGGGCATGATTTTGGCGCTGATTTTCGTTAATAGAATACTTGATTCATAAAGAGGTGACATGTTCTGACAACAGCCTCGATAGCGCAGTAGGTAGCGCGTCAGTCTCATAATCTAAAGGTCTTGAGTTCGATCCTCACTCGGGGCATGTTTTTGGCGCTGATTTTCGTTAATGGAATACTTGATTGATAAATAGGTTAATTGGTCTAATAACAGCCTCGGTAGCGCAGTAGGTAGCGCGTCAGTCTCATAATCTAAAGGTCTTGAGTTCGATCCTCACTCGGGGCATGATTTTGGCGCTGATTTTCGTTAATGTAATACTTAATTGATAAATAGGTTAATTGGTCTAATAACAGCCTCGATAGCGCATTCGGTAGCGCGTCAGTCTCATAATCTGAAGGTCGTGAGTTCGATCCTCACTCGGGGCATGATTTTGGCGCTGATTTTCGTTAATAGTATACTTGATTCATAAAGAGGTGACATGTTCTGACAACAGCCTCGATAGCGCAGGAGGTAGCGCGTCAGTCTCATAATCTGAAGGTCGTGAGTTCGATCCTCACTCGGGGCGTGATTTTGGCGCTGATTTTCGTTAATAGAATACTTGATTCATAAAGAGGTGACATGTTCTGACAACAGCCTCGATAGCGCAGTAGGTAGCGCGTCAGTCTCATAATCTGAAGGTCGTGAGTTCGATCCTCACTCGGGGCGTGATTTTGGCGCTGATTTTCGTTAATAGAATACTTGGTTGATAAAGAGGTGACATGTTCTAATAACAGCCTCGATAGCGCAGTAGGTAGCGCGTCAGTCTCATAATCTGAAGGTCGTGAGTTCGATCCTCACTCGGGGCATGATTTTGGCGCTGATTTTCGTTAATAGAATACTTGATTGATAGAGAGTTGACATGTTCTAATAACAGCCTCGGTAGCGCAGTAGGTAGCGCGTCAGTCTCATAATCTAAAGGTCTTGAGTTCGATCCTCACTCGGGGCATGATTTTGGCGCTGATTTTCGTTAATGGAATACTTGATTGATAAATAGGTTAATTGGTCTAATAACAGCCTCGATAGCGCAGTCGGTAGCGCGTCAGTCTCATAATCTGAAGGTCGTGAGTTCGATCCTCACTCGGGGCGTGATTTTGGCGCTGATTTTCGTTAATAGAATACTTGGTTGATAAAGAGGTGACATCTTCTAATAACAGCCTCGAAAGCGCAGTCGGTAGCGCGTCAGTCTCATGATCTGAAGGTCGTGAGTTCGATCCTCACTCGGGGCAAGATTTTGGCGCTGATTTTCGTTAATAGAATACTTGATTCATAAAAAGGTGACATGTTCTGACAACAGCCTCGATAGCGCAGTAGGTAGCGCGTCAGTCTCATAATCTGAAGGTCGTGAGTTCGATCCGAACTCGGGGCAAGATTTTGTCGCTGATTTTCGTTAATAGAATACTTGATTGATAGAGAGTTGACATGTTCTAATAACAGCCTCGGTAGCGCAGTAGGTAGCGCGTCAGTCTCATAATCTAAAGGTCTTGAGTTCGATCCTCACTCGGGGCATGATTTTGGCGCTGATTTTCGTTAATGGAATACTTGATTGATAAATAGGTTAATTGGTCTAATAACAGCCTCGATAGCGCAGTCGGTAGCGCGTCAGTCTCATAATCTGAAGGTCGTGAGTTCGAGCCTCACTCGGGGCGTGATTTTGGCGCTGATTTTCGTTAATAGAATACTTGATTCATAAAGAGGTGACCTCTGCTAATAACAGCCTCGATAGCGCAGTAGGTAGCGCGTCAGTCTCATAATCTGAAGGTCGTGAGTTCGATCCTCACTCGGGGCGTGATTTTGGCGCTGATTTTCGTTAATAGAATACTTGGTTGATAAAGAGGTGACATCTGCTAATAACAGCCTCGATAGCGCAGTAGGTAGCGCGTCAGTCTCATAATCTGAAGGTCGTGAGTTCGATCCTCACTCGGGGCAAGATTTTGGCGCTGATTTTCGTTAATAGAATACTTGATTGATAAAGAGTTGACATATTCTAATAACAGCCTCGGTAGCGCAGTAGGTAGCGCGTCAGTCTCATAATCTGAAGGTCGTGAGTTCGATCCTCACTCGGGATCACTTTTTGGAGCTGATTTTCGTAACTGGAATACTTAATTGATAATTAGGTTAATTGGTCTAATAACAGCCTCGATAGCGCAGTCGGTAGCGCGTTAGTCTCATAATCTGAAGGTCGTGAGTTCGATCCTCACTCGGGGCGTGATTTTGGCGCTGATTTTCGTTAATAGAATACTTGATTCATAAAGAGGTGACATGTTCTGACAACAGCCTCAATAGCGCAGTAGGTAGCGCGTCAGTCTCATAATCTGAAGGTCGTGAGTTCGATCCTCACTCGGGGCGTGATTTTGGCGCTGATTTTCGTTAATAGAATACTTGGTTGATAAAGAGGTGACATCTTCTAATAACAGCCTCGATAGCGCAGTCGGTAGCGCGTCAGTCTCATAATTTGAAGGTCGTGAGTTCGATCCTCACTCGGGTCGTGATTTTGGCGCTGATTTTCGTTAATAGAATACTTGGTTGATATAGAGGTGACATGTTCTAATAACAGCCTCGATAGCGCAGTAGGTAGCGCGTCAGTCTCATAATCTGAAGGTCGTGAGGTCGATCCTCACTCGGGGCATGATTTTGGCGCTGATTTTCGTTAATAGAATACTTGATTCATAAAGAGGTGACATGTTCTGACAACAGCCTCGATAGCGCAGTAGGTAGCGCGTCAGTCTCATAATCTGAAGGTCGTGAGTTCGATCCTCACTCGGGGCGTGATTTTGGCGCTGATTTTCGTTAATAGTATACTTGATTCATAAAGAGGTGACATGTTCTGACAACAGCCTCGATAGCGCAGGAGGTAGCGCGTCAGTCTCATAATCTGAAGGTCGTGAGTTCGATCCTCACTCGGGGCGTGATTTTGGCGCTGATTTTCGTTAATAGAATACTTGATTCATAAAGAGGTGACATGTTCTGACAACAGCCTCGATAGCGCAGTAGGTAGCGCGTCAGTCTCATAATCTGAAGGTCGTGAGTTCGATCCTCACTCGGGGCGTGATTTTGGCGCTGATTTTCGTTAATAGAATACTTGGTTGATAAAGAGGTGACATGTTCTAATAACAGCCTCGATAGCGCAGTAGGTAGCGCGTCAGTCTCATAATCTGAAGGTCGTGAGTTCGATCCTCACTCGGGGCAAGATTTTGTCGCTGATTTTCGTTAATAGAATACTTGATTGATAGAGAGTTGACATGTTCTAATAACAGCCTCGGTAGCGCAGTAGGTAGCGCGTCAGTCTCATAATCTAAAGGTCTTGAGTTCGATCCTCACTCGGGGCATGATTTTGGCGCTGATTTTCGTTAATGGAATACTTGATTGATAAATAGGTTAATTGGTCTAATAACAGCCTCGATAGCGCAGTCGGTAGCGCGTCAGTCTCATAATCTGAAGGTCGTGAGTTCGATCCTCACTCGGGGCGTGATTTTGGCGCTGATTTTCGTTAATAGAATACTTGGTTGATAAAGAGGTGACATCTTCTAATAACAGCCTCGAAAGCTCAGTCGGTAGCGCGTCAGTCTCATGATCTGAAGGTCGTGAGTTCGATCCTCACTCGGGGCAAGATTTTGGCGCTGATTTTCGTTAATAGAATACTTGATTCATAAAAAGGTGACATGTTCTGACAACAGCCTCGATAGCGCAATAGGTAGCGCGTCAGTCTCATAATCTGAAGGTCGTGAGTTCGATCCGAACTCGGGGCAAGATTTTGTCGCTGATTTTCGTTAATAGAATACTTGATTGATAGAGAGTTGACATGTTCTAATAACAGCCTCGGTAGCGCAGTAGGTAGCGCGTCAGTCTCATAATCTAAAGGTCTTGAGTTCGATCCTCACTCGGGGCATGATTTTGGCGCTGATTTTCGTTAATGGAATACTTGATTGATAAATAGGTTAATTGGTCTAATAACAGCCTCGATAGCGCAGTCGGTAGCGCGTCAGTCTCATAATCTGAAGGTCGTGAGTTCGATCCTCACTCGGGGCGTGATTTTGGCGCTGATTTTCGTTAATATAATACTTGGTTGATAAAGAGGTGACATGTTCTGACAACAGCCTCGATAGCGCAGTAGGTAGCGCGTCAGTCTCATAATCTAAAGGTCTTGAGTTCGATCCTCACTCGGGGCATGATTTTGGCGCTGATTTTCGTTAATGGAATACTTGATTGATAAATGGGTTAATTGGTCTAATAACAGCCTCGGTAGCGCAGTAGGTAGCGCGTCAGTCTCATAATCTAAAGGTCTTGAGTTCGATCCTCACTCGGGGCATGATTTTGGCGCTGATTTTCGTTAATGTAATACTTAATTGATAAATAGTTTAATTGGTCTAATAACAGCCTCGATAGCGCAGTCGGTAGCGCGTCAGTCTCATAATCTGAAGGTCGTGAGTTCGATCCTCACTCGGGGCATGATTTTGGCGCTGATTTTCGTTAATAGTATACTTGATTCATAAAGAGGTGACATGTTCTGACAACAGCCTCGATAGCGCAGTAGGTAGCGCGTCAGTCTCATAATCTGAAGGTCGTGAGTTCGATCCTCACTCGGGGCGTGATTTTGGCGCTGATTTTCGTTAATAGAATACTTGGTTGATAAAGAGGTGACATCTTCTAATAACAGCCTCGAAAGCGCAGTCGGTAGCGCGTCAGTCTCATGATCTGAAGGTCGTGAGTTCGATCCTCACTCGGGGCAAGATTTTGGCGCTGATTTTCGTTAATAGAATACTTGATTCATAAAAAGGTGACATGTTCTGACAACAGCCTCGATAGCGCAGTAGGTAGCGCGTCAGTCTCATAATCTGAAGGTCGTGAGTTCGATCCTCACTCGGGATCACTTTTTGGAGCTGATTTTCGTAACTGGAATACTTAATTGATAATTAGGTTAATTGATCTAATAACAGCCTCGATAGCGCAGTCGGTAGCGCGTCAGTCTCATAATCTGAAGGTCGTGAGGTCGATCCTCACTCGGGGCATGATTTTGGCGCTGATTTTCGTTAATAGAATACTTGATTCATAAAGAGGTGACATGTTCTGACAACAGCCTCGATAGCGCAGTAGGTAGCGCGTCAGTCTCATAATCTAAAGGTCTTGAGTTCGATCCTCACTCGGGGCATGATTTTGGCGCTGATTTTCGTTAATGTAATACTTAATTGATAAATAGGTTAATTGGTCTAATAACAGCCTCGATAGCGCAGTCGGTAGCGCGTCAGTCTCATAATCTGAAGGTCGTGAGTTCGATCCTCACTCGGGGCATGATTTTGGCGCTGATTTTCGTTAATAGAATACTTGATTCATAAAGAGGTGACATATTCTGACAACAGCCTCGATAGCGCAGTAGGTAGCGCGTCAGTCTCATAATCTGAAGGTCGTGAGTTCGATCCTCACTCGGGGCGTGATTTTGGCGCTGATTTTCGTTAATAGAATACTTGGTTGATAAAGAGGTGACATGTTCTAATAACAGCCTCGATAGCGCAGTCGGTAGCGCGTCAGTCTCATAATCTGAAAGTCGTGAGGTCGATCCTCACTCGGGGCATGATTTTGGCGCTGATTTTCGTTAATAGAATACTTGATTCATAAAGAGGTGACATGTTCTGACAACAGCCTCGATAGCGCAGTAGGTAGCGCGTCAGTCTCATAATCTAAAGGTCTTGAGTTCGATCCTCACTCGGGGCATGATTTTGGCGCTGATTTTCGTTAATGGAATACTTGATTGATAAATAGGTTAATTGGTCTAATAACAGCCTCGGTAGCGCAGTAGGTAGCGCGTCAGTCTCATATTCTAAAGGTCTTGAGTTCGATCCTCACTCGGGGCATGATTTTGGCGCTGATTTTCGTTAATGTAATACTTAATTGATAAATAGGTTAATTGGTCTAATAACAGCCTCGATAGCGCAGTCAGTAGCGCGTCAGTCTCATAATCTGAAGGTCGTGAGTTCGATCCTCACTCGGGGCATGATTTTGGCGCTGATTTTCGTTAATAGTATACTTGATTCATAAAGAGGTGACATGTTCTGACAACAGCCTCGATAGCGCAGTAGGTAGCGCGTCAGTCTCATAATCTGAAGGTCGTGAGTTCGATCCTCAATCGGGGCGTGATTTTGGCGCTGATTTTCGTTAATAGAATACTTGATTCATAAGGAGGTGACATGTTCTGACAACAGCCTCGATAGCGCAGTAGGTAGCGCGTCAGTCTCATAATCTGAAGGTCGTGAGTTCGATCCTCACTCGGGGCGTGATTTTGGCGCTGATTTTCGTTAATAGAATACTTGGTTGATAAAGAGGTGACATGTTCTAATAACAGCCTCGATAGCGCAGTCAGTAGCGCGTCAGTCTCATAATCTGAAGGTCGTGAGTTCGATCCTCAATCGGGGCGTGATTTTGGCGCTGATTTTCGTTAATAGAATACTTGATTCATAAGGAGGTGACATGTTCTGACAACAGCCTCGATAGCGCAGTAGGTAGCGCGTCAGTCTCATAATCTGAAGGTCGTGAGTTCGATCCTCACTCGGGGCGTGATTTTGGCGCTGATTTTCGTTAATAGAATACTTGGTTGATAAAGAGGTGACATGTTCTAATAACAGCCTCGATAGCGCAGTAGGTAGCGCGTCAGTCTCATAATCTGAAGGTCGTGAGTTCGATCCTCACTCGGGGCAAGATTTTGTCGCTGATTTTCGTTAATAGAATACTTGATTGATAGAGAGTTGACATGTTCTAATAACAGCCTCGGTAGCGCAGTAGGTAGCGCGTCAGTCTCATAATCTAAAGGTCTTGAGTTCGATCCTCACTCGGGGCATGATTTTGGCGCTGATTTTCGTTAATGGAATACTTGATTGATAAATAGGTTAATTGGTCTAATAACAGCCTCGATAGCGCGTCAGTCTCATAATCTGAAGGTCGTGAGTTCGATCCTCACTCGGGGCGTGATTTTGGCGCTGATTTTCGTTAATAGAATACTTGATTCATAAAGAGGTGACACGTTCTGACAACAGCCTCGATAGCGCAAAAGGTAGCGCGTCAGTCTCATAATCTGAAGGTCGTGAGTTCGATCCTCACTCGGGGCGTGATTTTGGCGCTGATTTTCGTTAATAGAATACTTGGTTGATAAAGAGGTGACATGTTCTGACAACAGCCTCGATAGCGCAGTAGGTAGCGCGTCAGTCTCATAATCTAAATGTCTTGAGTTCGATCCTCACTCGGGGCATGATTTTGGCGCTGATTTTCGTTAATGGAATACTTGATTGATAAATAGGTTAATTGGTCTAATAACAGCCTCGGTAGCGCAGTAGGTAGCGCGTCAGTCTCATAATCTAAAGGTCTTGAGTTCGATCCTCACTCGGGGCATGATTTTGGCGCTGATTTTCGTTAATGTAATACTTAATTGATAAATAGGTTAATTGGTCTAATAACAGCCTCGATAGCGCAGTCGGTAGCGCGTCAGTCTCATAATCTGAAGGTCGTGAGTTCGATCCTCACTCGGGGCATGATTTTGGCGCTGATTTTCGTTAATAGTATACTTGATTCATAAAGAGGTGACATGTTCTGACAACAGCCTCGATAGCGCAGTAGGTAGCGCGTCAGTCTCATAATCTAAAGGTCTTGAGTTCGATCCTCACTCGGGGCATGATTTTGGCGCTGATTTTCGTTAATGGAATACTTGATTGATAAATAGGTTAATTGGTCTAATAACAGCCTCGATAGCGCAGTCGGTAGCGCGTCAGTCTCATAATCTGAAGGTCGTGAGTTCGATCCTCACTCGGGGCGTGATTTTGGCGCTGATTTTCGTTAATAGAATACTTGATTCATAAAGAGGTGACATGTTCTGACAACAGCCTCGATAGCGCAGTAGGTAGCGCGTCAGTCTCATAATCTGAAGGTCGTGAGTTCGATCCTCACTCGGGGCGTGATTTTGGCGCTGATTTTCGTTAATAGAATACTTGGTTGATAAAGAGGTGACATGTTCTGACAACAGCCTCGATAGCGCAGTAGGTAGCGCGTCAGTCTCATAATCTAAAGGTCTTGAGTTCGATCCTCACTCGGGGCATGATTTTGGCGCTGATTTTCGTTAATGGAATACTTGATTGATAAATAGGTTAATTGGTCTAATAACAGCCTCGGTAGCGCAGTAGGTAGCGCGTCAGTCTCATAATCTGAAGGTCGTGAGTTCGATCCTCACTCGGGGCAAGATTTTGTCGCTGATTTTCGTTAATAGAATACTTGATTGATAGAGAGTTGACATGTTCTAATAACAGCCTCGGTAGCGCAGTAGGTAGCGCGTCAGTCTCATAATCTAAAGGTCTTGAGTTCGATCCTCACTCGGGGCATGATTTTGGCGCTGATTTTCGTTAATGGAATACTTGATTGATAAATAGGTTAATTGGTCTAATAACAGCCTCGATAGCGCAGTCGGTAGCGCGTCAGTCTCATAATCTGAAGGTCGTGAGTTCGATCCTCACTCGGGGCGTGATTTTGGCGCTGATTTTCGTTAATGTAATACTTAATTGATAATTATGTAAAAAAGACTTCGTTTGCCCAAGTCTTAAAAACAAAACGATAAGAGTTTTTCCAGTTGACTGAAGCGTGGATATTATTTTTTTCTATTGAATTTTAAAGACAATCCGTATTTTACTTCTCTATAGAATTTAATTGAATCACCTGATTTTACTGCTAATGGATTAGTTTCCTATAAATTAATTGAAATAAAAAATTACTTATCTCAGATTTTTCAAAAAAATTCCATTTTCCTGAAATGTTCTCTTTTCAAGGGAGAACGTACTTTAATTTTCAAATAATACTCTCATTAATAATGTATTATATGCGGTCTTTTCGAATACAAAAGGGGGCTGTTATCATCTTTCTTATACATATTTAGTAAAGGGGTCCGTTTCTTGTAAATCAGTACTTGTGGGGAAGATTTTAGGAGTGTTAGTTTAGTTGCTGTTTAGTTGACAACATTATGAAAACTTGATGTGTTTAAAACCTTTTGAAAGGAATATTCCCGGTAATTAAAAAATTAAGTGTCAATTTGATCAAAATAATAGCTGCACGATAAAATGTTTCAGGAAAATGGAATTGTTGTTGAAAAATCTGAGATAAGTAATTTTTTATTTCAATTAATTTATAGGAAACTAATCCATTAGCAGTAAAATCAGGTGATTCAATTAAATTCTATAGAGAAGTAAAATACGGATTGTCTTTAAAATTCAATAGAAAAAAATAATATCCACGCTTCAGTCAACTGGAAAAACTCTTATCGTTTTGTTTTTAAGACTTGGGCAAACGAAGTCTTTTTTACATAATAACTGTTCCTTCAGCCTTAATTTGTATTAAATACATTTTATTTTTCACGCTATGCTTTCCAGCACTGGTAGCCAGGTGGCGCTAGTATCTACTTGTCTACTTTTTAGTATAGGGAGTTGCACATAATATAGTGTGACGAAAGTTTTTCACGCGCATCCTTTATCAATGGTCAAGCCATCAAAACTTCGGAAAAATTTATGGTCAACCGTCCGGTGACTCCTTTAGTTTTAAATTAAAATTATGTAATATTTTAAATATTTATTGGACAATGTCCAGTGTCCTGTGCTTATTTACGGCCCTGAGATAGTTTCACCTATCCTGACCTGGGCCGGAAATAAAAACAGCACACTGAACTTTGTCCAATAAAATTTTTAAATGACCCATAAATTAGAAAATGACGTCAGGGATTTTCTATTTATACTCAATCCTAACTCTTATTGTTAATCTTTACGGAACTTAACATTACGACGTGAAAAGAATTTTCAGAGTTAGACCCAAGGTTTCACAACAAAACTTTACAGCAATAGATTAGCAAAGGCGCATCTCTCAGTGTAAAGTTTAGTTAACCATTTTGTATAGGTTTTAAAAAAAGTTATTTCTAAATCATGCGCCAGCACGCGCACATTTCATTGAAAGTTTGTTATTTAAGAATTTTCCCTTCCATATACTAAGAATCTTCATCAAACATTGACAACGAGCGTTCCAAGACTCGAACCTGCAATGTTTTGCCGCGAATGCAAACGCGTTATCCATTACGCCACATGCCCGTGTTTGTAAGAACAAAAAAAAAATTATCCAAACATTGTATTTATAGGATTATTTCTTTTATGACGTATAAATGATCCGTAAAAATAAACACCGAGCTTGCCAGGACTCGAACCTGCAATCTTCTGCTCCGTAGGCAGAAGCGTTATCCTATTCGCACAAAACCGTTGGAGGCATAATAAATGCTATGCAAACAGTGTAATATATGTAACGGTTTTACCATGATTTATAAATTAATTAAAATAAAATACTTAGACTTAATTGTTCTTAATCAAACTTCAGAAGTTCAACATTCCATAGTTGCTTGATAATTCAAAAGTGTTCCAAACCTTAACTTCGCAGTAGTTTCTGAGTTATTCGATGGAGTGGAACACCAAAAATCCCATGCTTTTTCTATGGGACGCTAAGCCTAAAATCTGTGAATTATTTCTTTAACATTAAGGGAGGGTGTGGGTTCTTATCTAGAAGGGCCTACCGGCCCTCTAGAAATAGGTTAATTGGTCTAATAACAGCCTCGATAGCGCATTCGGTAGCGCGTCAGTCTCATAATCTGAAGGTCGTGAGTTCGATCCTCACTCGGGGCATGATTTTGGCGCTGATTTTCGTTAATAGTATACTTGATTCATAAAGAGGTGACATGTTCTGACAACAGCCTCGATAGCGCAGGAGGTAGCGCGTCAGTCTCATAATCTGAAGGTCGTGAGTTCGATCCTCACTCGGGGCGTGATTTTGGCGCTGATTTTCGTTAATAGAATACTTGATTCATAAAGAGGTGACATGTTCTGACAACAGCCTCGATAGCGCAGTAGGTAGCGCGTCAGTCTCATAATCTGAAGGTCGTGAGTTCGATCCTCACTCGGGGCGTGATTTTGGCGCTGATTTTCGTTAATAGAATACTTGGTTGATAAAGAGGTGACATGTTCTAATAACAGCCTCGATAGCGCAGTAGGTAGCGCGTCAGTCTCATAATCTGAAGGTCGTGAGTTCGATCCTCACTCGGGGCAAGATTTTGTCGCTGATTTTCGTTAATAGAATACTTGATTGATAGAGAGTTGACATGTTCTAATAACAGCCTCGGTAGCGCAGTAGGTAGCGCGTCAGTCTCATAATCTAAAGGTCTTGGGTTCGATCCTCACTCGGGGCATGATTTTGGCGCTGATTTTCGTTAATGGAATACTTGATTGATAAATAGGTTAATTGGTCTAATAACAGCCTCGATAGCGCAGTCGGTAGCGCGTCAGTCTCATAATCTGAAGGTCGTGAGTTCGATCCTCACTCGGGGCGTGATTTTGGCGCTGATTTTCGTTAATAGAATACTTGGTTGATAAAGAGGTGACATCTTCTAATAACAGCCTCGAAAGCGCAGTCGGTAGCGCGTCAGTCTCATGATCTGAAGGTCGTGAGTTCGATCCTCACTCGGGGCAAGATTTTGGCGCTGATTTTCGTTAATAGAATACTTGATTCATAAAAAGGTGACATGTTCTGACAACAGCCTCGATAGCGCAGTAGGTAGCGCGTCAGTCTCATAATCTGAAGGTCGTGAGTTCGATCCTCACTCGGGATCACTTTTTGGAGCTGATTTTCGTAACTGGAATACTTAATTGATAATTAGGTTAATTGATCTAATAACAGCCTCGATAGCGCAGTCGGTAGCGCGTCAGTCTCATAATCTGAAGGTCGTGAGGTCGATCCTCACTCGGGGCATGATTTTGGCGCTGATTTTCGTTAATGGAATACTTGATTGATAAATAGGTTAATTGGTCTAATAACAGCCTCGGTAGCGCAGTAGGTAGCGCGTCAGTCTCATAATCTAAAGGTCTTGAGTTCGATCCTCACTCGGGGCATGATTTGGGCGCTGATTTTCGTTAATGTAATACTTAATTGATAAATAGGTTAATTGGTCTAATAACAGCCTCGATAGCGCGTCAGTCTCATAATCTGAAGGTCGTGAGTTCGATCCTCACTCGGGGCATGATTTTGACGCTGATTTTCGTTAATAGTATACTTGATTCATAAAGAGGTGACATGTTCTGACAACAGCCTCGATAGCGCAGTAGGTAGCGCGTCAGTCTCATAATCTGAAGGTCGTGAGTTCGATCCTCACTCGGGCCGTGATTTAGGCGCTGATTTTCGTTAATAGAATACTTGATTCATAAAGAGGTGACATGTTCTGATAACAGCCTCGATAGCGCAGTAGGTAGCGCGTCAGTCTCATAATCTGAAGGTCGTGAGTTCGATCCTCACTCGGGGCGTGATTTTGGCGCTGATTTTCGTTAATAGAATACTTGGTTGATAAAGAGGTGACATCTTCTAATAACAGCCTCGAAAGCGCAGTCGGTAGCGCGTCAGTCTCATGATCTGAAGGTCGTGAGTTCGATCCTCACTCGGGGCAAGATTTTGGCGCTGATTTTCGTTAATAGAATACTTGATTGATAGAGAGTTGACATGTTCTAATAACAGCCTCGGTAGCGCAGTAGGTAGCGCGTCAGTCTCATAATCTAAAGGTCTTGAGTTCGATCCTCACTCGGGGCATGATTTGGGCGCTGATTTTCGTTAATGTAATACTTAATTGATAAATAGGTTAATTGGTCTAATAACAGCCTCGATAGCGCGTCAGTCTCATAATCTGAAGGTCGTGAGTTCGATCCTCACTCGGGGCATGATTTTGGCGCTGATTTTCGTTAATAGTATACTTGATTCATAAAGAGGTGACATGTTCTGACAACAGCCTCGATAGCGCAGTAGGTAGCGCGTCAGTCTCATAATCTGAAGGTCGTGAGTTCGATCCTCACTCGGGCCGTGATTTAGGCGCTGATTTTCGTTAATAGAATACTTGATTCATAAAGAGGTGACATGTTCTGACAACAGCCTCGATGGCGCAGTAGGTAGCGCGTCAGTCTCATAATCTGAAGGTCGTGAGTTCGATCCTCACTCGGGGCGTGATTTTGGCGCTGATTTTCGTTAATAGAATACTTGGTTGATAAAGAGGTGACATGTTCTAATAACAGCCTCGATAGCGCAGTAGGTAGCGCGTCAGTCTCATAATCTGAAGGTCGTGAGTTCGATCCGAACTCGGGGCAAGATTTTGTCGCTGATTTTCGTTAATAGAATACTTGATTGATAGAGAGTTGACATGTTCTAATAACAGCCTCGGTAGCGCAGTAGGTAGCGCGTCAGTCTCATAATCTAAAGGTCTTGAGTTCGATCCTCACTCGGGGCATGATTTTGGCGCTGATTTTCGTTAATGGAATACTTGATTGATAAATAGGTTAATTGGTCTAATAACAGCCTCGATAGCGCAGTCGGTAGCGCGTCAGTCTCATAATCTGAAGGTCGTGAGTTCGATCCTCACTCGGGGCGTGATTTTGGCGCTGATTTTCGTTAATAGAATACTTGATTCATAAAGAGGTGACATCTGCTAATAACAGCCTCGATAGCGCAGTAGGTAGCGCGTCAGTCTCATAATCTGAAGGTCGTGAGTTCGATCCTCACTCGGGGCGTGATTTTGGCGCTGATTTTCGTTAATAGAATACTTGGTTGATAAAGAGGTGACATCTGCTAATAACAGCCTCGATAGCGCAGTAGGTAGCGCGTCAGTCTCATAATCTGAAGGTCGTGAGTTCGATCCTCACTCGGGGCAAGATTTTGGCGCTGATTTTCGTTAATAGAATACTTGATTGATAAAGAGTTGACATATTCTAATAACAGCCTCGGTAGCGCAGTAGGTAGCGCGTCAGTCTCATAATCTGAAGGTCGTGAGTTCGATCCTCACTCGGGATCACTTTTTGGAGCTGATTTTCGTAACTGGAATACTTAATTGATAATTAGGTTAATTGGTCTAATAACAGCCTCGATAGCGCAGTCGGTAGCGCGTTAGTCTCATAATCTGAAGGTCGTGAGTTCGATCCTCACTCGGGGCGTGATTTTGGCGCTGATTTTCGTTAATAGAATACTTGATTCATAAAGAGGTGACATGTTCTGACAACAGCCTCAATAGCGCAGTAGGTAGCGCGTCAGTCTCATAATCTGAAGGTCGTGAGTTCGATCCTCACTCGGGGCGTGATTTTGGCGCTGATTTTCGTTAATAGAATACTTGGTTGATAAAGAGGTGACATCTTCTAATAACAGCCTCGAAAGCGCAGTCGGTAGCGCGTCAGTCTCATGATCTGAAGGTCGTGAGTTCGATCCTCACTCGGGGCAAGATTTTGGCGCTGATTTTCGTTAATAGAATACTTGATTCATAAAAAGGTGACATGTTCTGACAACAGCCTCGATAGCGCAGTAGGTAGCGCGTCAGTCTCATAATCTGAAGGTCGTGAGTTCGATCCTCACTCGGGATCACTTTTTGGAGCTGATTTTCGTAACTGGAATACTTAATTGATAATTAGGTTAATTGATCTAATAACAGCCTCGATAGCGCAGTCGGTAGCGCGTCAGTCTCATAATCTGAAGGTCGTGAGGTCGATCCTCACTCGGGGCATGATTTTGGCGCTGATTTTCGTTAATGGAATACTTGATTGATAAATAGGTTAATTGGTCTAATAACAGCCTCGGTAGCGCAGTAGGTAGCGCGTCAGTCTCATAATCTAAAGGTCTTGAGTTCGATCCTCACTCGGGGCATGATTTGGGCGCTGATTTTCGTTAATGTAATACTTAATTGATAAATAGGTTAATTGGTCTAATAACAGCCTCGATAGCGCGTCAGTCTCATAATCTGAAGGTCGTGAGTTCGATCCTCACTCGGGGCATGATTTTGACGCTGATTTTCGTTAATAGTATACTTGATTCATAAAGAGGTGACATGTTCTGACAACAGCCTCGATAGCGCAGTAGGTAGCGCGTCAGTCTCATAATCTGAAGGTCGTGAGTTCGATCCTCACTCGGGCCGTGATTTAGGCGCTGATTTTCGTTAATAGAATACTTGATTCATAAAGAGGTGACATGTTCTGATAACAGCCTCGATAGCGCAGTAGGTAGCGCGTCAGTCTCATAATCTGAAGGTCGTGAGTTCGATCCTCACTCGGGGCGTGATTTTGGCGCTGATTTTCGTTAATAGAATACTTGGTTGATAAAGAGGTGACATCTTCTAATAACAGCCTCGAAAGCGCAGTCGGTAGCGCGTCAGTCTCATGATCTGAAGGTCGTGAGTTCGATCCTCACTCGGGGCAAGATTTTGGCGCTGATTTTCGTTAATAGAATACTTGATTGATAGAGAGTTGACATGTTCTAATAACAGCCTCGGTAGCGCAGTAGGTAGCGCGTCAGTCTCATAATCTAAAGGTCTTGAGTTCGATCCTCACTCGGGGCATGATTTGGGCGCTGATTTTCGTTAATGTAATACTTAATTGATAAATAGGTTAATTGGTCTAATAACAGCCTCGATAGCGCGTCAGTCTCATAATCTGAAGGTCGTGAGTTCGATCCTCACTCGGGGCATGATTTTGGCGCTGATTTTCGTTAATAGTATACTTGATTCATAAAGAGGTGACATGTTCTGACAACAGCCTCGATAGCGCAGTAGGTAGCGCGTCAGTCTCATAATCTGAAGGTCGTGAGTTCGATCCTCACTCGGGCCGTGATTTAGGCGCTGATTTTCGTTAATAGAATACTTGATTCATAAAGAGGTGACATGTTCTGACAACAGCCTCGATGGCGCAGTAGGTAGCGCGTCAGTCTCATAATCTGAAGGTCGTGAGTTCGATCCTCACTCGGGGCGTGATTTTGGCGCTGATTTTCGTTAATAGAATACTTGGTTGATAAAGAGGTGACATGTTCTAATAACAGCCTCGATAGCGCAGTAGGTAGCGCGTCAGTCTCATAATCTGAAGGTCGTGAGTTCGATCCGAACTCGGGGCAAGATTTTGTCGCTGATTTTCGTTAATAGAATACTTGATTGATAGAGAGTTGACATGTTCTAATAACAGCCTCGGTAGCGCAGTAGGTAGCGCGTCAGTCTCATAATCTAAAGGTCTTGAGTTCGATCCTCACTCGGGGCATGATTTTGGCGCTGATTTTCGTTAATGGAATACTTGATTGATAAATAGGTTAATTGGTCTAATAACAGCCTCGATAGCGCAGTCGGTAGCGCGTCAGTCTCATAATCTGAAGGTCGTGAGTTCGATCCTCACTCGGGGCGTGATTTTGGCGCTGATTTTCGTTAATAGAATACTTGATTCATAAAGAGGTGACATCTGCTAATAACAGCCTCGATAGCGCAGTAGGTAGCGCGTCAGTCTCATAATCTGAAGGTCGTGAGTTCGATCCTCACTCGGGGCGTGATTTTGGCGCTGATTTTCGTTAATAGAATACTTGGTTGATAAAGAGGTGACATCTGCTAATAACAGCCTCGATAGCGCAGTAGGTAGCGCGTCAGTCTCATAATCTGAAGGTCGTGAGTTCGATCCTCACTCGGGGCAAGATTTTGGCGCTGATTTTCGTTAATAGAATACTTGATTGATAAAGAGTTGACATATTCTAATAACAGCCTCGGTAGCGCAGTAGGTAGCGCGTCAGTCTCATAATCTGAAGGTCGTGAGTTCGATCCTCACTCGGGATCACTTTTTGGAGCTGATTTTCGTAACTGGAATACTTAATTGATAATTAGGTTAATTGGTCTAATAACAGCCTCGATAGCGCAGTCGGTAGCGCGTTAGTCTCATAATCTGAAGGTCGTGAGTTCGATCCTCACTCGGGGCGTGATTTTGGCGCTGATTTTCGTTAATAGAATACTTGATTCATAAAGAGGTGACATGTTCTGACAACAGCCTCAATAGCGCAGTAGGTAGCGCGTCAGTCTCATAATCTGAAGGTCGTGAGTTCGATCCTCACTCGGGGCGTGATTTTGGCGCTGATTTTCGTTAATAGAATACTTGGTTGATAAAGAGGTGACATCTTCTAATAACAGCCTCGATAGCGCAGTCGGTAGCGCGTCAGTCTCATAATTTGAAGGTCGTGAGTTCGATCCTCACTCGGGTCGTGATTTTGGCGCTGATTTTCGTTAATAGAATACTTGGTTGATATAGAGGTGACATGTTCTAATAACAGCCTCGATAGCGCAGTAGGTAGCGCGTCAGTCTCATAATCTGAAGGTCGTGAGTTCGATCCTCACTCGGGGCAAGATTTTGGCGCTGATTTTCGTTAATAGAATACTTGATTGATAGAGAGTTGACATGTTCTAATAACAGCCTCGGTAGCGCAGTAGGTAGCTCGTCAGTCTCATAATCTAATGGTCTTGAGTTCGATCCTCACTCGGGGCATGATTTTGGCGCTGATTTTCGTTAATAGAATACTTGATTCATAAAGAGGTGACATGTTCTGACAACAGCCTCGATAGCGCAGTAGGTAGCGCGTCAGTCTCATTATCTGAAGGTCGTGAGTTCGATCCTCACTCGGGGCAAGATTTTGGCGCTGATTTTCGTTAATAGAATACTTGATTGATAGAGAGTTGACATGTTCTAATAACAGCCTCGGTAGCGCAGTAGGTAGCTCGTCAGTCTCATAATCTAATGGTCTTGAGTTCGATCCTCACTCGGGGCATGATTTTGGCGCTGATTTTCGTTAATAGAATACTTGATTCATAAAGAGGTGACATGTTCTGACAACAGCCTCGATAGCGCAGTAGGTAGCGCGTCAGTCTCATAATCTGAAGGTCGTGAGTTCGATCCTCACTCGGGGCGTGATTTTGGCGCTGATTTTCGTTAATAGAATACTCGGTTAATAAAGAGGTGACATCTTCTAATAACAGCCTCGATAGCGCAGTAGGTAGCGCGTCAGTCTCATAATCTGAAAGTCGTGAGTTCGATCCTCACTCGGGGCAAGATTTTGGCGCTGATTTTCGTTAATAGAATACTTGATTGATAGAGAGTTGACATGTTCTAATAACAGCCTCGGTAGCGCAGTAGGTAGCTCGTCAGTCTCATAATCTAATGGTATTGAGTTCGATCCTCACTCGGGGCATGATTTTGGCGCTGATTTTCGTTAATAGAATACTTGATTCATAAAGAGGTGACATGTTCTGACAACAGCCTCGATAGCGCAGTCGGTAGCGCGTCAGTCTCATAATCTGAAGGTCGTGAGGTCGATCGTCACTCGGGGCAATATTTTGGCGCTGATTTTCGTTAGTAGAATACTTGATTGATAAATAGGTTAACTGATTTAATAACAGCCTCGATAGCGCAGTAGGTAGCGCGTCAGTCTCATAATCCGAAGGTCGTGAGTTCTATCCTCACTCGGGGCATGATTTTGGCGCTGATTTTCGTTAATAGAATACTTGGTTGATAAAGAGGTGACATGTTCTAATAACAGCCTCGATAGCGCAGTAGGTAGCGCGTCAGTCTCATAATCTGAAGGTCGTGAGTTCGATCCTCACTCGGGGCATGATTTTGTCGCTGATTTTCGTTAATAGAATACTTGATTGATAGAGAGTTGACATGTTCTAATAACAGCCTCGGTAGCGCAGTAGGTAGCGCGTCAGTCTCATAATCTGAAGGTCGTGAGTTCGATCCTCACTCGGGATCACTTTTTGGAGCTGATTTTCGTAACTGGAATACTTAATTGATAATTAGGTTAATTGATCTAACAACAGCCTCGATAGCGCAGTAGGTAGCTCGTCAGTCTCATAATCTAATGGTCTTGAGTTCGATCCTCACTCGGGGCATGATTTTGGCGCTGATTTTCTTTAATGGAATACTTGATTGATAAATAGGTTAATTGGTCTAATAACAGCCTCGATAGCGCAGTAGGTAGCGCGTCAGTCTCATAATCCGAAGGTCGTGAGTTCTATCCTCACTCGGGTCGTGATTTTGGCGCTGATTTTCGATAATAGAATACTTGGTTGATAAAGAGGTGACATCTTCTAATAACAGCCTCGATAGCGCAGTAGGTAGCGCGTCAGTCTCATAATCTGAAGGTCGTGAGTTCGATCCTCACTCGGGGCCACTTTTTGGCGCTGATTTTCCTTAATGGAATACTTGATTGATAAATAGGTTTATTGATCTAATAACAGCCTCGATAGCGCAGTCGGTAGCGCGTCAGTCTCATAATCTGAAGGTCGTGAGTTTGATCCTCACTCGGGGCATGATTTTGGCGCTGATTTTCGTTAATAGAATACTTGATTCATAAAGAGGTGACATGTTCTGACAACAACCTCGATAGCGCAGTAGGTAGCGCGTCAGTCTCATTATCTGAAGGTCGTGAGTTCGAACCTCACCCGGGGCGTGATTTTGGCGCTGATTTTCGTTAATAGAATACTTGATTCATAAAGAGGTGACATGTTCTGACAACAGCCTCGATAGCGCAGTAGGTAGCGCGTCAGTCTCATAATCTGAAGGTCGTGAGTTCGATCCTCACTCGGGGCGTGATTTTGGCGCTGATTTTCGTTAATAGAATACTCGGTTGATAAAGAGGTGACATCTTCTAATAACAGCCTCGATAGCGCAGTAGGTAGCGCGTCAGTCTCATAATCTGAAGGTCGTGAGTTCGATCCTCACTCGGGGCAAGATTTTGTCGCTGATTTTCGTTAATAGAATACTTGATTGATAGAGAGTTGACATGTTCTAATAACAGCCTCGGTAGCGCAGTAGGTAGCGCGTCAGTCTCATAATCTGAAGGTCGTGAGTTCGATCCTCACTCGGGATCACTTTTTGGAGCTGATTTTCGTAACTGGAATACTTAATTGATAATTAGGTTAATTGATCTAATAACAGCCTCGATAGCGCAGTAGGTAGCTCGTCAGTCTCATAATCTAATGGTCTTGAGTTCGATCCTCACTCGGGGCATGATTTTGGCGCTGATTTTCTTTAATGGAATACTTGATTGATAAATAGGTTAATTGGTCTAATAACAGCCTCGATAGCGCAGTAGGTAGCGCGTCAGTCTCATAATCCGAAGGTCGTGAGTTCTATCCTCACTCGGGTCGTGATTTTGGCGCTGATTTTCGATAATAGAATACTTGGTTGATAAAGAGGTGACATCTTCTAATAACAGCCTCGATAGCGCAGTAGGTAGCGCGTCAGTCTCATAATCTGAAGGTCGTGAGTTCGATCCTCACTCGGGGCGTGATTTTGGCGCTGATTTTCGTTAATAGAATACTCGGTTGATAAAGAGGTGACATCTTCTAATAACAGCCTCGATAGCGCAGTAGGTAGCGCGTCAGTCTCATAATCTGAAGGTCGTGAGTTCGATCCTCACTCGGGGCCACTTTTTGGCGCTGATTTTCCTTAATGGAATACTTGATTGATAAATAGGTTTATTGATCTAATAACAGCCTCGATAGCGCAGTCGGTAGCGCGTCAGTCTCATAATCTGAAGGTCGTGAGTTTGATCCTCACTCGGGGCATGATTTTGGCGCTGATTTTCGTTAATAGAATACTTGATTCATAAAGAGGTGACATGTTCTGACAACAGCCTCGATAGCGCAGTAGGTAGCGCGTCAGTCTCATAATCTGAAGGACGTGAGTTCGATCCTCACTCGGGGCGTGATTTTGGCGCTGATTTTCGTTAATAGAATACTCGGTTGATAAAGAGTTGACATGTGCTAATAACAGCCTCGGTAGCGCAGTAGGTAGCGCGTCAGTCTCATAATCTGAAGGTCGTGAGTTCGATCCTCACTCGGGGCCACTTTTTGGCGATGATTTTCCTTTGTGGAATACTTGATTGATAAATAGGTTTATTGATCTAATAACAGCCTCGATAGCGCAGTAGGTAGCGCGTCAGTCTCATAATCTGAAGGTCGTGAGTTCGATCCTCACTCGGGGCATGATTTTGGCGCTGATTTTCGTTAATAGAATACTTTATTTATAAAGAGGTGACATGATCTGACAACAGCCTCGATAGCGCAGTAGGTAGCGCGTCAGTCTCATAATCTAAAGGTCTTGAGTTCGATCCTCACTCGGGGCATGATTTTGGCGCTGATTTTCGTTAATGGAATACTTGGTTGATAAAGAGGTGACATGTTCTAATAACAGCCTCGATAGCGCAGTAGGTAGCGCGTCAGTCTCATAATTTGAAGGTTGTGAGTTCGATCCTCACTCGGGTCGTGATTTTGGCGCTGATTTTCGATAATAGAATACTTGGTTGATAAAGAGGTGACATCTTCTAATAACAGCCTCGATAGCGCAGTAGGTAGCGCGTCAGTCTCATAATCTGAAGGTCGTGAGTTCGATCCTCACTCGGGGCGTGATTTTGGCGCTGATTTTCGTTAATAGAATACTCGGTTGATAAAGAGGTGACATCTTCTAATAACAGCCTCGATAGCGCAGTAGGTAGCGCGTCAGTCTCATAATCTGAAGGTCGTGAGTTCGATCCTCACTCGGGGCATGATTTTGGCGCTGATTTTCGTTAATGGAATACTTGATTGATAAATAGGTGACATGTTCTAATAACAGCCTCGATAGCGCAGTAGGTAGCGCGTCAGTCTCATAATCTGAAGGTCGTGAGTTCGATCCTCACTCGGGGCATGATTTTGGCGCTGATTTTCGTTAATAGAATACTTTATTTATAAAGAGGTGACATGATCTGACAACAGCCTCGATAGCGCAGTAGGTAGCGCGTCAGTCTCATAATCTAAAGGTCGTGAGTTCTATCCTCACTCGGGGCATGATTTTGGCGCTGATTTTCGTTAATAGAATACTTGGTTGATAAAGAGGTGACATGTTCTAATAACAGCCTCGGTAGCGCAGTAGGTAGCGCGTCAGTCTCATAATCTGAAGGTCGTGAGTTCGATCCTCACTCGGGGCATGATTTTGGCGCTGATTTTCGTTAATAGAATACTTTGTTTATAAAGAGGTGACATGATCTGACAACAGCCTCGATAGCGCAGTAGGTAGCGCGTCAGTCTCATAATCTAAAGGTCTTGAGTTGGATCCTCACTCGGGGCATGATTTTGGCGCTGATTTTCGTTAATGGAATACTTGATTGATAAATAGGTTAATTGGTCTAATAACAGCCTCGATAGCGCAGTCGGTAGCGCGTCAGTCTCATAATCCGAAGGTCGTGAGTTCTATCCTCACTCGGGGCATGATTTTGGCGCTGATTTTCGTTAATAGAATACTTGATTGATAAAGAGTTGACATGTGCTAATAACAGCCTCGGTAGCGCAGTAGGTAGCGCGTCAGTCTCATAATCTGAAGGTCGTGAGTTCGATCCTCACTCGGGGCCACTTTTTGGCGATGATTTTCCTTTATGGAATACTTGATTGATAAATAGGTTTATTGATCTAATAACAGCCTCGATAGCGCAGTCGGTAGCGCGTCAGTCTCATAATCTGAAGGTCGTGAGTTTGATCCTCACTCGGGGCATGATTTTGGCGCTGATTTTCGTTAATAGAATACTTGATTCATAAAGAGGTGACATGTTCTGACAACAACCTCGATAGCGCAGTAGGTAGCGCGTCAGTCTCATTATCTGAAGGTCGTGAGTTCGAACTTCACTCGGGGCGTGGTTTTGGCGCTGATTTTCGTTAATAGAATACTTGATTCATAAAGAGGTGACATGTTCTGACAACAGCCTCGATAGCGCAGTAGGTAGCGCGTCAGTCTCATAATCCGAAGGTCGTGAGTTCTATCCTCACTCGGGGCATGATTTTGGCGCTGATTTTCGTTAATAGAATACTCGGTTGATAAAGAGGTGACATCTTCTAATAACAGCCTCGATAGCGCAGTAGGTAGCGCGTCAGTCTCATAATCTGAAGGTCGTGAGTTCGATCCTCACTCGGGGCCACTTTTTGGCGCTGATTTTCCTTAATGGAATACTTGATTGATAAATAGGTTTATTGATCTAATAACAGCCTCGATAGCGCAGTCAGTAGCGCGTCAGTCTCATAATCTGAAGGTCGTGAGTTTGATCCTCACTCGGGGCATGATTTTGGCGCTGATTTTCGTTAATAGAATACTTGATTCATAAAGAGGTGACATGTTCTGACAACAACCTCGATAGCGCAGTAGGTAGCGCGTCAGTCTCATTATCTGAAGGTCGTGAGTTCTATCCTCACTCGGGGCGTGATTTTGGCGCTGATTTTCGTTAATAGAATACTTGATTCATAAAGAGGTGACATGTTCTGACAACAGCCTCGATAGCGCAGTAGGTAGCGCGTCAGTCTCATAATCTGAAGGTCGTGAGTTCGATCCTCACTCGGGGCGTGATTTTGGCGCTGATTTTCGTTAATAGAATACTCGGTTGATAAAGAGGTGACATCTTCTAATAACAGCCTCGATAGCGCAGTAGGTAGCGCGTCAGTCTCATAATCTGAAGGTCCTGAGTTCGATCCTCACTCGGGGCACGATTTTGTCGCTGATTTTCGTTAATAGAATACTTGATTGATAGAGAGTTGACATGTACTAATAACAGCCTCGGTAGCGCATTAGGTAGCGCGTCAGTCTCATAATCTGAAGGTCGTGAGTTCGATCCTCACTCGGGATCACTTTTTGGAGCTGATTTTCGTAACTGGAATAATTAATTGATAATTAGGTTAATTGATCTAATAACAGCCTCGATAGCGCAGTCGGTAGCGCGTCAGTCTCATAATCTGAAGGTCGTGAGGTCGATCGTCACTCGGGGCAATATTTTGGCGCTGATTTTCGTTAGTAGAATACTTGATTGATAAATAGGTTAATTGATTTAATAACAGCCTCGATAGCGCAGTAGGTAGCGCGTCAGTCTCATAATCCGAAGGTCGTGAGTTCTATCCTCACTCGGGGCATGATTTTGGCGCTGATTTTCGTTAATAGAATACTTGGTTGATAAAGAGGTGACATGTTCTAATAACAGCCTCGATAGTGCAGTAGGTAGCGCGTCAGTCTCATAATCTGAAGGTCGTGAGTTCGATCCTCACTCGGGGCATGATTTTGGCGCTGATTTTCGTTAATAGAATACTTTATTTATAAAGAGGTGACATGATCTGACAACAGCCTCGATAGCGCAGTAGGTAGCGCGTCAGTCTCATAATCTAAAGGTCTTGAGTTCGATCCTCACTCGGGGCATGATTTTGGCGCTGATTTTCGTTAATGGAATACTTGATTGATAAATAGGTGACATGTTCTAATAACAGCCTCGATAGCGCAGTAGGTAGCGCGTCAGTCTCATAATCTGAAGGTCGTGAGTTCGATCCTCACTCGGGGCATGATTTTGGCGCTGATTTTCGTTAATAGAATACTTTATTTATAAAGAGGTGACATGATCTGACAACAGCCTCGATAGCGCAGTAGGTAGCGCGTCAGTCTCATAATCTAAAGGTCGTGAGTTCTATCCTCACTCGGGGCATGATTTTGGCGCTGATTTTCGTTAATAGAATACTTGGTTGATAAAGAGGTGACATGTTCTAATAACAGCCTCGGTAGCGCAGTAGGTAGCGCGTCAGTCTCATAATCTGAAGGTCGTGAGTTCGATCCTCACTCGGGGCATGATTTTGGCGCTGATTTTCGTTAATAGAATACTTTGTTTATAAAGAGGTGACATGATCTGACAACAGCCTCGATAGCGCAGTAGGTAGCGCGTCAGTCTCATAATCTAAAGGTCTTGAGTTGGATCCTCACTCGGGGCATGATTTTGGCGCTGATTTTCGTTAATGGAATACTTGATTGATAAATAGGTTAATTGGTCTAATAACAGCCTCGATAGCGCAGTCGGTAGCGCGTCAGTCTCATAATCCGAAGGTCGTGAGTTCTATCCTCACTCGGGGCATGATTTTGGCGCTGATTTTCGTTAATAGAATACTTGATTGATAAAGAGTTGACATGTGCTAATAACAGCCTCGGTAGCGCAGTAGGTAGCGCGTCAGTCTCATAATCTGAAGGTCGTGAGTTCGATCCTCACTCGGGGCCACTTTTTGGCGATGATTTTCCTTTATGGAATACTTGATTGATAAATAGGTTTATTGATCTAATAACAGCCTCGATAGCGCAGTCGGTAGCGCGTCAGTCTCATAATCTGAAGGTCGTGAGTTTGATCCTCACTCGGGGCATGATTTTGGCGCTGATTTTCGTTAATAGAATACTTGATTCATAAAGAGGTGACATGTTCTGACAACAACCTCGATAGCGCAGTAGGTAGCGCGTCAGTCTCATTATCTGAAGGTCGTGAGTTCGAACTTCACTCGGGGCGTGATTTTGGCGCTGATTTTCGTTAATAGAATACTTGATTCATAAAGAGGTGACATGTTCTGACAACAGCCTCGATAGCGCAGTAGGTAGCGCGTCAGTCTCATAATCCGAAGGTCGTGAGTTCTATCCTCACTCGGGGCATGATTTTGGCGCTGATTTTCGTTAATAGAATACTCGGTTGATAAAGAGGTGACATCTTCTAATAACAGCCTCGATAGCGCAGTAGGTAGCGCGTCAGTCTCATAATCTGAAGGTCGTGAGTTCGATCCTCACTCGGGGCAAGATTTTGTCGCTGATTTTCGTTAATAGAATACTTGATTGATAGAGAGTTGACATGTTCTAATAACAGCCTCGGTAGCGCAGTCGGTAGCGCGTCAGTCTCATAATCTGAAGGTCGTGAGGTCGATCGTCACTCGGGGCAATATTTCGGCGCTGATTTTCGTTAGTAGAATACTTGATTGATAAATAGGTTAATTGATTTAATAACAGCCTCGATAGCGCAGTAGGTAGCGCGTCAGTCTCATTATCTGAAGGTCGTGAGTTCTATCCTCACTCGGGGCGTGATTTTGGCGCTGATTTTCGTTAATAGAATACTTGATTCATAAAGAGGTGACATGTTCTGACAACAGCCTCGATAGCGCAGTAGGTAGCGCGTCAGTCTCATAATCTGAAGGTCGTGAGTTCGATCCTCACTCGGGGCGTGATTTTGGCGCTGATTTTCGTTAATAGAATACTCGGTTGATAAAGAGGTGACATCTTCTAATAACAGCCTCGATAGCGCAGTAGGTAGCGCGTCAGTCTCATAATCTGAAGGTCGTGAGTTCGATCCTCACTCGGGGCAAGATTTTGTCGCTGATTTTCGTTAATAGAATACTTGATTGATAGAGAGTTGACATGTACTAATAACAGCCTCAGTAGCGCATTAGGTAGCGCGTCAGTCTCATAATCTGAAGGTCGTGAGTTCGATCCTCACTCGGGATCACTTTTTGGAGCTGATTTTCGTAACTGGAATAATTAATTGATAATTAGGTTAATTGATCTAATAACAGCCTCGATAGCGCAGTCGGTAGCGCGTCAGTCTCATAATCTGAAGGTCGTGAGGTCGATCGTCACTCGGGGCAATATTTTGGCGCTGATTTTCGTTAGTAGAATACTTGATTGATAAATAGGTTAATTGATTTAATAACAGCCTCGATAGCGCAGTAGGTAGCGCGTCAGTCTCATAATCCGAAGGTCGTGAGTTCTATCCTCACTCGGGGCATGATTTTGGCGCTGATTTTCGTTAATAGAATACTTGGTTGATAAAGAGGTGACATGTTCTAATAACAGCCTCGATAGTGCAGTAGGTAGCGCGTCAGTCTCATAATCTGAAGGTCGTGAGTTCGATCCTCACTCGGGGCATGATTTTGGCGCTGATTTTCGTTAATAGAATACTTTATTTATAAAGAGGTGACATGATCTGACAACAGCCTCGATAGCGCAGTAGGTAGCGCGTCAGTCTCATAATCTAAAGGTCTTGAGTTCGATCCTCACTCGGGGCATGATTTTGGCGCTGATTTTCGTTAATGGAATACTTGATTGATAAATAGGTGACATGTTCTAATAACAGCCTCGATAGCGCAGTAGGTAGCGCGTCAGTCTCATAATCTGAAGGTCGTGAGTTCGATCCTCACTCGGGGCATGATTTTGGCGCTGATTTTCGTTAATAGAATACTTTATTTATAAAGAGGTGACATGATCTGACAACAGCCTCGATAGCGCAGTAGGTAGCGCGTCAGTCTCATAATCTAAAGGTCGTGAGTTCTATCCTCACTCGGGGCATGATTTTGGCGCTGATTTTCGTTAATAGAATACTTGGTTGATAAAGAGGTGACATGTTCTAATAACAGCCTCGGTAGCGCAGTAGGTAGCGCGTCAGTCTCATAATCTGAAGGTCGTGAGTTCGATCCTCACTCGGGGCATGATTTTGGCGCTGATTTTCGTTAATAGAATACTTGATTGATAAATAGGTTAATTGGTCTAATAACAGCCTCGATAGCGCAGTCGGTAGCGCGTCAGTCTCATAATCCGAAGGTCGTGAGTTCTATCCTCACTCGGGGCATGATTTTGGCGCTGATTTTCGTTAATAGAATACTTGATTGATAAAGAGTTGACATGTGCTAATAACAGCCTCGGTAGCGCAGTAGGTAGCGCGTCAGTCTCATAATCTTAAGGTCGTGAGTTCGATCCTCACTCGGGGCCACTTTTTGGCGATGATTTTCCTTTATGGAATACTTGATTGATAAATAGGTTTATTGATCTAATAACAGCCTCGATAGCGCAGTCGGTAGTGCGTCAGTCTCATAATCTGAAGGTCGTGAGGTCGATCGTCACTCGGGGCAATATTTCGGCGCTGATTTTCGTTAGTAGAATACTTGATTGATAAATAGGTTAATTGATTTAATAACAGCCTCGATAGCGCAGTAGGTAGCGCGTCAGTCTCATTATCTGAAGGTCGTGAGTTCTATCCTCACTCGGGGCGTGATTTTGGCGCTGATTTTCGTTAATAGAATACTTGATTCATAAAGAGGTGACATGTTCTGACAACAGCCTCGATAGCGCAGTAGGTAGCGCGTCAGTCTCATAATCTGAAGGTCGTGAGTTCGATCCTCACTCGGGGCGTGATTTTGGCGCTGATTTTCGTTAATAGAATACTCGGTTGATAAAGAGGTGACATCTTCTAATAACTGCCTCGATAGCGCAGTAGGTAGCGCGTCAGTCTCATAATCTGAAGGTCGTGAGTTCGATCCTCACTCGGGGCAAGATTTTGTCGCTGATTTTCGTTAATAGAATACTTGATTGATAGAGAGTTGACATGTACTAATAACAGCCTCAGTAGCGCATTAGGTAGCGCGTCAGTCTCATAATCTGAAGGTCGTGAGTTCGATCCTCACTCGGGATCACTTTTTGGAGCTGATTTTCGTAACTGGAATAATTAATTGATAATTAGGTTAATTGATCTAATAACAGCCTCGATAGCGCAGTCGGTAGCGCGTCAGTCTCATAATCTGAAGGTCGTGAGGTCGATCGTCACTCGGGGCAATATTTTGGCGCTGATTTTCGTTAGTAGAATACTTGATTGATAAATAGGTTAATTGATTTAATAACAGCCTCGATAGCGCAGTAGGTAGCGCGTCAGTCTCATAATCCGAAGGTCGTGAGTTCTATCCTCACTCGGGGCATGATTTTGGCGCTGATTTTCGTTAATAGAATACTTGGTTGATAAAGAGGTGACATGTTCTAATAACAGCCTCGATAGTGCAGTAGGTAGCGCGTCAGTCTCATAATCTGAAGGTCGTGAGTTCGATCCTCACTCGGGGCATGATTTTGGCGCTGATTTTCGTTAATAGAATACTTTATTTATAAAGAGGTGACATGATCTGACAACAGCCTCGATAGCGCAGTAGGTAGCGCGTCAGTCTCATAATCTAAAGGTCTTGAGTTCGATCCTCACTCGGGGCATGATTTTGGCGCTGATTTTCGTTAATGGAATACTTGATTGATAAATAGGTGACATGTTCTAATAACAGCCTCGATAGCGCAGTAGGTAGCGCGTCAGTCTCATAATCTGAAGGTCGTGAGTTCGATCCTCACTCGGGGCATGATTTTGGCGCTGATTTTCGTTAATAGAATACTTTATTTATAAAGAGGTGACATGATCTGACAACAGCCTCGATAGCGCAGTAGGTAGCGCGTCAGTCTCATAATCTAAAGGTCGTGAGTTCTATCCTCACTCGGGGCATGATTTTGGCGCTGATTTTCGTTAATAGAATACTTGGTTGATAAAGAGGTGACATGTTCTAATAACAGCCTCGGTAGCGCAGTAGGTAGCGCGTCAGTCTCATAATCTGAAGGTCGTGAGTTCGATCCTCACTCGGGGCATGATTTTGGCGCTGATTTTCGTTAATAGAATACTTTGTTTATAAAGAGGTGACATGATCTGACAACAGCCTCGATAGCGCAGTAGGTAGCGCGTCAGTCTCATAATCTAAAGGTCTTGAGTTGGATCCTCACTCGGGGCATGATTTTTTCGCTGATTTTCGTTAATGGAATACTTGATTGATAAATAGGTTAATTGGTCTAATAACAGCCTCGATAGCGCAGTCGGTAGCGCGTCAGTCTCATAATCCGAAGGTCGTGAGTTCTATCCTCACTCGGGGCATGATTTTGGCGCTGATTTTCGTTAATAGAATACTTGATTGATAAAGAGTTGACATGTGCTAATAACAGCCTCGGTAGCGCAGTAGGTAGCGCGTCAGTCTCATAATCTTAAGGTCGTGAGTTCGATCCTCACTCGGGGCCACTTTTTGGCGATGATTTTCCTTTATGGAATACTTGATTGATAAATAGGTTTATTGATCTAATAACAGCCTCGATAGCGCAGTCGGTAGCGCGTCAGTCTCATAATCTGAAGGTCGTGAGTTTGATCCTCACTCGGGGCATGATTTTGGCGCTGATTTTCGTTAATAGAATACTTGATTGATAAAGAGGTGACATGTTCTGACAACAACCTCGATAGCGCAGTAGGTAGCGCGTCAGTCTCATTATCTGAAGGTCGTGAGTTCGAACTTCACTCGGGGCGTGATTTTGGCGCTGATTTTCGTTAATAGAATACTTGATTCATAAAGAGGTGACATGTTCTGACAACAGCCTCGATAGCGCAGTAGGTAGCGCGTCAGTCTCATAATCCGAAGGTCGTGAGTTCTATCCTCACTCGGGGCATGATTTTGGCGCTGATTTTCGTTAATAGAATACTTGATTGATAAAGAGTTGACATGTTCTAATAACAGCCTCGGTAGCGCAGTAGGTAGCGCGTCAGTCTCATAATCTGAAGGTCGTGAGTTTGATCCTCACTCGGGGCATGATTTTGGCGCTGATTTTCGTTAATAGAATACTTGATTCATAAAGAGGTGACATGTTCTGACAACAACCTCGATAGCGCAGTAGGTAGCGCGTCAGTCTCATAATTTGAAGGTCGTGAGTTCGATCCTCACTCGGGTCGTGATTTTGGCGCTGATTTTCGTTAACGGAATACTTGGTTGATAAAGAGGTGACATGTTCTAATAACAGCCTCGATAGCGCAGTAGGTAGCGCGTCAGTCTCATAATCTGAAGGTCGTGAGTTCGATCCTCACTCGGGGCAAGATTTTGGCGCTTATTTTCGTTAATAGAATACTTGATTGATAGAGAGTTGACATGTTCTAATAACAGCCTCGGTAGCGCAGTACGTAGCTCGTCAGTCTCATAATCTAATGGTCTTGAGTTCGATCCTCACTCGGGGCATGATTTTGGCGCTGATTTTCGTTAATGGAATACTTGATTGATAAATAAGTCAATTGGTCTAATAACAGCCTCGATAGCGCAGTCGGTAGCGCGTCAGTCTCATAATCTGAAGGTTGTGAGTTCGATCCTCACTCGGGGCATGATTTTGGCGCTGATTTTCGTTAATAGAATACTTGATTCATAAAGAGGTGACATGTTCTGACAACAGCCTCGATAGCGCAGTAGGTAGCGCGTCAGTCTCATAATCTGAAGGTCGTGAGTTCGATCCTCACTCGGGGCGTGTTTTTGGCGCTGATTTTCGTTAATAGAATACTTGGTTGATAAAGATGTGACATGTTCTAATAACAGCCTCGATAGCGCAGTAGGTAGCGCGTCAGTCTCATAATCTGAAGGTCGTGAGTTCGATCCTCACTCGGGGCATGATTTTGGCGCTGATTTTCGTTAATAGAATACTTTGTTTATAAAGAGGTGACATGTTCTGACAACAGCCTCGATAGCGCAGTAGGTAGCGCGTCAGTCTCATAATCTGAAGGTCGTGAGTTCGATCCTCACTCGGGGCAAGATTTTGTCGCTGATTTTCGTTAATAGAATACTTGGTTGATAAAGAGGTGACATGTTCTAATAACAGCCTCGATAGCGCAGTAGGTAGCGCGTCAGTCTCATAATCTAAAGGTCTTGAGTTCGATCCTCACTCGGGGCATGATTTTGGCGCTGATTTTCGTTAATGGAATACTTGATTGATAAATAGGTTAATTGGCCTAATAACAGCCTCGATAGCGCAGTAGGTAGCGCGTCAGTCTCATAATCTGAAGGTCGTGAGTTCGATCCTCACTCGGGGCGTGTTTTTGGCGCTGATTTTCGTTAATAGAATACTTGGTTGATAAAGATGTGACATGTTCTAATAACAGCCTCGATAGCGCAGTAGGTAGCGCGTCAGTCTCATAATCTGAAGGTCGTGAGTTCGATCCTCACTCGGGGCATGATTTTGGCGCTGATTTTCGTTAATAGAATACTTTGTTTATAAAGAGGTGACATGTTCTGACAACAGCCTCGATAGCGCAGTAGGTAGCGCGTCAGTCTCATAATCTGAAGGTCGTGAGTTCGATCCTCACTCGGGGCAAGATTTTGTCGCTGATTTTCGTTAATAGAATACTTGATTGATAGAGAGTTGACATGTTCTAATAACAGCCTCGGTAGCGCAGTAGGTAGCGCGTCAGTCTCATAATCTAAAGGTCTTGAGTTCGATCCTCACTCGGGGCATGATTTTGGCGCTGATTTTCGTTAATGGAATACTTGATTGATAAATAGGTTAATTGGTCTAATAACAGCCTCGATAGCGCAGTCGGTAGCGCGTCAGTCTCATAATCTGAAGGTCGTGAGTTCGATACTCACTCGGGGCATGATTTTGGCGCGGATTTTCGTTAATAGAATACTTGATTCATAAAGAGGTGACATGTTCTGACAACAGCCTCGATAGCGCATTAGGTAGCGCGTCAGTCTCATTATCTGAAGGTCGTGAGTTCGATCCTCACTCGAGGCGTGATTTTGGCGCTGATTTTCGTTAATAGAATACTTGATTCATAAAAAGGTAACATGTTCTGACAACAGCCTCGATAGCGCAGTAGGTAGCGCGTCAGTCTCATAATCTGAAGGTCGTGAGTTCGATCCTCACTCGGGGCAAGATTTTGTCGCTGATTTTCGTTAATAGAATACTTGATTGATAGAGAGTTGACATGTTCTAATAACAGCCTCGGTAGCGCAGTAGGTAGCGCGTCAGTCTCATAATCTAAAGGTCTTGAGTTCGATCCTCACTCGGGGCATGATTTTGGCGCTGATTTTCGTTAATGGAATACTTTATTGATAAATAGGTTAATTGGTCCAATAACAGCCTCGATAGCGCAGTCGGTAGCGCGTCAGTCTCATAATCTGAAGGTCGTGAGTTCGATCCTCACTCGGGGCATGATTTTGGCGCTGATTTTCGTTAATAGAATACTTGATTGATAAAGAGTTGGCATGTTCTAATAACAGCCTCGATAGCGCAGTAGGTAGCGCGTCAGTCTCATAATCTGAAGGTCGTGAGTTCGATCCTCACTCGGGGCAACTTTTTGGCGCTGATTTTCGTTAATAGAATACTTGATTGATAAAGAGGTGACATCTTCTAATAACAGCCTCGATAGCGCAGTAGGTAGCGCGTCAGTCTCATAATCTAAAGGTCTTGAGTTCGATCCTCACTCGGGGCATGATTTTGGCGCTGATTTTCGTTAATGGAATACTTGATTGATAAATAGGTTAATTGGTCTAATAACAGCCTCGATAGCGCAGTCGGTATCGCGTCAGTCTCATAATCTGAAGGTCGTGAGTTCGATCCTCACTCGGGGCATGATTTTGGCGCTGATTTTCGTTAATAGAATACTTGGTTGATAAAGAGGTGACATGTTCTAATAACAGCCTCGATAGCGCAGTAGGTAGCGCGTCAGTCTCATAATCTAAAGGTCTTGAGTTCGATCCTCACTCGGGGCATGATTTTGGCGCTGATTTTCGTTAATGGAATACTTGATTGATAAATAGGTTAATTGGCCTAATAACAGCCTCGATAGCGCAGTAGGTAGCGCGTCAGTCTCATAATCTGAAGGTCGTGAGTTCGATCCTCACTCGGGGCGTGTTTTTGGCGCTGATTTTCGTTAATAGAATACTTGGTTGATAAAGATGTGACATGTTCTAATAACAGCCTCGATAGCGCAGTAGGTAGCGCGTCAGTCTCATAATCTGAAGGTCGTGAGTTCGATCCTCACTCGGGGCATGATTTTGGCGCTGATTTTCGTTAATAGAATACCTTGTTTATAAAGAGGTGACATGTTCTGACAACAGCCTCGATAGCGCAGTAGGTAGCGCGTCAGTCTCATAATCTGAAGGTCGTGAGTTCGATCCTCACTCGGGGCAAGATTTTGTCGCTGATTTTCGTTAATAGAATACTTGATTGATAGAGAGTTGACATGTTCTAATAACAGCCTCGGTAGCGCAGTAGGTAGCGCGTCAGTCTCATAATCTAAAGGTCTTGAGTTCGATCCTCACTCGGGGCATGATTTTGGCGCTGATTTTCGTTAATGGAATACTTGATTGATAAATAGGTTAATTGGTCTAATAACAGCCTCGATAGCGCATTCGGTAGCGCGTCAGTCTCATAATCTGAAGGTCGTGAGTTCGATCCTCACTCAGGCCATGATTTTGGCGCTGATTTTCGTTAATAGAATACTTGATTTATAAAGAGGTGACATGTTCTGATAACAGCCTCGATAGCGCAGTAGGTAGCGCGTCAGTCTCATAATCTGAAGGTCGTGAGTTCGATCCTCACTCGGGGCGTGTTTTTGGCGCTGATTTTCGTTAATAGAATACTTGGTTGATAAAGATGTGACATGTTCTAATAACAGCCTCGATAGCGCAGTAGGTAGCGCGTCAGTCTCATAATCTGAAGGTCGTGAGATCGATCCTCACTCGGGGCATGATTTTGGCGCTGATTTTCGTTAATAGAATACTTTATTTATAAAGAGGTGACATGCTCTGACAACAGCCTCGATAGCGCAGTAGGTAGCGCGTCAGTCTCATAATCTAAAGGTCTTGAGTTCGATCCTCACTCGGGGCATGATTTTGGCGCTGATTTTCGTTAATGGAATACTTGATTGATAAATAGGTTAATTGGTCTAATAACAGCCTCGATAGCGCAGTAGGTAGCGCGTCAGTCTCATAGTCCGAAGGTCGTGAGTTCTATCCTCACTCGGGGCGTGATTTTGGCGCTGATTTTCGTTAATAGAATACTTGGTTGATAAAGAGGTGACATCTTCTAATAACAGCCTCGATAGCGCAGTAGGTAACGCGTCAGTCTCATAATCTGAAGGTCGTGAGTTCGATCCTCACTCGGGGCAAGATTTTGTCGCTGATTTTCGTTAATAGAATACTTGATTGATAAAGAGGTGACATCTTCTAATAACAGCCTCGATAGCGCAGTAGGTAGCGCGTCAGTCTCATAATCTAAAGGTCTTGAGTTCGATCCTCACTCGGGGCATGATTTTGGCGCTGATTTTCGTTAATGGAATACTTGATTGATAAATAGGTTAATTGGTCTAATAACAGCCTCGATAGCGCAGTCGGTATCGCGTCAGTCTCATAATCTGAAGGTCGTGAGTTCGATCCTCACTCGGGGCATGATTTTGGCGCTGATTTTCGTTAATAGAATACTTTGTTTATAAAGAGGTGACATGTTCTGACAACAGCCTCGATAGCGCAGTAGGTAGCGCGTCAGTCTCATAATCTGAAGGTCGTGAGTTCGATCCTCACTCGGGGCAAGATTTTGTCGCTGATTTTCGTTAATAGAATACTTGATTGATAGAGAGTTGACATGTTCTAATAACGGCCTCGGTAGCGCAGTAGGTAGCGCGTCAGTCTCATAATCTAAAGGTCTTGAGTTCGATCCTCACTCGGGGCATGATTTTGGCGCTGATTTTCGTTAATGGAATACTTGATTGATAAATAGGTTAATTGGTCTAATAACAGCCTCGATAGCGCATTCGGTAGCGCGTCAGTCTCATAATCTGAAGGTCGTGAGTTCGATCCTCACTCGGGCCATGATTTTGGCGCTGATTTTCGTTAATAGAATACTTGATTCATAAAGAGGTGACATGTACTGATAACAGCCTCGATAGCGCAGTAGGTAGCGCGTCAGTCTCATAATCTGAAGGTCGTGAGTTCGATCCTCACTCGGGGCGTGTTTTTGGCGCTGATTTTCGTTAATAGAATACTTGGTTGATAAAGATGTGACATGTTCTAATAACAGCCTCGATAGCGCAGTAGGTAGCGCGTCAGTCTCATAATCTGAAGGTCGTGAGTTCGATCCTCACTCGGGGCATGATTTTGGCGCTGATTTTCGTTAATAGAATACTTTATTTATAAAGAGGTGACATGCTCTGACAACAGCCTCGATAGCGCAGTAGGTAGCGCGTCAGTCTCATAATCTAAAGGTCTTGAGTTCGATCCTCACTCGGGGCATGATTTTGGCGCTGAATTTCGTTAATGGAATACTTGATTGATAAATAGGTTAATTGGTCTAATAACAGCCTCGATAGCGCAGTAGGTAGCGCGTCAGTCTCATAGTCCGAAGGTCGTGAGTTCTATCCTCACTCGGGGCGTGATTTTGGCGCTGATTTTCGTTAATAGAATACTTGGTTGATAAAGAGGTGACATCTTCTAATAACAGCCTCGATAGCGCAGTAGGTAACGCGTCAGTCTCATAATCTGAAGGTCGTGAGTTCGATCCTCACTCGGGGCAAGATTTTGTCGCTGATTTTCGTTAATAGAATACTTGATTGATAAAGAGGTGACATCTTCTAATAACAGCCTCGATAGCGCAGTAGGTAGCGCGTCAGTCTCATAATCTAAAGGTCTTGAGTTCGATCCTCACTCGGGGCATGATTTTGGCGCTGATTTTCGTTAATGGAATACTTGATTGATAAATAGGTTAATTGGTCTAATAACAGCCTCGATAGCGCAGTCGGTATCGCGTCAGTCTCATAATCTGAAGGTCGTGAGTTCGATCCTCACTCGGGGCATGATTTTGGCGCTGATTTTCGTTAATAGAATACTTTGTTTATAAAGAGGTGACATGTTCTGACAACAGCCTCGATAGCGCAGTAGGTAGCGCGTCAGTCTCATAATCTGAAGGTCGTGAGTTCGATCCTCACTCGGGGCAAGATTTTGTCGCTGATTTTCGTTAATAGAATACTTGATTGATAGAGAGTTGACATGTTCTAATAACAGCCTCGGTAGCGCAGTAGGTAGCGCGTCAGTCTCATAATCTAAAGGTCTTGAGTTCGATCCTCACTCGGGGCATGATTTTGGCGCTGATTTTCGTTAATGGAATACTTGATTGATAAATAGGTTAATTGGTCTAATAACAGCCTCGATAGCGCATTCGGTAGCGCGTCAGTCTCATAATCTGAAGGTCGTGAGTTCGATCCTCACTCGGGCCATGATTTTGGCGCTGATTTTCGTTAATAGAATACTTGATTCATAAAGAGGTGACATGTTCTGATAACAGCCTCGATAGCGCAGTAGGTAGCGCGTCAGTCTCATAATCTGAAGGTCGTGAGTTCGATCCTCACTCGGGGCGTGTTTTTGGCGCTGATTTTCGTTAATAGAATACTTGGTTGATAAAGATGTGACATGTTCTAATAACAGCCTCGATAGCGCAGTAGGTAGCGCGTCAGTCTCATAATCTGAAGGTCGTGAGTTCGATCCTCACTCGGGGCATGATTTTGGCGCTGATTTTCGTTAATAGAATACTTTATTTATAAAGAGGTGACATGCTCTGACAACAGCCTCGATAGCGCAGTAGGTAGCGCGTCAGTCTCATAATCTAAAGGTCTTGAGTTCGATCCTCACTCGGGGCATGATTTTGGCGCTGATTTTCGTTAATGGAATACTTGATTGATAAATAGGTTAATTGGTCTAATAACAGCCTCGATAGCGCAGTAGGTAGCGCGTCAGTCTCATAGTCCGAAGGTCGTGAGTTCTATCCTCACTCGGGGCGTGATTTTGGCGCTGATTTTCGTTAATAGAATACTTGGTTGATAAAGAGGTGACATCTTCTAATAACAGCCTCGATAGCGCAGTAGGTAACGCGTCAGTCTCATAATCTGAAGGTCGTGAGTTCGATCCTCACTCGGGGCAAGATTTTGTCGCTGATTTTCGTTAATAGAATACTTGATTGATAAAGAGGTGACATCTTCTAATAACAGCCTCGATAGCGCAGTAGGTAGCGCGTCAGTCTCATAATCTAAAGGTCTTGAGTTCGATCCTCACTCGGGGCATGATTTTGGCGCTGATTTTCGTTAATGGAATACTTGATTGATAAATAGGTTAATTGGTCTAATAACAGCCTCGATAGCGCAGTCGGTATCGCGTCAGTCTCATAATCTGAAGGTCGTGAGTTCGATCCTCACTCGGGGCATGATTTTGGCGCTGATTTTCTTTAATAGAATACTTGGTTGATAAAGAGGTGACATGTTCTAATAACAGCCTCGATAGCGCAGTAGGTAGCGCGTCAGTCTCGTAATCTAAAGGTCTTGAGTTCGATCCTCACTCGTGGCATGATTTTGGCGCTGATTTTCGTTAATGGAATACTTGATTGATAAATAGGTTAATTGGCCTAATAACAGCCTCGATAGCGCAGTAGGTAGCGCGTCAGTCTCATAATCCGAAGGTCGTGAGTTCTATCCTCACTCGGGGCATGATTTTGGCGCTGATTTTCGTTAATAGAATACTTGATTGATAAAGAGTTGACATGTTCTAATAACAGCCTCGGTAGCGCAGTAGGTAGCGCGTCAGTCTCATAATCTGAAGGTCGTGAGTTCGATCCTCACTCGGGGCCACTTTTTGGCGCTGATTTTCCTTAATGGAATACTTGATTGATAAATAGGTTTATTGATCTAATAACAGCCTCGATAGCGCAGTCGGTAGCGCGTCAGTCTCATAATCTGAAGGTCGTGAGTTTGATCCTCACTCGGGGCATGATTTTGGCGCTGATTTTCGTTAATAGAATACTTTATTTATAAAGAGGTGACATGCTCTGACAACAGCCTCGATAGCGCAGTAGGTAGCGCGTCAGTCTCATAATCTAAAGGTCTTGAGTTCGATCCTCACTCGGGGCATGATTTTGGCGCTGAATTTCGTTAATGGAATACTTGATTGATAAATAGGTTAATTGGTCTAATAACAGCCTCGATAGCGCAGTAGGTAGCGCGTCAGTCTCATAGTCCGAAGGTCGTGAGTTCTATCCTCACTCGGGGCGTGATTTTGGCGCTGATTTTCGTTAATAGAATACTTGGTTGATAAAGAGGTGACATCTTCTAATAACAGCCTCGATAGCGCAGTAGGTAACGCGTCAGTCTCATAATCTGAAGGTCGTGAGTTCGATCCTCACTCGGGGCAAGATTTTGTCGCTGATTTTCGTTAATAGAATACTTGATTGATAAAGAGGTGACATCTTCTAATAACAGCCTCGATAGCGCAGTAGGTAGCGCGTCAGTCTCATAATCTAAAGGTCTTGAGTTCGATCCTCACTCGGGGCATGATTTTGGCGCTGATTTTCGTTAATGGAATACTTGATTGATAAATAGGTTAATTGGTCTAATAACAGCCTCGATAGCGCAGTCGGTATCGCGTCAGTCTCATAATCTGAAGGTCGTGAGTTCGATCCTCACTCGGGGCATGATTTTGGCGCTGATTTTCGTTAATAGAATACTTTGTTTATAAAGAGGTGACATGTTCTGACAACAGCCTCGATAGCGCAGTAGGTAGCGCGTCAGTCTCATAATCTGAAGGTCGTGAGTTCGATCCTCACTCGGGGCAAGATTTTGTCGCTGATTTTCGTTAATAGAATACTTGATTGATAGAGAGTTGACATGTTCTAATAACAGCCTCGGTAGCGCAGTAGGTAGCGCGTCAGTCTCATAATCTAAAGGTCTTGAGTTCGATCCTCACTCGGGGCATGATTTTGGCGCTGATTTTCGTTAATGGAATACTTGATTGATAAATAGGTTAATTGGTCTAATAACAGCCTCGATAGCGCATTCGGTAGCGCGTCAGTCTCATAATCTGAAGGTCGTGAGTTCGATCCTCACTCGGGCCATGATTTTGGCGCTGATTTTCGTTAATAGAATACTTGATTCATAAAGAGGTGACATGTTCTGATAACAGCCTCGATAGCGCAGTAGGTAGCGCGTCAGTCTCATAATCTGAAGGTCGTGAGTTCGATCCTCACTCGGGGCGTGTTTTTGGCGCTGATTTTCGTTAATAGAATACTTGGTTGATAAAGATGTGACATGTTCTAATAACAGCCTCGATAGCGCAGTAGGTAGCGCGTCAGTCTCATAATCTGAAGGTCGTGAGTTCGATCCTCACTCGGGGCATGATTTTGGCGCTGATTTTCGTTAATAGAATACTTTATTTATAAAGAGGTGACATGCTCTGACAACAGCCTCGATAGCGCAGTAGGTAGCGCGTCAGTCTCATAATCTAAAGGTCTTGAGTTCGATCCTCACTCGGGGCATGATTTTGGCGCTGATTTTCGTTAATGGAATACTTGATTGATAAATAGGTTAATTGGTCTAATAACAGCCTCGATAGCGCAGTAGGTAGCGCGTCAGTCTCATAGTCCGAAGGTCGTGAGTTCTATCCTCACTCGGGGCGTGATTTTGGCGCTGATTTTCGTTAATAGAATACTTGGTTGATAAAGAGGTGACATCTTCTAATAACAGCCTCGATAGCGCAGTAGGTAACGCGTCAGTCTCATAATCTGAAGGTCGTGAGTTCGATCCTCACTCGGGGCAAGATTTTGTCGCTGATTTTCGTTAATAGAATACTTGATTGATAAAGAGGTGACATCTTCTAATAACAGCCTCGATAGCGCAGTAGGTAGCGCGTCAGTCTCATAATCTAAAGGTCTTGAGTTCGATCCTCACTCGGGGCATGATTTTGGCGCTGATTTTCGTTAATGGAATACTTGATTGATAAATAGGTTAATTGGTCTAATAACAGCCTCGATAGCGCAGTCGGTATCGCGTCAGTCTCATAATCTGAAGGTCGTGAGTTCGATCCTCACTCGGGGCATGATTTTGGCGCTGATTTTCTTTAATAGAATACTTGGTTGATAAAGAGGTGACATGTTCTAATAACAGCCTCGATAGCGCAGTAGGTAGCGCGTCAGTCTCGTAATCTAAAGGTCTTGAGTTCGATCCTCACTCGTGGCATGATTTTGGCGCTGATTTTCGTTAATGGAATACTTGATTGATAAATAGGTTAATTGGCCTAATAACAGCCTCGATAGCGCAGTAGGTAGCGCGTCAGTCTCATAATCCGAAGGTCGTGAGTTCTATCCTCACTCGGGGCATGATTTTGGCGCTGATTTTCGTTAATAGAATACTTGATTGATAAAGAGTTGACATGTTCTAATAACAGCCTCGGTAGCGCAGTAGGTAGCGCGTCAGTCTCATAATCTGAAGGTCGTGAGTTCGATCCTCACTCGGGGCCACTTTTTGGCGCTGATTTTCCTTAATGGAATACTTGATTGATAAATAGGTTTATTGATCTAATAACAGCCTCGATAGCGCAGTCGGTAGCGCGTCAGTCTCATAATCTGAAGGTCGTGAGTTTGATCCTCACTCGGGGCATGATTTTGGCGCTGATTTTCGTTAATAGAATACTTGATTCATAAAGAGGTGACATGTTCTGACAACAACCTCGATAGCGCAGTAGGTAGCGCGTCAGTCTCATAATTTGAAGGTCGTGAGTTCGATCCTCACTCGGGTCGTGATTTTGGCGCTGATTTTCGTTAATAGAATACTTGGTTGATAAAGAGGTGACATGTTCTAATAACAGCCTCCATAGCGCAGTAGGTAGCGCGTCAGTCTCATAATCTGAAGGTCGTGAGTTCGATCCTCACTCGGGGCAAGATTTTGGCGCTGATTTTCGTTAATAGAATACTTGATTGATAGAGAGTTGACATGTTCTAATAACAGCCTCGGTAGCGCAGTAGGTAGCTCGTCAGTCTCATAATCTAATGGTCTTGAGTTCGATCCTCACTCGGGGCATGATTTTGGCGCTGATTTTCGTTAATGGAATACTTGATTGATAAATAGGTTAATTGGTCTAATAACAGCCTCGATAGCGCAGTCGGTAGCGCGTCAGTCTCATAATCTGAAGGTCGTGAGTTCGATACTCACTCGGGGCATGATTTTGGCGCGGATTTTCGTTAATAGAATACTTGATTCATAAAGAGGTGACATGTTCTGACAACAGCCTCGATAGCGCAGTAGGTAGCGCGTCAGTCTCATTATCTGAAGGTCGTGAGTTCGATCCTCAGTCGGGGCGTGATTTTGGCGCTGATTTTCGTTAATAGAATACTTGATTCATAAAAAGGTGACATGTTCTGACAACAGCCTCGATAGCGCAGTAGGTAGCGCGTCAGTCTCATAATCTGAAGGTCGTGAGTTCGATCCTCACTCGGGGCGTGATTTCGGCGCTGATTTTCGTTAATAGAATACTTGGTTGATAAAGAGGTGACATCTTCTAATAACAGCCTCAATAGCGCAGTAGGTAGCGCGTCAGTCTCATAATCTGAAGGTCGTGAGTTCGATCCTCACTCGGGGCAAGATTTTGTCGCTGATTTTCGTTAATAGAATACTTGATTGATAGAGAGTTGACATGTTCTAATAACAGCCTCGGTAGCGCAGTAGGTAGCGCGTCAGTCTCATAATCTAACGGTCTTGAGTTCGATCCTCACTCGGGGCATGATTTTGGCGCTGATTTTCGTTAATGGAATACTTTATTGATAAATAGGTTAATTGGTCTAATAACAGCCTCGATAGCGCAGTCGGTAGCGCGTCAGTCTCATAATCTGAAGGTCGTGAGTTCGATACTCACTCGGGGCATGATTTTGGCGCGGATTTTCGTTAATAGAATACTTGATTCATAAAGAGGTGACATGTTCTGACAACAGCCTCGATAGCGCAGTAGGTAGCGCGTCAGTCTCATTATCTGAAGGTCGTGAGTTCGATCCTCACTCGGGGCGTGATTTCGGCGCTGATTTTCGTTAATAGAATACTTGGTTGATAAAGAGGTGACATCTTCTAATAACAGCCTCAATAGCGCAGTAGGTAGCGCGTCAGTCTCATAATCTGAAGGTCGTGAGTTCGATCCTCACTCGGGGCAAGATTTTGTCGCTGATTTTCGTTAATAGAATACTTGATTGATAGAGAGTTGACATGTTGTAATAACAGCCTCGGTAGCGCAGTAGGTAGCGCGTCAGTCTCATAATCTAAAGGTCTTGAGTTCGATCCTCACTCGGGGCATGATTTTGGCGCTGATTTTCGTTAATGGAATACTTTATTGATAAATAGGTTAATTGGTCTAATAACAGCCTCGATAGCGCAGTCGGTAGCGCGTCAGTCTCATAATCTGAAGGTCGTGATTTCGATCCTCACTCGGGGCATGATTTTGGCGCTGATTTTCGTTAATAGAATACTTGATTGATAAAGAGTTGGCATGTTCTAATAACAGCCTCGGTAGCGCAGTAGGTAGCGCGTCAGTCTCATAACCTGAAGGTCGTGAGTTCGATCCTCACTCGGGGCATGATTTTGGCGCTGATTTTCGTTAATAGAATACTTTGTTTATAAAGAGGTGACATGTTCTGACAACAGCCTCGATAGCGCAGTAGGTAGCGCGTCAGTCTCATAATCTGAAGGTCGTGAGTTCGATCCTCACTCGGGGCAAGATTTTGTCGCTGATTTTCGTTAATAGAATACTTGATTGATAGAGAGTTGACATGTTCTAATAACAGCCTCGGTAGCGCAGTAGGTAGCGCGTCAGTCTCATAATCTAAAGGTCTTGAGTTCGATCCTCACTCGGGGCATGATTTTGGCGCTGATTTTCGTTAATGGAATACTTGATTGATAAATAGGTTAATTGGTCTAATAACAGCCTCGATAGCGCAGTCGGTAGCGCGTCAGTCTCATAATCTGAAGGTCGTGAGTTCGATCCTCACTCGGGGCATGATTTTGGCGCTGATTTTCGTTAATAGAATACTTGATTCATAAAGAGGTGACATGTTCTGACAACAGCCTCGATAGCGCAGTAGGTAGCGCGTCAGTCTCATAATCTGAAGGTCTTGAGTTCGATCCTCACTCGGGGCGTGTTTTTGGCGCTGATTTTCGTTAATAGAATACTTGGTTGATAAAGATGTGACATGTTCTAATAACAGCCTCGATAGCGCAGTAGGTAGCGCGTCAGTCTCATAATCTGAAGGTCGTGAGTTCGATCCTCACTCGGGGCATGATTTTGGCGCTGATTTTCGTTAATAGAATACTTTATTTATAAAGAGGTGACATGTTCTGACAACAGCCTCGATAGCGCAGTAGGTAGCGCGTCAGTCTCATAATCTAAAGGTCTTGAGTTCGATCCTCACTCGGGGCATGATTTTGGCGCTGATTTTCGTTAATGGAATACTTGATTGATAAATAGGTTAATTGTTCTAATAACAGCCTCGATAGCGCAGTAGGTAGCGCGTCAGTCTCATAGTCCGAAGGTCGTGAGTTCTATCCTCACTCGGGGCGTGATTTTGGCGCTGATTTTCGTTAATAGAATACTTGGTTGATAAAGAGGTGACATCTTCTAATAACAGCCTCGATAGCGCAGTAGGTAGCGCGTCAGTCTCATAATCTGAAGGTCGTGAGTTCGATCCTCACTCGGGGCAAGATTTTGTCGCTGATTTTCGTTAATAGAATACTTGATTGATAAAGAGGTGACATCTTCTAATAACAGCCTCGATAGCGCAGTAGGTAGCGCGTCAGTCTCATAATCTAAAGGTCTTGAGTTCGATCCTCACTCGGGGCATGATTTTGGCGCTGATTTTCGTTAATGGAACACTTGATTGATAAATAGGTTAATTGGTCTAATGACAGCCTCGATAGCGCAGTCGGTATCGCGTCAGTCTCATAATCTGAAGGTCGTGAGTTCGATCCTCACTCGGGGCATGATTTTGGCGCTGATTTTCGTTAATAGAATACTTGATTGATAAAGAGTTGGCATGTTCTAATAACAGCCTCGGTAGCGCAGTAGGTAGCGCGTCAGTCTCATAACCTGAAGGTCGTGAGTTCGATCCTCACTCGGGGCATGATTTTGGCGCTGATTTTCGTTAATAGAATACTTTGTTTATAAAGAGGTGACATGTTCTGACAACAGCCTCGATAGCGCAGTAGGTAGCGCGTCAGTCTCATAATCTGAAGGTCGTGAGTTCGATCCTCACTCGGGGCATGATTTTGGCGCTGATTTTCGTTAATGGAATACTTGATTGATAAATAGGTTAATTGCTCTAATAACAGCCTCGATAGCGCAGTCGGTATCGCGTCAGTCTCATAATCTGAAGGTCGTGAGTTCGATCCTCACTCGGGGCATGATTTTGGCGCTGATTTTCGTTAATAGAATACTTGGTTGATAAAGAGGTGACATGTTCTAATAACAGCCTCGATAGCGCAGTAGGTAGCGCGTCAGTCTCATAATCTAAAGGTCTTGAGTTCGATCCTCACTCGGGGCATGATTTTCGCGCTGATTTTCGTTAATGGAATACTTGATTGATAAATAGGTTAATTGGCCTAATAACAGCCTCGATAGCGCAGTAGGTAGCGCGTCAGTCTCATAATCCGAAGGTCGTGAGTTCTATCCTCACTCGGGGCATGATTTTGGCGCTGATTTTCGTTAATAGAATACTTGATTGATAAAGAGTTGACATGTTCTAATAACAGCCTCGGTAGCGCAGTAGGTAGCGCGTCAGTCTCATAATCTGAAGGTCGTGAGTTCGATCCTCACTCGGGGCCACTTTTTGGCGCTGATTTTCCTTAATGGAATACTTGATTGATAAATAGGTTTATTGATCTAATAACAGCCTCGATAGCGCAGTCGGTAGCGCGTCAGTCTCATAATCTGAAGGTCGTGAGTTTGATCCTCACTCGGGGCATGATTTTGGCGCTGATTTTCGTTAATAGAATACTTGATTCATAAAGAGGTGACATGTTCTGACAACAACCTCGATAGCGCAGTAGGTAGCGCGTCAGTCTCATAATTTGAAGGTCGTGAGTTCGATCCTCACTCGTTTCGTGATTTTGGCGCTGATTTTCGTTAATAGAATACTTGGTTGATAAAGAGGTGACATGTTCTAATAACAGCCTCCATAGCGCAGTAGGTAGCGCGTCAGTCTCATAATCTGAAGGTCGTGAGTTCGATCCTCACTCGGGGCAAGATTTTGGCGCTGATTTTCGTTAATAGAATACTTGATTGATAGAGAGTTGACATGTTCTAATAACAGCCTCGGTAGCGCAGTAGGTAGCTCGTCAGTCTCATAATCTAATGGTCTTGAGTTCGATCCTCACTCGGGGCATGATTTTGGCGCTGATTTTCGTTAATGGAATACTTGATTGATAAATAGGTTAATTGGTCTAATAACAGCCTCGATAGCGCAGTCGGTAGCGCGTCAGTCTCATAATCTGAAGGTCGTGAGTTCGATACTCACTCGGGGCATGATTTTGGCGCGGATTTTCGTTAATAGAATACTTGATTCATAAAGAGGTGACATGTTCTGACAACAGCCTCGATAGCGCAGTAGGTAGCGCGTCAGTCTCATAATCTGAAGGTCTTGAGTTCGATCCTCACTCGGGGCGTGTTTTTGGCGCTGATTTTCGTTAATAGAATACTTGGTTGATAAAGATGTGACATGTTCTAATAACAGCCTCGATAGCGCAGTAGGTAGCGCGTCAGTCTCATAATATGAAGGTCGTGAGTTCGATCCTCACTCGGGGCATGATTTTGGCGCTGATTTTCGTTAATAGAATACTTTATTTATAAAGAGGTGACATGTTCTGACAACAGCCTCGATAGCGCAGTAGGTAGCGCGTCAGTCTCATAATCTAAAGGTCTTGAGTTCGATCCTCACTCGGGGCATGATTTTGGCGCTGATTTTCGTTAATGGAATACTTGATTGATAAATAGGTTAATTGGTCTAATAACAGCCTCGATAGCGCAGTAGGTAGCGCGTCAGTCTCATAGTCCGAAGGTCGTGAGTTCTATCCTCACTCGGGGCGTGATTTTGGCGCTGATTTTCGTTAATAGAATACTTGGTTGATAAAGAGGTGACATCTTCTAATAACAGCCTCGATAGCGCAGTAGGTAGCGCGTCAGTCTCATAATCTGAAGGTCGTGAGTTCGATCCTCACTCGGGGCAAGATTTTGTCGCTGATTTTCGTTAATAGAATACTTGATTGATAAAGAGGTGACATCTTCTAATAACAGCCTCGATAGCGCAGTAGGTAGCGCGTCAGTCTCATAATCTAAAGGTCTTGAGTTCGATCCTCACTCGGGGCATGATTTTGGCGCTGATTTTCGTTAATGGAATACTTGATTGATAAATAGGTTAATTGCTCTAATAACAGCCTCGATAGCGCAGTCGGTATCGCGTCAGTCTCATAATCTGAAGGTCGTGAGTTCGATAATCACTCGGGGCATGATTTTGGCGCTGATTTTCGTTAATAGAATACTTGGTTGATAAAGAGGTGACATGTTCTAATAACAGCCTCGATAGCGCAGTAGGTAGCGCGTCAGTCTCATAATCTAAAGGTCTTGAGTTCGATCCTCACTCGGGGCATGATTTTCGCGCTGATTTTCGTTAATGGAATACTTGATTGATAAATAGGTTAATTGGCCTAATAACAGCCTCGATAGCGCAGTAGGTAGCGCGTCAGTCTCATAATCCGAAGGTCGTGAGTTCTATCCTCACTCGGGGCATGATTTTGGCGCTGATTTTCGTTAATAGAATACTTGATTGATAAAGAGTTGACATGTTCTAATAACAGCCTCGGTAGCGCAGTAGGTAGCGCGTCAGTCTCATAATCTGAAGGTCGTGAGTTCGATCCTCACTCGGGGCCACTTTTTGGCGCTGATTTTCCTTAATGGAATACTTGATTGATAAATAGGTTTATTGATCTAATAACAGCCTCGATAGCGCAGTCGGTAGCGCGTCAGTCTCATAATCTGAAGGTCGTGAGTTTGATCCTCACTCGGGGCATGATTTTGGCGCTGATTTTCGTTAATAGAATACTTGATTCATAAAGAGGTGACATGTTCTGACAACAACCTCGATAGCGCAGTAGGTAGCGCGTCAGTCTCATAATTTGAAGGTCGTGAGTTCGATCCTCACTCGTTTCGTGATTTTGGCGCTGATTTTCGTTAATAGAATACTTGGTTGATAAAGAGGTGACATGTTCTAATAACAGCCTCCATAGCGCAGTAGGTAGCGCGTCAGTCTCATAATCTGAAGGTCGTGAGTTCGATCCTCACTCGGGGCAAGATTTTGGCGCTGATTTTCGTTAATAGAATACTTGATTGATAGAGAGTTGACATGTTCTAATAACAGCCTCGGTAGCGCAGTAGGTAGCTCGTCAGTCTCATAATCTAATGGTCTTGAGTTCGATCCTCACTCGGGGCATGATTTTGGCGCTGATTTTCGTTAATGGAATACTTGATTGATAAATAGGTTAATTGGTCTAATAACAGCCTCGATAGCGCAGTCGGTAGCGCGTCAGTCTCATAATCTGAAGGTCGTGAGTTCGATACTCACTCGGGGCATGATTTTGGCGCGGATTTTCGTTAATAGAATACTTGATTCATAAAGAGGTGACATGTTCTGACAACAGCCTCGATAGCGCAGTAGGTAGCGCGTCAGTCTCATAATCTGAAGGTCTTGAGTTCGATCCTCACTCGGGGCGTGTTTTTGGCGCTGATTTTCGTTAATAGAATACTTGGTTGATAAAGATGTGACATGTTCTAATAACAGCCTCGATAGCGCAGTAGGTAGCGCGTCAGTCTCATAATCTGAAGGTCGTGAGTTCGATCCTCACTCGGGGCATGATTTTGGCGCTGATTTTCGTTAATAGAATACTTTATTTATAAAGAGGTGACATGTTCTGACAACAGCCTCGATAGCGCAGTAGGTAGCGCGTCAGTCTCATAATCTAAAGGTCTTGAGTTCGATCCTCAATCGGGGCATGATTTTGGCGCTGATTTTCGTTAATGGAATACTTGATTGATAAATAGGTTAATTGGTCTAATAACAGCCTCGATAGCGCAGTAGGTAGCGCGTCAGTCTCATAGTCCGAAGGTCGTGAGTTCTATCCTCACTCGGGGCGTGATTTTGGCGCTGATTTTCGTTAATAGAATACTTGGTTGATAAAGAGGTGACATCTTCTAATAACAGCCTCGATAGCGCAGTAGGTAGCGCGTCAGTCTCATAATCTGAAGGTCGTGAGTTCGATCCTCACTCGGGGCAAGATTTTGTCGCTGATTTTCGTTAATAGAATACTTGATTGATAAAGAGTTGACATCTTCTAATAACAGCCTCGATAGCGCAGTAGGTAGCGCGTCAGTCTCATAATCTAAAGGTCTTGAGTTCGATCCTCACTCGGGGCATGATTTTGGCGCTGATTTTCGTTAATGGAATACTTGATTGATAAATAGGTTAATTGGTCTAATAACAGCCTCGATAGCGCAGTCGGTATCGCGTCAGTCTCGTAATCTGAAGGTCGTGAGTTCGATCCTCACTCGGGGCATGATTTTGGCGCTGATTTTCGTTAATAGAATACTTGATTCATAAAGAGGTGACATGTTCTGACAACAGCCTCGATAGCGCAGTAGGTAGCGCGTCAGTCTCATAATCTGAAGGTCTTGAGTTCGATCCTCACTCGGGGCGTGTTTTTGGCGCTGATTTTCGTTAATAGAATACTTGGTTGATAAAGATGTGACATGTTCTAATAACAGCCTCGATAGCGCAGTAGGTAGCGCGTCAGTCTCATAATATGAAGGTCGTGAGTTCGATCCTCACTCGGGGCATGATTTTGGCGCTGATTTTCGTTAATAGAATACTTTATTTATAAAGAGGTGACATGTTCTGACAACAGCCTCGATAGCGCAGTAGGTAGCGCGTCAGTCTCATAATCTAAAGGTCTTGAGTTCGATCCTCACTCGGGGCATGATTTTGGCGCTGATTTTCGTTAATGGAATACTTGATTGATAAATAGGTTAATTGGTCTAATAACAGCCTCGATAGCGCAGTAGGTAGCGCGTCAGTCTCATAGTCCGAAGGTCGTGAGTTCTATCCTCACTCGGGGCGTGATTTTGGCGCTGATTTTCGTTAATAGAATACTTGGTTGATAAAGAGGTGACATCTTCTAATAACAGCCTCGATAGCGCAGTAGGTAGCGCGTCAGTCTCATAATCTGAAGGTCGTGAGTTCGATCCTCACTCGGGGCAAGATTTTGTCGCTGATTTTCGTTAATAGAATACTTGATTGATAAAGAGGTGACATCTTCTAATAACAGCCTCGATAGCGCAGTAGGTAGCGCGTCAGTCTCATAATCTAAAGGTCTTGAGTTCGATCCTCACTCGGGGCATGATTTTGGCGCTGATTTTCGTTAATGGAATACTTGATTGATAAATAGGTTAATTGCTCTAATAACAGCCTCGATAGCGCAGTCGGTATCGCGTCAGTCTCATAATCTGAAGGTCGTGAGTTCGATCCTCACTCGGGGCATGATTTTGGCGCTGATTTTCGTTAATAGAATACTTGGTTGATAAAGAGGTGACATGTTCTAATAACAGCCTCGATAGCGCAGTAGGTAGCGCGTCAGTCTCATAATCTAAAGGTCTTGAGTTCGATCCTCACTCGGGGCATGATTTTCGCGCTGATTTTCGTTAATGGAATACTTGATTGATAAATAGGTTAATTGGCCTAATAACAGCCTCGATAGCGCAGTAGGTAGCGCGTCAGTCTCATAATCCGAAGGTCGTGAGTTCTATCCTCACTCGGGGCATGATTTTGGCGCTGATTTTCGTTAATAGAATACTTGATTGATAAAGAGTTGACATGTTCTAATAACAGCCTCGGTAGCGCAGTAGGTAGCGCGTCAGTCTCATAATCTGAAGGTCGTGAGTTCGATCCTCACTCGGGGCAAGATTTTGTCGCTGATTTTCGTTAATAGAATACTTGATTGATAAAGAGGTGACATCTTCTAATAACAGCCTCGATAGCGCAGTAGGTAGCGCGTCAGTCTCATAATCTAAAGGTCTTGAGTTCGATCCTCACTCGGGGCATGATTTTGGCGCTGATTTTCGTTAATGGAATACTTGATTCATAAAGAGGTGACATGTTCTGACAACAACCTCGATAGCGCAGTAGGTAGCGCGTCAGTCTCATAATTTGAAGGTCGTGAGTTCGATCCTCACTCGTTTCGTGATTTTGGCGCTGATTTTCGTTAATAGAATACTTGGTTGATAAAGAGGTGACATGTTCTAATAACAGCCTCCATAGCGCAGTAGGTAGCGCGTCAGTCTCATAATCTGAAGGTCGTGAGTTCGATCCTCACTCGGGGCAAGATTTTGGCGCTGATTTTCGTTAATAGAATACTTGATTGATAGAGAGTTGACATGTTCTAATAACAGCCTCGGTAGCGCAGTAGGTAGCTCGTCAGTCTCATAATCTAATGGTCTTGAGTTCGATCCTCACTCGGGGCATGATTTTGGCGCTGATTTTCGTTAATGGAATACTTGATTGATAAATAGGTTAATTGGTCTAATAACAGCCTCGATAGCGCAGTCGGTAGCGCGTCAGTCTCATAATCTGAAGGTCGTGAGTTCGATACTCACTCGGGGCATGATTTTGGCGCGGATTTTCGTTAATAGAATACTTGATTCATAAAGAGGTGACATGTTCTGACAACAGCCTCGATAGCGCAGTAGGTAGCGCGTCAGTCTCATAATCTGAAGGTCTTGAGTTCGATCCTCACTCGGGGCGTGTTTTTGGCGCTGATTTTCGTTAATAGAATACTTGGTTGATAAAGATGTGACATGTTCTAATAACAGCCTCGATAGCGCAGTAGGTAGCGCGTCAGTCTCATAATCTGAAGGTCGTGAGTTCGATCCTCACTCGGGGCATGATTTTGGCGCTGATTTTCGTTAATAGAATACTTTATTTATAAAGAGGTGACATGTTCTGACAACAGCCTCGATAGCGCAGTAGGTAGCGCGTCAGTCTCATAATCTAAAGGTCTTGAGTTCGATCCTCAATCGGGGCATGATTTTGGCGCTGATTTTCGTTAATGGAATACTTGATTGATAAATAGGTTAATTGGTCTAATAACAGCCTCGATAGCGCAGTAGGTAGCGCGTCAGTCTCATAGTCCGAAGGTCGTGAGTTCTATCCTCACTCGGGGCGTGATTTTGGCGCTGATTTTCGTTAATAGAATACTTGGTTGATAAAGAGGTGACATCTTCTAATAACAGCCTCGATAGCGCAGTAGGTAGCGCGTCAGTCTCATAATCTGAAGGTCGTGAGTTCGATCCTCACTCGGGGCAAGATTTTGTCGCTGATTTTCGTTAATAGAATACTTGATTGATAAAGAGGTGACATCTTCTAATAACAGCCTCGATAGCGCAGTAGGTAGCGCGTCAGTCTCATAATCTAAAGGTCTTGAGTTCGATCCTCACTCGGGGCATGATTTTGGCGCTGATTTTCGTTAATGGAATACTTGATTGATAAATAGGTTAATTGGTCTAATAAAAGCCTCGATAGCGCAGTCGGTATCGCGTCAGTCTCGTAATCTGAAGGTCGTGAGTTCGATCCTCACTCGGGGCATGATTTTGGCGCTGATTTTCGTTAATAGAATACTTGGTTGATAAAGAGGTGACATGTTCTAATAACAGCCTCGATAGCGCAGTAGGTAGCGCGTCAGTCTCATAATCTAAAGGTCTTGAGTTCGATCCTCACTCGGGGCATGATTTTCTCGCTGATTTTCGTTAATGGAATACTTGATTGATAAATAGGTTAATTGGCCTAATAACAGCCTCGATAGCGCAGTACGTAGCGCGTCAGTCTCATAATCCGAAGGTCGTGAGTTCTATCCTCACTCGGGGCATGATTTTGGCGCTGATTTTCGTTAATAGAATACTTGATTGATAAAGAGTTGACATGTTCTAATAACAGCCTCGGTAGCGCAGTAGGTAGCGCGTCAGTCTCATAATCTGAAGGTCGTGAGTTCGATCCTCACTCGGGGCCACTTTTTGGCGCTGATTTTCCTTAATGGAATACTTGATTGATAAATAGGTTAATTGGTCTAATAACAGCCTCGATAGCGCAGTCGGTAGCGCGTCAGTCTCATAATCTGAAGGTCGTGAGTTCGATACTCACTCGGGGCATGATTTTGGCGCGGATTTTCGTTAATAGAATACTTGATTCATAAAGAGGTGACATGTTCTGACAACAGCCTCGATAGCGCAGTAGGTAGCGCGTCAGTCTCATTATCTGAAGGTCGTGAGTTCGATCCTCACTCGGGGCGTGATTTTGGCGCTGATTTTCGTTAATAGAATACTTGATTCATAAAAAGGTGACATGTTCTGACAACAGCCTCGATAGCGCAGTAGGTAGCGCGTCAGTCTCATAATCTGAAGGTCGTGAGTTCGATCCTCACTCGGGGCGTGATTTCGGCGCTGATTTTCGTTAATAGAATACTTGGTTGATAAAGAGGTGACATGTTCTAATAACAGCCTCGATAGCGCAGTAGGTAGCGCGTCAGTCTCATAATCTGAAGGTCGTGAGTTCGATCCTCACTCGGGGCAAGATTTTGGCGCTGATTTTCGTTAATAGAATACTTGATTGATAAAGAGTTGACATGTTCTAATAACAGCCTCGGTAGCGCAGTAGGTAGCGCGTCAGTCTCATAATCTGAAGGTCGTGAGTTCGATCCTCACTCGGGATCACTTTTTGGAGCTGATTTTCGTAACTGGAATACTTAATTGATAATTAGGTTAATTGATCTAATAACAGCCTCGATAGCGCAGTAGGTAGCGCGTCAGTCTCATAATCTGAAGGTCGTGAGTTCGATCCTCACTCGGGGCATGATTTTGACGCTGATTTTCGTTAATAGAATACTTGATTTATAAAGAGGTGACATGTTCTGACAACGGCCTCGATAGCGCAGTAGCTAGCGCGTCAGTCTCATAGTCTGAAGGTCGTGAGTTCGATCCTCACTCGGGGCATGATTTTGGCGCTGATTTTCGTTAATAGAATACTTGATTGATAAAGAGTTGACATGTTCTAATAACAGCCTCGGTAGCGCAGTAGGTAGCGCGTCGGTCTCATAATCTGAAGGTCGTGAGTTCGATCGTCTCTCGGGGCCACTTTTTGGCGCTGATTTTCCTTAATGGAATACTTGATTGATAAATAGGTTTATTGATCTAATAACAGCCTCGATAGCGCAGTAGGTAGCGCGTCAGTCTCATAATCTGAAGGTCGTGAGTTCGATCCTCACTCGGGGCGTGATTTTGGCGCTGATTTTCGTTAATAGAATACTTGGTTGATAAAGAGGTGACATGTTCTTATAACAGCCTCGATAGCGCAGTAGGTAGCGCGTCAGTCTCATAATCTGAAGGTCGTGAGTTCGATCCTCACTCGGGGCAAGATTTTGTCGCTGATTTTCGTTAATAGAATACTTGATTGATAGAGAGTTGACATGTTCTAATAACAGCCTCGGTAGCGCAGTAGGTAGCGCGTCAGTCTCATAATCTAAAGGTCTTGAGTTCGATCCTCACTCGGGGCATGATTTTGGCGCTGATTTTCCTTAATGGAATACTTGGTTGATAAAGAGGTGACATGTTCTAATAACAGCCTCGATAGCGCAGTAGGTAGCGCGTCAGTCTCATAATCTGAAGGTCGTGAGTTCGATCCTCACTCGGGGCATGATTTTGGCGCTGATTTTCGTTAATGGAATACTTGATTGATAAATAGGTTAATTGGTCTAATAACAGCCTCGATAGCGCAGTCGGTAGCGCATCAGTCTCATAATCTGAAGGTCGTGAGTTCGATCCTCACTCGGGGCGTGATTTTGGCGCTGATTTTCGTTAATAGAATACTTGGTTGATAAAGAGGTGACATTTTCTAATAACAGCCTCGATAGCGCAGTAGGTAACGCGTCTGTCTCATAATCTGAAGGTCGTGAGTTCGATCCTCACTCGGGCCAAGATATTGTCGCTGATTTTCGTTAATAGAATACTTGATTGATAGAGAGTTGACATGTTCTAATAACAGCCTCGGTAGCGCAGTATGTAGCTCGTCAGTCTCATAATCTAAAGGTCGTGAGTTCGATCCTCACTCGGGGCGTGATTTTGGCGCTGATTTTCGTTAATAGAATACTTGGTTGATAAAGAGGTGACATGTTCTTATAACAGCCTCGATTGCGCAGTAGGTAGCGCGTCAGTCTCATAATCTGAAGGTCGTGAGTTTGATCCTCACTCGGGGCAAGATTTTGTCGCTGATTTTCGTTAATAGAATACTTGATTGATAGAGAGTTGACATGTTCTAATAACAGCCTCGGTAGCGCAGTAGGTAGCGCGTCAGTCTCATAATCTAAAGGTCTTGAGTTCGATCCTCACTCGGGGCATGATTTTGGCGCTGATTTTCGTTAATGGAATACTTGGTTGATAAAGAGGTGACATGTTCTAATAACAGCCTCGATAGCGCAGTAGGTAGCGCGTCAGTCTCATAATCTGAAGGTCGTGAGTTCGATCCTCACTCGGGGCATGATTTTGGCGCTGATTTTCGTTAATGGAATACTTGATTGATAAATAGGTTAATTGGTCTAATAACAGCCTCGATAGCGCAGTCGGTAGCGCATCAGTCTCATAATCTGAAGGTCGTGAGTTCGATCCTCACTCGGGGCGTGATTTTGGCGCTGATTTTCGTTAATAGAATACTTGGTTGATAAAGAGGTGACATTTTCTAATAACAGCCTCGATAGCGCAGTAGGTAACGCGTCTGTCTCATAATCTGAAGGTCGTGAGTTCGATCCTCACTCGGGCCAAGATATTGTCGCTGATTTTCGTTAATAGAATACTTGATTGATAGAGAGTTGACATGTTCTAATAACAGCCTCGGTAGCGCAGTATGTAGCTCGTCAGTCTCATAATCTAAAGGTCGTGAGTTCGATCCTCACTCGGGGCGTGATTTTGGCGCTGATTTTCGTTAATAGAATACTTGGTTGATAAAGAGGTGACATGTTCTTATAACAGCCTCGATTGCGCAGTAGGTAGCGCGTCAGTCTCATAATCTGAAGGTCGTGAGTTTGATCCTCACTCGGGGCAAGATTTTGTCGCTGATTTTCGTTAATAGAATACTTGATTGATAGAGAGTTGACATGTTCTAATAACAGCCTCGGTAGCGCAGTAGGTAGCGCGTCAGTCTCATAATCTAAAGGTCTTGAGTTCGATCCTCACTCGGGGCATGATTTTGGCGCTGATTTTCGTTAATGGAATACTTGGTTGATAAAGAGGTGACATGTTCTAATAACAGCCTCGATAGCGCAGTAGGTAGCGCGTCAGTCTCATAATCTGAAGGTCGTGAGTTCGATCCTCACTCGGGGCATGATTTTGGCGCTGATTTTCGTTAATGGAATACTTGATTGATAAATAGGTTAATTGGTCTAATAACAGCCTCGATAGCGCAGCCGGTAGCGAGTCAGTCTCATAATCTGAAGGTCGTGAGTTCGATCCTCACTCGGGGCAAGATTTTGGCGCTGATTTTCGTTAATAGAATACTTGATTGATAGAGAGTTGACATGTTCTAATAACCGCCTCGGTAGCGCAGTAGGTAGCGCGTCAGTCTCATAATCTAAAGGTCGTGAGTTCGATCCTCACTCGGGGCATGATTTTGGCGCTGATTTTCGTTAATAGAATTCTTGCTTGTTAAAGAGGTGACATGTTCTAATGACAGCCTCGATAGCGCAGTAGGTAGCGCGTCAGTCTCATAATCTAAAGGTCTTGAGTTCGATCCTCACTCGGGGTATGATTTTGGCGCTGATTTTTGTTAATGGAATACTTGATTGATAAATAGGTTAATTGGTCTAATAACAGCCTCGATAGCGCAGTCGGTAGCGCGTCAGTCTCATAATCTGAAGGTCGTGAGTTCGATCCTCACTCGGGGCATGATTTTGGCGCTGATTTTCGTTAATAGAATACTTGATGGATAAAGAGGTGACATGTTCTGACAACAGCCTCTAGAGCTTTAGGTAGCGCGTCAGTCTCATAATCTGAAGGTCGTGAGTTCGATCCTCACTCGGGGCGTGATTTTGGCGCAGATTTTCGTTAATAGAATACTTGGTTGATAAAGAGGTGACATGTGCTAATAACAGCCTCGATAGCGCAGTAGGTAGCGCGTCAGTCTCATAATCTGAAGGTCGTGAGTTCGATCCTCACTCGGGGCAAGATTTCGGCGCTGATTTTCGTTAATAGAATACTTGATTGATAGAGAGTTGACATGTTCTAATAACAGCCTCGTCAGCGCAGTACGTAGCGCGTCAGTCTCATAATCTAAAGGTCGTGAGTTCGATCCTCACTCGGGGCATGATATTGGCGCTGATTTTCGTTAATGGAATACTTGATTGATAAATAGGTTAATTGGTCTAATGACAGCCTCGATAGCGCAGTAGGTAGCGCGTCAGTCTCATAATCTGAAGGTCGTGAGTTCGATCCTCACTCGGGGCAAGATTTTGGCGCTGATTTTCGTTAATAGAATACTTGATTGATAGAGAGTTGACATGTTCTAATAACAGCCTCGGTAGCGCAGTAGGTAGCGCGTCAGTCTCATAATCTGAAGGTCGTGAGTTCGATCCTCACTCGGGGCAAGATTTTGGCGCTGATATTCGTTAATAGAATACTTGATTGATAGAGAGTTGACATGTTGTAATAACAGCCTCGATAGCGCAGTCGGTAGCGCGTCAGTCTCATAATCTGAAGGTCGTGAGTTCGATCCTCACTCGGGGCAAGATTTTGGCGCTGATTTTCGTTAATAGAATACTTGATTGATAGAGAGTTGACATGTTCTAATAACAGCCTCAATAGCGCAGTAGGTAGCGCGTCAGTCTCATAATCTAAAGGTCGTGAGTTCGATCCTCACTCGGGGCATTATATTGGAGCTGATTTTCGTTAATGGAATACTTGATTGATAAATAGGTTAATTGGTCTAATGACAGCCTCGATAGCGCAGTAGGTAGCGCGTCAGTCTCATATTCTGAAGGTCGTGAGTTCGATCCTCACTCGGGGCAAGATTTTGGCGCTGATTTTCGTTAATAGAATACTTGATTGATAGAGAGTTGACATGTTCTAATAACAGCCTCGGTAGCGCAGTAGGTAGCGCGTCAGTCTCATAATCTGAAGGTCGTGAGTGCGATCCTCACTCGGGGCAAGATTTTGGCGCTGATATTCGTTAATAGAATACTTGATTGATAGAGAGTTGACATGTTCTAATAACAGCCTCGGTAGCGCAGTAGGTAGCGCGTCAGTCTCATAATCTAAAGGTCGTGAGTTCGATCCTCACTCGGGGCGTGATTTTGGCGCTGATTTTCGTTAATAGAATACTTGGTTGATAAAGAGGTGACATGTTCTAATAACAGCCACAATAGCGCAGTAGGTAGCGCGTCAGTCTCATAATCTGAAGGTCGTGAGTTCGATCCTCACTCGGGGCAAGATTTTGGCGCTGATTTTCGTTAATAGAATACTTGATTGATAGAGAGTTGACATGTTCTAATAACCGCCTCGGTAGCGCAGTAGGTAGCGCGTCAGTCTCATAATCTAAAGGTCGTGAGTTCGATCCTCACTCGGGGCATGATTTTGGCGCTGATTTTCGTTAATGGAATACTTGGTTGATAAAGAGGTGACATGTTCTAATAACAGCCTCGATAGCGCAGTATGTAGCGCGTCAGTCTCATAATCTGAAGGTCGTGAGTTCGATCCTCACTCGGGGCAAGATTTTGGCGCTGATTTTCGTTAATAGAATACTTGGTTGATAAAGAGGTGACATGTTCTAATAACAGCCTCGATAGCGCAGTAGGTAGCGCGTCAGTCTCATAATCTGAAGGTCGTGAGTTCGATCCTCACTCGGGGCAAGATTTTGGCGCTGATTTTCGTTAATAGAATACTTGATTGATAGAGAGTTGACATGTTCTAATAACAGCCTCGGTAGCGCAGTAGGTAGCGCGTCAGTTTCATAATCTAAAGGTCGTGAGTTCGATCCTCACTCGGGGCGTGATTTTGGCGCTGATTTTCGTTAATAGAATACTTGGTTGATAAAGAGGTGACATGTTCTAATAACAGCCTCGATAGCGCAGTAGGTAGCGCGTCAGTCTCATAATCTGAAGGTCGTGAGTTCGATCCTCACTCGGGGCAAGATTTTGGCGCTGATTTTCGTTAATAGAATACTTGATTGATAGAGAGTTGACATGTTCTAACAACAGCCTCGGTAGCGCAGTAGGTAGCGCGTCAGTCTCATAATCTAAAGGTCGTGAGTTTGATCCTCACTCGGGGCGTGATTTTGGCGCTGATTTTCGTTAATAGAATACTTGGTTGATAAAGAGGTGACATGTTCTAATAACAGCCTCGATAGCGCAGTAGGTAGCGCGTCAGTCTCATAATCTGAAGGTCGTGAGTTCGATCCTCACTCGGGGCAAGATTTTGGCGCTGATTTTCGTTAATAGAATACTTGATTGATAGAGAGTTGACATGTTCTAATAACCGCCTCGGTAGCGCAGTAGGTAGCGCGTCAGTCTCATAATCTAAAGGTCGTGAGTTCGATCCTCACTCGGGGCATGATTTTGGCGCTGATTTTCGTTAATAGAATTCTTGCTTGTTAAAGAGGTGACATGTTCTAATAACAGCCTCGATAGCGCAGTAGGTAGCGCGTCAGTCTCATAATCTAAAGGTCTTGAGTTCGATCCTCACTCGGGGTATGATTTTGGCGCTGATTTTCGTTAATGGAATACTTGATTGATAAAAAGGTTAATTGGTCTAATAACAGCCTCGATAGCGCAGTAGGTAGCGCGTCAGTCTCATAATCTGAAGGTCGTGAGTTCGATCCTCACTCGGGGCAAGATTTTGGCGCTGATTTTCGTTAATAGAATACTTGATTGATAGAGAGTTGACATGTTCTAACAACAGCCTCGGTAGCGCAGTAGGTAGCGCGTCAGTCTCATAATCTAAAGGTCGTGAGTTTGATCCTCACTCGGGGCGTGATTTTGGCGCTGATTTTCGTTAATAGAATACTTGGTTGATAAAGAGGTGACATGTTCTAATAACAGCCTCGATAGCGCAGTAGGTAGCGCGTCAGTCTCATAATCTGAAGGTCGTGAGTTCGATCCTCACTCGGGGCAAGATTTTGGCGCTGATTTTCGTTAATAGAATACTTGATTGATAGAGAGTTGACATGTTCTAATAACCGCCTCGGTAGCGCAGTAGGTAGCGCGTCAGTCTCATAATCTAAAGGTCGTGAGTTCGATCCTCACTCGGGGCATGATTTTGGCGCTGATTTTCGTTAATAGAATTCTTGCTTGTTAAAGAGGTGACATGTTCTAATAACAGCCTCGATAGCGCAGTAGGTAGCGCGTCAGTCTCATAATCTAAAGGTCTTGAGTTCGATCCTCACTCGGGGTATGATTTTGGCGCTGATTTTCGTTAATGGAATACTTGATTGATAAATAGGTTAATTGGTCTAATAACAGCCTCGATAGCGCAGTCGGTAGCGCGTCAGTCTCATAATCTGAAGGTCGTGAGTTCGATTCTCACTCGGGGCATGATTTTGGCGCTGATTTTCGTTAATAGAGTACTTGATGCATAAAGAGGTGACATGTTCTGACAACAGCCTCGATAGCGCTGTAGGTAGCGCGTCAGTCTCATAATCTGAAGGTCGTGAGTTCGATCCTCACTCGGGGCGTGATTTTGGCGCAGATTTTCGTTAATAGAATACTTGGTTGATAAAGAGGTGACATGTTCTAATAACAGCCTCGATAGCGCAGTAGGTAGCGCGTCAGTCTCATAATCTGAAGGTCGTGAGTTCGATCCTCACTCAGGGCAAGATTTTGGCGCTGATTTTCGTTAATAGAATACTTGATTGATAGAGAGTTGACATGTTCTAATAGCAGCCTCGGTAGCGCAGTAGGTAGCGCGTCAGTCTCATAATCTAAAGGTCGTGAGTTCGATCCTCACTCGGGGCATGATATTGGCGCTGATATTCGTTAATAGAATACTTGATTGATAGAGAGTTGACATGTTCTAATAACAGCCTCGGTAGCGCAGTAGGTAGCGCGTCAGTCTCATAATCTGAAGGTCGTGAGTTCGATCCTCACTCGGGGCAAGATTTTGGCGCTGATTTTCGTTAATAGAATACTTGATTGATAGAGAGTTGACATGTTCTAATAACCGCCTCGGTAGCGCAGTAGGTAGCGCGTCAGTCTCATAATCTAAAGGTCGTGAGTTCGATCCTCACTCGGGGCATGATTTTGGCGCTGATTTTCGTTAATAGAATTCTTGCTTGTTAAAGAGGTGACATGTTCTAATAACAGCCTCGATAGCGCAGTAGGTAGCGCGTCAGTCTCATAATCTAAAGGTCTTGAGTTCGATCCTCACTCGGGGTATGATTTTGGCGCTGATTTTCGTTAATGGAATACTTGATTGATAAATAGGTTAATTGGTCTAATAACAGCCTCGATAGCGCAGTAGGTAGCGCGTCAGTCTCATAATCTAAAGGTCGTGAGTTTGATCCTCACTCGGGGCGTGATTTTGGCGCTGATTTTCGTTAATAGAATACTTGGTTGATAAAGAGGTGACATGTTCTAATAACAGCCTCGATAGCGCAGTAGGTAGCGCGTCAGTCTCATAATCTGAAGGTCGTGAGTTCGATCCTCACTCGGGGCAAGATTTTGGCGCTGATTTTCGTTAATAGAATACTTGATTGATAGAGAGTTGACATGTTCTAATAACCGCCTCGGTAGCGCAGTAGGTAGCGCGTCAGTCTCATAATCTAAAGGTCGTGAGTTCGATCCTCACTCGGGGCATGATTTTGGCGCTGATTTTCGTTAATAGAATTCTTGCTTGTTAAAGAGGTGACATGTTCTAATAACAGCCTCGATAGCGCAGTAGGTAGCGCGTCAGTCTCATAATCTAAAGGTCTTGAGTTCGATCCTCACTCGGGGTATGATTTTGGCGCTGATTTTCGTTAATGGAATACTTGATTGATAAATAGGTTAATTGGTCTAATAACAGCCTCGATAGCGCAGTCGGTAGCGCGTCAGTCTCATAATCTGAAGGTCGTGAGTTCGATTCTCACTCGGGGCATGATTTTGGCGCTGATTTTCGTTAATAGAGTACTTGATGCATAAAGAGGTGACATGTTCTGACAACAGCCTCGATAGCGCTGTAGGTAGCGCGTCAGTCTCATAATCTGAAGGTCGTGAGTTCGATCCTCACTCGGGGCGTGATTTTGGCGCAGATTTTCGTTAATAGAATACTTGGTTGATAAAGAGGTGACATGTTCTAATAACAGCCTCGATAGCGCAGTAGGTAGCGCGTCAGTCTCATAATCTGAAGGTCGTGAGTTCGATCCTCACTCAGGGCAAGATTTTGGCGCTGATTTTCGTTAATAGAATACTTGATTGATAGAGAGTTGACATGTTCTAATAGCAGCCTCGGTAGCGCAGTAGGTAGCGCGTCAGTCTCATAATCTAAAGGTCGTGAGTTCGATCCTCACTCGGGGCATGATATTGGCGCTGATATTCGTTAATAGAATACTTGATTGATAGAGAGTTGACATGTTCTAATAACAGCCTCGGTAGCGCAGTAGGTAGCGCGTCAGTCTCATAATCTGAAGGTCGTGAGTTCGATCCTCACTCGGGGCAAGATTTTGGCGCTGATTTTCGTTAATAGAATACTTGATTGATAGAGAGTTGACATGTTCTAATAACCGCCTCGGTAGCGCAGTAGGTAGCGCGTCAGTCTCATAATCTAAAGGTCGTGAGTTCGATCCTCACTCGGGGCATGATTTTGGCGCTGATTTTCGTTAATAGAATTCTTGCTTGTTAAAGAGGTGACATGTTCTAATAACAGCCTCGATAGCGCAGTAGGTAGCGCGTCAGTCTCATAATCTAAAGGTCTTGAGTTCGATCCTCACTCGGGGTATGATTTTGGCGCTGATTTTCGTTAATGGAATACTTGATTGATAAATAGGTTAATTGGTCTAATAACAGCCTCGATAGCGCAGTCGGTAGCGCGTCAGTCTCATAATCTGAAGGTCGTGAGTTCGATCCTCACTCGGGGCATGATTTTGGCGCTGATTTTCGTTAATAGAATACTTGATGCATAAAGAGGTGACATGTTCTGACAACAGCCTCGATAGCGCAGTAGGTAGCGCGTCAGTCTCATAATCTGAAGGTCGTGAGTTCGATCCTCACTCGGGGCAAGATTTTGGCGCTGATTTTCGTTAATAGAATACTTGATTGATAGAGAGTTGACATGTTCTAATAACAGCCTCGGTAGCGCAGTAGGTAGCGCGTCAGTCTCATAATCTGAAGGTCGTGAGTTCGATCCTCACTCGGGGCAAGATTTTGGCGCTGATATTCGTTAATAGAATACTTGATTGATAGAGAGTTGACATGTTCTAATAACAGCCTCGATAGCGCAGTCGGTAGCGCGTCAGTCTCATAATCTGAAGGTCGTGAGTTCGATCCTCACTCGGGGCAAGATTTTGGCGCTGATTTTCGTTAATAGAATACTTGATTGATAGAGAGTTGACATGTTCTAATAACAGCCTCAATAGCGCAGTAGGTAGCGCGTCAGTCTCATAATCTAAAGGTCGTGAGTTCGATCCTCACTCGGGGCATGATATTGGCGCTGATTTTCGTTAATGGAATACTTGATTGATAAATAGGTTAATTGGTCTAATGACAGCCTCGATAGCGCAGTAGGTAGCGCGTCAGTCTCATAATCTGAAGGTCGTGAGTTCGATCCTCACTCGGGGCAAGATTTTGGCGCTGATTTTCGTTAATAGAATACTTGATTGATAGAGAGTTGACATGTTCTAATAACAGCCTCGGTAGCGCAGTAGGTAGCGCGTCAGTCTCATAATCTGAAGGTCGTGAGTTCGATCCTCACTCGGGGCAAGATTTTGGCGCTGATATTCGTTAATAGAATACTTGATTGATAGAGAGTTGACATGTTCTAATAACAGCCTCGATAGCGCAGTCGGTAGCGCGTCAGTCTCATAATCTGAAGGTCGTGAGTTCGATCCTCACTCGGGGCAAGATTTTGGCGCTGATTTTCGTTAATAGAATACTTGATTGATAGAGAGTTGACATGTTCTAATAACAGCCTCAATAGCGCAGTAGGTAGCGCGTCAGTCTCATAATCTAAAGGTCGTGAGTTCGATCCTCACTCGGGGCATGATATTGGCGCTGATTTTCGTTAATGGAATACTTGATTGATAAATAGGTTAATTGGTCTAATGACAGCCTCGATAGCGCAGTAGGTAGCGCGTCAGTCTCATAATCTGAAGGTCGTGAGTTCGATCCTCACTCGGGGCAAGATTTTGGCGCTGATATTCGTTAATAGAATACTTGATTGATAGAGAGTTGACATGTTCTAATAACAGCCTCGATAGCGCAGTCGGTAGCGCGTCAGTCTCATAATCTGAAGGTCGTGAGTTCGATCCTCACTCGGGGCAAGATTTTGGCGCTGATTTTCGTTAATAGAATACTTGATTGATAGAGAGTTGACATGTTCTATAACAGCCTCAATAGCGCAGTAGGTAGCGCGTCAGTCTCATAATCTAAAGGTCGTGAGTTCGATCCTCACTCGGGGCATGATATTGGCGCTGATTTTCGTTAATGGAATACTTGATTGATAAATAGGTTAATTGGTCTAATGACAGCCTCGATAGCGCAGTAGGTAGCGCGTCAGTCTCATAATCTGAAGGTCGTGAGTTCGATCCTCACTCGGGGCAAGATTTTGGCGCTGATTTTCGTTAATAGAATACTTGATTGATAGAGAGTTGACATGTTCTAATAACAGCCTCGATAGCGCAGTCGGTAGCGCGTCAGTCTCATAATCTGAAGGTCGTGAGTTCGATCCTCACTCGGGGCAAGATTTTGGCGCTGATTTTCGTTAATAGAATACTTGATTGATAGAGAGTTGACATGTTCTAATAACAGCCTCAATAGCGCAGTAGGTAGCGCGTCAGTCTCATAATCTAAAGGTCGTGAGTTCGATCCTCACTCGGGGCATGATATTGGCGCTGATTTTCGTTAATGGAATACTTGATTGATAAATAGGTTAATTGGTCTAATGACAGCCTCGATAGCGCAGTAGGTAGCGCGTCAGTCTCATAATCTGAAGGTCGTGAGTTCGATCCTCACTCGGGGCAAGATTTTGGCGCTGATATTCGTTAATAGAATACTTGATTGATAGAGAGTTGACATGTTCTAATAACAGCCTCGATAGCGCAGTCGGTAGCGCGTCAGTCTCATAATCTGAAGGTCGTGAGTTCGATCCTCACTCGGGGCAAGATTTTGGCGCTGATTTTCGTTAATAGAATACTTGATTGATAGAGAGTTGACATGTTCTAATAACAGCCTCAATAGCGCAGTAGGTAGCGCGTCAGTCTCATAATCTAAAGGTCGTGAGTTCGATCCTCACTCGGGGCATGATATTGGCGCTGATTTTCGTTAATGGAATACTTGATTGATAAATAGGTTAATTGGTCTAATGACAGCCTCGATAGCGCAGTAGGTAGCGCGTCAGTCTCATAATCTGAAGGTCGTGAGTTCGATCCTCACTCGGGGCAAGATTTTGGCGCTGATTTTCGTTAATAGAATACTTGATTGATGGAGAGTTGACATGTTCTAATAACCGCCTCGGTAGCGCAGTAGGTAGCGCGTCAGTCTCATAATCTAAAGGTCGTGAGTTCGATCCTCACTCGGGGCATGATTTTGGCGCTGATTTTCGTTAATGGAATACTTGGTTGATAAAGAGGTGACATGTGCTAATAACAGCCTCGATAGCGCAGTATGTAGCGCGTCAGTCTCATAATCTGAAGGTCGTGAGTTCGATCCTCACTCGGGGCAAGATTTTGGCGCTGATATTCGTTAATAGAATACTTGATTGATAGAGAGTTGACATGTTCTAATAACAGCCTCGATAGCGCAGTCGGTAGCGCGTCAGTCTCATAATCTGAAGGTCGTGAGTTCGATCCTCACTCGGGGCAAGATTTTGGCGCTGATTTTCGTTAATAGAATACTTGATTGATAGAGAGTTGACATGTTCTAATAACAGCCTCAATAGCGCAGTAGGTAGCGCGTCAGTCTCATAATCTAAAGGTCGTGAGTTCGATCCTCACTCGGGGCATGATATTGGCGCTGATTTTCGTTAATGGAATACTTGATTGATAAATAGGTTAATTGGTCTAATGACAGCCTCGATAGCGCAGTAGGTAGCGCGTCAGTCTCATAATCTGAAGGTCGTGAGTTCGATCCTCACTCGGGGCAAGATTTTGGCGCTGATTTTCGTTAATAGAATACTTGATTGATAGAGAGTTGACATGTTCTAATAACAGCCTCGGTAGCGCAGTAGGTAGCGCGTCAGTCTCATAATCTGAAGGTCGTGAGTTCGATCCTCACTCGGGGCAAGATTTTGGCGCTGATATTCGTTAATAGAATACTTGATTGATAGAGAGTTGACATGTTCTAATAACAGCCTCGATAGCGCAGTCGGTAGCGCGTCAGTCTCATAATCTGAAGGTCGTGAGTTCGATCCTCACTCGGGGCAAGATTTTGGCGCTGATTTTCGTTAATAGAATACTTGATTGATAGAGAGTTGACATGTTCTAATAACAGCCTCAATAGCGCAGTAGGTAGCGCGTCAGTCTCATAATCTAAAGGTCGTGAGTTCGATCCTCACTCGGGGCATGATATTGGCGCTGATTTTCGTTAATGGAATACTTGATTGATAAATAGGTTAATTGGTCTAATGACAGCCTCGATAGCGCAGTAGGTAGCGCGTCAGTCTCATAATCTGAAGGTCGTGAGTTCGATCCTCACTCGGGGCAAGATTTTGGCGCTGATTTTCGTTAATAGAATACTTGATTGATGGAGAGTTGACATGTTCTAATAACCGCCTCGGTAGCGCAGTAGGTAGCGCGTCAGTCTCATAATCTAAAGGTCGTGAGTTCGATCCTCACTCGGGGCATGATTTTGGCGCTGATTTTCGTTAATGGAATACTTGGTTGATAAAGAGGTGACATGTGCTAATAACAGCCTCGATAGCGCAGTATGTAGCGCGTCAGTCTCATAATCTGAAGGTCGTGAGTTCGATCCTCACTCGGGGCAAGATTTTGGCGCTGATTTTCGTTAATAGAATACTTGGTTGATAAAGAGGTGACATGTTCTAATAACAGCCTCGATAGCGCAGTAGGTAGCGCGTCAGTCTCATAATCTGAAGGTCGTGAGTTCGATCCTCACTCGGGGCAAGGTTTTGGCGCTGATTTTCGTTAATAGAATACTTGATTGATAGAGAGTTGACATGTTCTAATAACAGCCTCGGTAGCGCAGTAGGTAGCGCGTCAGTTTCATAATCTAAAGGTCGTGAGTTCGATCCTCACTCGGGGCGTGATTTTGGCGCTGATTTTCGTTAATAGAATACTTGGTTGATAAAGAGGTGACATGTTCTAATAACAGCCTCGATAGCGCAGTAGGTAGCGCGTCAGTCTCATAATCTGAAGGTCGTGAGTTCGATCCTCACTCGGGGCAAGATTTTGGCGCTGATTTTCGTTAATAGAATACTTGATTGATAGAGAGTTGACATGTTCTAACAACAGCCTCGGTAGCGCAGTAGGTAGCGCGTCAGTCTCATAATATAAAGGTCGTGAGTTTGATCCTCACTCGGGGCGTGATTTTGGCGCTGATTTTCGTTAATAGAATACTTGGTTGATAAAGAGGTGACATGTTCTAATAACAGCCTCGATAGCGCAGTAGGTAGCGCGTCAGTCTCATAATCTGAAGGTCGTGAGTTCGATCCTCACTCGGGGCAAGATTTTGGCGCTGATTTTCGTTAATAGAATACTTGGTTGATAAAGAGGTGACATGTTCTAATAACAGCCTCGATAGCGCAGTAGGTAGCGCGTCAGTCTCATAATCTAAAGGTCGTGAGTTCGATCCTCACTCGGGGCGTGATTTTGGCGCTGATTTTCGTTAATAGAATACTTGGTTGATAAAGAGGTGACATGTTCTAATAACAGCCTCGATAGCGCAGTAGGTAGCGCGTCAGTCTCATAATCTGAAGGTCGTGAGTTCGATCCTCACTCGGGGCAAGATTTTGGCGCTGATTTTCGTTATTAGAATACTTGGTTGATAAAGAGGTGACATGTTCTAATAACAGCCTCGGTAGCGCAGTAGGTAGCGCGTCAGTCTCATAATCTGAAGGTTGTGAGTTCGATCCTCACTCGGGGCAAGATTTTGGCGCTGATTTTCGTTAATAGAATACTTGGTTGATAAAGAGGTGACATGTTCTAATAACAGCCTCGATAGCGCAGTAGGTAGCGCGTCAGTCTCATAATCTGAAGGTCGTGAGTTCGATCCTCACTCGGGGCAAGATTTTGGCGCTGATTTTCGTTAATAGAATACTTGATTGATAGAGAGTTGACATGTTCTAATAACAGCCTCGGTAGCGCAGTAGGTAGCGCGTCAGTTTCATAATCTAAAGGTCGTGAGTTCGATCCTCACTCGGGGCGTGATTTTGGCGCTGATTTTCGTTAATAGAATACTTGGTTGATAAAGAGGTGACATGTTCTAATAACAGCCTCGATAGCGCAGTAGGTAGCGCGTCAGTCTCATAATCTGAAGGTCGTGAGTTCGATCCTCACTCGGGGCAAGATTTTGGCGCTGATTTTCGTTAATAGAATACTTGATTGATAGAGAGTTGACATGTTCTAACAACAGCCTCGGTAGCGCAGTAGGTAGCGCGTCAGTCTCATAATCTAAAGGTCGTGAGTTTGATCCTCACTCGGGGCGTGATTTTGGCGCTGATTTTCGTTAATAGAATACTTGGTTGATAAAGAGGTGACATGTTCTAATAACAGCCTCGATAGCGCAGTAGGTAGCGCGTCAGTCTCATAATCTGAAGGTCGTGAGTTCGATCCTCACTCGGGGCAAGATTTTGGCGCTGATTTTCGTTAATAGAATACTTGATTGATAAATAGGTTAATTGGTCTAATGACAGCCTCGATAGCGCAGTAGGTAGCGCGTCAGTCTCATAATCTGAAGGTCGTGAGTTCGATCCTCACTCGGGGCAAGATTTTGGCGCTGATTTTCGTTAATAGAATACTTGATTGATGGAGAGTTGACATGTTCTAATAACCGCCTCGGTAGCGCAGTAGGTAGCGCGTCAGTCTCATAATCTAAAGGTCGTGAGTTCGATCCTCACTCGGGGCATGATTTTGGCGCTGATTTTCGTTAATGGAATACTTGGTTGATAAAGAGGTGACATGTGCTAATAACAGCCTCGATAGCGCAGTATGTAGCGCGTCAGTCTCATAATCTGAAGGTCGTGAGTTCGAACCTCACTCGGGGCAAGATTTTGGCGCTGATTTTCGTTAATAGAATACTTGGTTGATAAAGAGGTGACATGTTCTAATAACAGCCTCGATAGCGCAGTAGGTAGCGCGTCAGTCTCATAATCTGAAGGTCGTGAGTTCGATCCTCACTCGGGGCAAGATTTTGGCGCTGATTTTCGTTAATAGAATACTTGATTGATAGAGAGTTGACATGTTCTAATAACAGCCTCGGTAGCGCAGTAGGTAGCGCGTCAGTTTCATAATCTAAAGGTCGTGAGTTCGATCCTCACTCGGGGCGTGATTTTGGCGCTGATTTTCGTTAATAGAATACTTGGTTGATAAAGAGGTGACATGTTCTAATAACAGCCTCGATAGCGCAGTAGGTAGCGCGTCAGTCTCATAATCTGAAGGTCGTGAGTTCGATCCTCACTCGGGGCAAGATTTTGGCGCTGATTTTCGTTAATAGAATACTTGATTGATAGAGAGTTGACATGTTCTAACAACAGCCTCGGTAGCGCAGTAGGTAGCGCGTCAGTCTCATAATATAAAGGTCGTGAGTTTGATCCTCACTCGGGGCGTGATTTTGGCGCTGATTTTCGTTAATAGAATACTTGGTTGATAAAGAGGTGACATGTTCTAATAACAGCCTCGATAGCGCAGTAGGTAGCGCGTCAGTCTCATAATCTGAAGGTCGTGAGTTCGATCCTCACTCGGGGCAAGATTTTGGCGCTGATTTTCGTTAATAGAATACTTGGTTGATAAAGAGGTGACATGTTCTAATAACAGCCTCGATAGCGCAGTAGGTAGCGCGTCAGTCTCATAATCTAAAGGTCGTGAGTTCGATCCTCACTCGGGGCGTGATTTTGGCGCTGATTTTCGTTAATAGAATACTTGGTTGATAAAGAGGTGACATGTTCTAATAACAGCCTCGATAGCGCAGTAGGTAGCGCGTCAGTCTCATAATCTGAAGGTCGTGAGTTCGATCCTCACTCGGGGCAAGATTTTGGCGCTGATTTACGTTAATAGAATACTTGGTTGATAAAGAGGTGACATGTTCTAATAACAGCCTCGGTAGCGCAGTAGGTAGCGCGTCAGTCTCATAATCTGAAGGTTGTGAGTTCGATCCTCACTCGGGGCAAGATTTTGGCGCTGATTTTCGTTAATAGAATACTTGGTTGATAAAGAGGTGACATGTTCTAATAACAGCCTCGATAGCGCAGTAGGTAGCGCGTCAGTCTCATAATCTGAAGGTCGTGAGTTCGATCCTCACTCGGGGCAAGATTTTGGCGCTGATTTTCGTTAATAGAATACTTGATTGATAGAGAGTTGACATGTTCTAATAACAGCCTCGGTAGCGCAGTAGGTAGCGCGTCAGTTTCATAATCTAAAGGTCGTGAGTTCGATCCTCACTCGGGGCGTGATTTCGGCGCTGATTTTCGTTAATAGAATACTTGGTTGATAAAGAGGTGACATGTTCTAATAACAGCCTCGATAGCGCAGTAGGTAGCGCGTCAGTCTCATAATCTGAAGGTCGTGAGTTCGATCCTCACTCGGGGCAAGATTTTGGCGCTGATTTTCGTTAATAGAATACTTGATTGATAGAGAGTTGACATGTTCTAACAACAGCCTCGGTAGCGCAGTAGGTAGCGCGTCAGTCTCATAATCTAAAGGTCGTGAGTTTGATCCTCACTCGGGGCGTGATTTTGGCGCTGATTTTCGTTAATAGAATACTTGGTTGATAAAGAGGTGACATGTTCTAATAACAGCCTCGATAGCGCAGTAGGTAGCGCGTCAGTCTCATAATCTGAAGGTCGTGAGTTCGATCCTCACTCGGGGCAAGATTTTGGCGCTGATTTTCGTTAATAGAATACTTGATTGATAAAGAGGTGACATGTTCTAATAACAGCCTCGATAGCGCAGTAGGTAGCGCGTCAGTCTCATAATCTGAAGGTCGTGTGTTCGATCCTCACTCGGGGCAAGATTTTGGCGCTGATTTTCGTTAATAGAATACTTGATTGATAGAGAGTTGACATGTTCTAACAACAGCCTCGGTAGCGCAGTAGGTAGCGCGTCAGTCTCATAATCTAAAGGTCGTGAGTTTGATCCTCACTCGGGGCGTGATTTTGGCGCTGATTTTCGTTAATAGAATACTTGGTTGATAAAGAGGTGACATGTTCTAATAACAGCCTCGATAGCGCAGTAGGTAGCGCGTCAGTCTCATAATCTGAAGGTCGTGAGTTCGATCCTCACTCGGGGCAAGATTTTGGCGCTGATTTTCGTTAATAGAATACTTGATTGATAGAGAGTTGACATGTTCTAATAACCGCCTCGGTAGCGCAGTAGGTAGTGCGTCAGTCTCATAATCTAAAGGTCGTGAGTTCGATCCTCACTCGGGGCATGATTTTGGCGCTGATTTTCGTTAATGGAATACTTGGTTGATAAAGAGGTGACATGTTCTACAAACAGCCTCGATAGCGCAGTAGGTAGCGCGTCAGTCTCATAATCTGAAGGTCGTGAGTTCGATCCTCACTCGGGGCAAGATTTTGGCGCTGATTTTCGTTAATAGAATACTTGGTTGATAAAGAGGTGACAAGTTCTAATAACAGCCTCGGTAGCGCAGTAGGTAGCGCGTCAGTCTCATAATCTGAAGGTTGTGAGTTCGATCCTCACTCGGGGCAAGATTTTGGCGCTGATTTTCGTTAATAGAATACTTGGTTGATAAAGAGGTGACATGTTCTAATAACAGCCTCGATAGCGCAGTAGGTAGCGCGTCAGTCTCATAATCTGAAGGTCGTGAGTTCGATCCTCACTCGGGGCGTGATTTTGGCGCTGATTTTCGTTAATAGAATACTTGGTTGATAAAGAGGTGACATGTTCTAATAACAGCCTCGATAGCGCAGTAGGTAGCGCGTCAGTCTCATAATCTAAAGGTCGTCAGTTCGATCCTCACTCGGGGCGTGATTTTGGCGCTGATTTTCGTTAATAGAATACTTGGTTGATAAAGAGGTGACATGTTCTAATAACAGCCTCGATAGCGCAGTAGGTAGCGCGTCAGTCTCATAATCTGAAGGTCGTGAGTTCGATCCTCACTCGGGGCAAGATTTTGGCGCTGATTTTCGTTAATAGAATACTTGATTGATAGAGAGTTGACATGTTCTAACAACAGCCTCGGTAGCGCAGTAGGTAGCGCGTCAGTCTCATAATCTAAAGGTCGTGAGTTTGATCCTCACTCGGGGCGTGATTTTGGCGCTGATTTTCGTTAATAGAATACTTGGTTGATAAAGAGGTGACATGTTCTAATAACAGCCTCGATAGCGCAGTAGGTAGCGCGTCAGTCTCATAATCTGAAGGTCGTGAGTTCGATCCTCACTCGGGGCAAGATTTTGGCGCTGATTTTCGTTAATAGAATACTTGATTGATAAAGAGGTGACATGTTCTAATAACAGCCTCGATAGCGCAGTAGGTAGCGCGTCAGTCTCATAATCTGAAGGTCGTGAGTTCGATCCTCACTCGGGGCAAGATTTTGGCGCTGATTTTCGTTAATAGAATACTTGATTGATAGAGAGTTGACATGTTCTAACAACAGCCTCGGTAGCGCAGTAGGTAGCGCGTCAGTCTCATAATCTAAAGGTCGTGAGTTTGATCCTCACTCGGGGCGTGATTTTGGCGCTGATTTTCGTTAATAGAATACTTGGTTGATAAAGAGGTGACATGTTCTAATAACAGCCTCGATAGCGCAGTAGGTAGCGCGTCAGTCTCATAATCTGAAGGTCGTGAGTTCGATCCTCACTCGGGGCAAGATTTTGGCGCTGATTTTCGTTAATAGAATACTTGATTGATAGAGAGTTGACATGTTCTAATAACCGCCTCGGTAGCGCAGTAGGTAGTGCGTCAGTCTCATAATCTAAAGGTCGTGAGTTCGATCCTCACTCGGGGCAAGATTTTGGCGCTGATTTTCGTTAATAGAATACTTGGTTGATAAAGAGGTGACATGTTCTAATAACAGCCTCGGTAGCGCAGTAGGTAGCGCGTCAGTCTCATAATCTGAAGGTCGTGAGTTCGATCCTCACTCGGGGCATGATTTTGGCGCTGATTTTCGTTAATGGAATACTTGGTTGATAAAGAGGTGACATGTTCTACAAACAGCCTCGATAGCGCAGTAGGTAGCGCGTCAGTCTCATAATCTGAAGGTCGTGAGTTCGATCCTCACTCGGGGCAAGATTTTGGCGCTGATTTTCGTTAATAGAATACTTGGTTGATAAAGAGGTGACATGTTATAATAACAGCCTCGGTAGCGCAGTAGGTAGCGCGTCAGTCTCATAATCTGAAGGTTGTGAGTTCGATCCTCACTCGGGGCAAGATTTTGGCGCTGATTTTCGTTAATAGAATACTTGGTTGATAAAGAGGTGACATGTTCTAATAACAGCCTCGATAGCGCAGTAGGTAGCGCGTCAGTCTCATAATCTGAAGGTCGTGAGTTCGATCCTCACTCGGGGCAAGATTTTGGCGCTGATTTTCGTTAATAGAATACTTGATTGATAGAGAGTTGACATGTTCTAATAACAGCCTCGGTAGCGCAGTAGGTAGCGCGTCAGTTTCATAATCTAAAGGTCGTGAGTTCGATCCTCACTCGGGGCAAGATTTTGGCGCTGATTTTCGTTAATAGAATACTTGGTTGATAAAGAGGTGACATGTTCTAATAACAGCCTCGATAGCGCAGTAGGTAGCGCGTCAGTCTCATAATCTGAAGGTCGTGAGTTCGATCCTCACTCGGGGCAAGATTTTGGCGCTGATTTTCGTTAATAGAATACTTGATTGATAAAGAGGTGACATGTTCTAATAACAGCCTCGATAGCGCAGTAGGTAGCGCGTCAGTCTCATAATCTGAAGGTCGTGAGTTCGATCCTCACTCGGGGCAAGATTTTGGCGCTGATTTTCGTTAATAGAATACTTGATTGATAGAGAGTTGACATGTTCTAACAACAGCCTCGGTAGCGCAGTAGGTAGCGCGTCAGTCTCATAATCTAAAGGTCGTGAGTTTGATCCTCACTCGGGGCGTGATTTTGGCGCTGATTTTCATTAATAGAATACTTGGTTGATAAAGAGGTGACATGCTCTAATAACAGCCTCGATAGCGCAGTAGGTAGCGCGTCAGTCTCATAATCTAAAGGTCGTGAGTTCGATCCTCACTCGGGGCGTGATTTTGGCGCTGATTTTCGTTAATAGAATACTTGGTTGATAAAGAGGTGACATGTTCTAATAACAGCCTCGATAGCGCAGTAGGTAGCGCGTCAGTCTCATAATCTGAAGGTCGTGAGTTCGATCCTCACTCGGGGCAAGATTTTGGCGCTGATTTTCGTTAATAGAATACTTGATTGATAGAGAGTTGACATGTTCTAACAACAGCCTCGGTAGCGCAGTAGGTAGCGCGTCAGTCTCATAATCTAAAGGTCGTGAGTTTGATCCTCACTCGGGGCGTGATTTTGGCGCTGATTTTCGTTAATAGAATACTTGGTTGGTAAAGAGGTGACATGTTCTAATAACAGCCTCGATAGCGCAGTAGGTAGCGCGTCAGTCTCATAATCTGAAGGTCGTGAGTTCGATCCTCACTCGGGGCAAGATTTTGGCGCTGATTTTCGTTAATAGAATACTTGATTGATAGAGAGTTGACATGTTCTAACAACAGCCTCGGTAGCGCAGTAGGTAGCGCGTCAGTCTCATAATCTAAAGGTCGTGAGTTTGATCCTCACTCGGGGCGTGATTTTGGCGCTGATTTTCGTTAATAGAATACTTGGTTGATAAAGAGGTGACATGTTCTAATAACAGCCTCGATAGCGCAGTAGGTAGCGCGTCAGTCTCATAATCTGAAGGTCGTGAGTTCGATCCTCACTCGGGGCAAGATTTTGGCGCTGATTTTCGTTAATAGAATACTTGATTGATAAAGAGGTGACATGTTCTAATAACAGCCTCGATAGCGCGTCAGTCTCATAATCTGAAGGTCGTGAGTTCGATCCTCACTCGGGGCAAGATTTTGGCGCTGATTTTCGTTAATAGAATACTTGATTGATAGAGAGTTGACATGTTCTAACAACAGCCTCGGTAGCGCAGTAGGTAGCGCGTCAGTCTCATAATCTAAAGGTCGTGAGTTTGATCCTCACTCGGGGCGTGATTTTGGCGCTGATTTTCGTTAATAGAATACTTGGTTGATAAAGAGGTGACATGTTCTAATAACAGCCTCGATAGCGCAGTAGGTAGCGCGTCAGTCTCATAATCTGAAGGTCGTGAGTTCGATCCTCACTCGGGGCAAGATTTTGGCGCTGATTTTCGTTAATAGAATACTTGATTGATAGAGAGTTGACATGTTCTAATAACCGCCTCGGTAGCGCAGTAGGTAGTGCGTCAGTCTCATAATCTAAAGGTCGTGAGTTCGATCCTCACTCGGGGCATGATTTTGGCGCTGATTTTCGTTAATGGAATACTTGGTTGATAAAGAGGTGACATGTTCTACAAACAGCCTCGATAGCGCAGTAGGTAGCGCGTCAGTCTCATAATCTGAAGGTCGTGAGTTCGATCCTCACTCGGGGCAAGATTTTGGCGCTGATTTTCGTTAATAGAATACTTGGTTGATAAAGAGGTGACATGTTCTAATAACAGCCTCGATAGCGCAGTAGGTAGCGCGTCAGTCTCATAATCTGAAGGTCGTGAGTTCGATCCTCACTCGGGGCAAGATTTTGGCGCTGATTTTCGTTAATAGAATACTTGATTGATAGAGAGTTGACATGTTCTAATAACAGCCTCGGTAGCGCAGTAGGTAGCGCGTCAGTTTCATAATCTAAAGGTCGTGAGTTCGATCCTCACTCGGGGCGTGATTTTGGCGCTGATTTTCGTTAATAGAATACTTGGTTGATAAAGAGGTGACATGTTCTAATAACAGCCTCGATAGCGCAGTAGGTAGCGCGTCAGTCTCATAATCTGAAGGTCGTGAGTTCGATCCTCACTCGGGGCAAGATTTTGGCGCTGATTTTCGTTAATAGAATACTTGATTGATAGAGAGTTGACATGTTCTAACAACAGCCTCGGTAGCGCAGTAGGTAGCGCGTCAGTCTCATAATCTAAAGGTCGTGAGTTTGATCCTCACTCGGGGCGTGATTTTGGCGCTGATTTTCGTTAATAGAATACTTGGTTGATAAAGAGGTGACATGTTCTAATAACAGCCTCGATAGCGCAGTAGGTAGCGCGTCAGTCTCATAATCTGAAGGTCGTGAGTTCGATCCTCACTCGGGGCAAGATTTTGGCGCTGATTTTCGTTAATAGAATACTTGATTGATAGAGAGTTGACATGTTCTAATAACCGCCTCGGTAGCGCAGTAGGTAGTGCGTCAGTCTCATAATCTAAAGGTCGTGAGTTCGATCCTCACTCGGGGCATGATTTTGGCGCTGATTTTCGTTAATGGAATACTTGGTTGATAAAGAGGTGACATGTTCTACAAACAGCCTCGATAGCGCAGTAGGTAGCGCGTCAGTCTCATAATCTGAAGGTCGTGAGTTCGATCCTCACTCGGGGCAAGATTTTGGCGCTGATTTTCGTTAATAGAATACTTGGTTGATAAAGAGGTGACATGTTCTAATAACAGCCTCGATAGCGCAGTAGGTAGCGCGTCAGTCTCATAATCTGAAGGTCGTGAGTTCGATCCTCACTCGGGGCAAGATTTTGGCGCTGATTTTCGTTAATAGAATACTTGATTGATAGAGAGTTGACATGTTCTAATAACAGCCTCGGTAGCGCAGTAGGTAGCGCGTCAGTTTCATAATCTAAAGGTCGTGAGTTCGATCCTCACTCGGGGCGTGATTTTGGCGCTGATTTTCGTTAATAGAATACTTGGTTGATAAAGAGGTGACATGTTCTAATAACAGCCTCGATAGCGCAGTAGGTAGCGCGTCAGTCTCATAATCTGAAGGTCGTGAGTTCGATCCTCACTCGGGGCAAGATTTTGGCGCTGATTTTCGTTAATAGAATACTTGATTGATAGAGAGTTGACATGTTCTAACAACAGCCTCGGTAGCGCAGTAGGTAGCGCGTCAGTCTCATAATCTAAAGGTCGTGAGTTTGATCCTCACTCGGGGCGTGATTTTGGCGCTGATTTTCGTTAATAGAATACTTGGTTGATAAAGAGGTGACATGTTCTAATAACAGCCTCGATAGCGCAGTAGGTAGCGCGTCAGTCTCATAATCTGAAGGTCGTGAGTTCGATCCTCACTCGGGGCAAGATTTTGGCGCTGATTTTCGTTAATAGAATACTTGATTGATAGAGAGTTGACATGTTCTAATAACCGCCTCGGTAGCGCAGTAGGTAGTGCGTCAGTCTCATAATCTAAAGGTCGTGAGTTCGATCCTCACTCGGGGCATGATTTTGGCGCTGATTTTCGTTAATGGAATACTTGGTTGATAAAGAGGTGACATGTTCTACAAACAGCCTCGATAGCGCAGTAGGTAGCGCGTCAGTCTCATAATCTGAAGGTCGTGAGTTCGATCCTCACTCGGGGCAAGATTTTGGCGCTGATTTTCGTTAATAGAATACTTGGTTGATAAAGAGGTGACATGTTCTAATAACAGCCTCGGTAGCGCAGTAGGTAGCGCGTCAGTCTCATAATCTGAAGGTTGTGAGTTCGATCCTCACTCGGGGCAAGATTTTGGCGCTGATTTTCGTTAATAGAATACTTGGTTGATAAAGAGGTGACATGTTCTAATAACAGCCTCGATAGCGCAGTAGGTAGCGCGTCAGTCTCATAATCTGAAGGTCGTGAGCTCGATTCTCACTCGGGGCAAGATTTTGGCGCTGATTTTCGTTAATAGAATACTTGATTGATAGAGAGTTGACATGTTCTAATAACAGCCTCGGTAGCGCGGTAGGTAGCGCGTCAGTCTCATAATCTAAAGGTCGTGAGTTCGATCATCACTCGGGGCGTGATTTTGGCGCTGATTTTCGTTAATAGAATACTTGGTTGATAAAGAGGTGACATGTTCTAATAACAGCCTCGATAGCGCAGTAGGTAGCGCGTCAGTCTCATAATCTGAAGGTCGTGAGTTCGATCCTCACTCGGGGCAAGATTTTGGCGCTGATTTTCGTTAATAGAATACTTGATTGATAGAGAGTTGACATGTTCTAATAACAGCCTCGGTAGCGCAGTAGGTAGCGCGTCAGTTTCATAATCTAAAGGTCGTGAGTTCGATCCTCACTCGGGGCGTGATTTTGGCGCTGATTTTCGTTAATAGAATACTTGGTTGATAAAGAGGTGACATGTTCTAATAACAGCCTCGATAGCGCAGTAGGTAGCGCGTCAGTCTCATAATCTGAAGGTCGTGAGTTCGATCCTCACTCGGGGCAAGATTTTGGCGCTGATTTTCGTTAATAGAATACTTGATTGATAGAGAGTTGACATGTTCTAACAACAGCCTCGGTAGCGCAGTAGGTAGCGCGTCAGTCTCATAATCTAAAGGTCGTGAGTTTGATCCTCACTCGGGGCGTGATTTTGGCGCTGATTTTCGTTAATAGAATACTTGGTTGATAAAGAGGTGACATGTTCTAATAACAGCCTCGATAGCGCAGTAGGTAGCGCGTCAGTCTCATAATCTGAAGGTCGTGAGTTCGATCCTCACTCGGGGCAAGATTTTGGCGCTGATTTTCGTTAATAGAATACTTGATTGATAAAGAGGTGACATGTTCTAATAACAGCCTCGATAGCGCAGTAGGTAGCGCGTCAGTCTCATAATCTGAAGGTCGTGAGTTCGATCCTCACTCGGGGCAAGATTTTGGGGCTGATTTTCGTTAATAGAATACTTGATTGATAGAGAGTTGACATGTTCTAACAATAGCCTCGGTAGCGCAGTAGGTAGCGCGTCAGTCTCATAATCTAAAGGTCGTGAGTTTGATCCTCACTCGGGGCGTGATTTTGGCGCTGATTTTCGTTAATAGAATACTTGGTTGATAAAGAGGTGACATGTTCTAATAACAGCCTCGATAGCGCAGTAGGTAGCGCGTCAGTCTCATAATCTGAAGGTCGTGAGTTCGATCCTCACTCGGGGCAAGATTTTGGCGCTGATTTTCGTTAATAGAATACTTGATTGATAGAGAGTTGACATGTTCTAATAACCGCCTCGGTAGCGCAGTAGGTAGTGCGTCAGTCTCATAATCTAAAGGTCGTGAGTTCGATCCTCACTCGGGGCATGATTTTGGCGCTGATTTTCGTTAATAGAATACTTGATTGATAAAGAGGTGACATGTTCTAATAACAGCCTCGATAGCGCAGTAGGTAGCGCGTCAGTCTCATAATCTGAAGGTCGTGAGCTCGATTCTCACTCGGGGCAAGATTTTGGCGCTGATTTTCGTTAATAGAATACTTGATTGATAGAGAGTTGACATGTTCTAATAACAGCCTCGGTAGCGCGGTAGGTAGCGCGTCAGTCTCATAATCTAAAGGTCGTGAGTTCGATCATCACTCGGGGCGTGATTTTGGCGCTGATTTTCGTTAATAGAATACTTGATTGATAGAGAGTTGACATGTTCTAATAACAGCCTCGGTAGCGCGGTAGGTAGCGCGTCAGTTTCATAATCTAAAGGTCGTGAGTTCGATCATCACTCGGGGCGTGATTTTGGCGCTGATTTTCGTTAATAGAATACTTGGTTGATAAAGAGGTGACATGTTCTAATAACAGCCTCGATAGCGCAGTAGGTAGCGCGTCAGTCTCATAATCTGAAGGTCGTGAGTTCGATCCTCACTCGGGGCAAGATTTTGGCGCTGATTTTCGTTAATAGAATACTTGATTGATAGAGAGTTGACATGTTCTAACAACAGCCTCGGTAGCGCAGTAGGTAGCGCGTCAGTCTCATAATCTAAAGGTCGTGAGTTTGATCCTCACTCGGGGCGTGATTTTGGCGCTGATTTTCGTTAATAGAATACTTGGTTGATAAAGAGGTGACATGTTCTAATAACAGCCTCGATAGCGCAGTAGGTAGCGCGTCAGTCTCATAATCTGAAGGTCGTGAGTTCGATCCTCACTCGGGGCAAGATTTTGGCGCTGATTTTCGTTAATAGAATACTTGATTGATAAAGAGGTGACATGTTCTAATAACAGCCTCGATAGCGCAGTAGGTAGCGCGTCAGTCTCATAATCTGAAGGTCGTGAGTTCGATCCTCACTCGGGGCAAGATTTTGGCGCTGATTTTCGTTAATAGAATACTTGATTGATAGAGAGTTGACATGTTCTAACAATAGCCTCGGTAGCGCAGTAGGTAGCGCGTCAGTCTCATAATCTAAAGGTCGTGAGTTTGATCCTCACTCGGGGCGTGATTTTGGCGCTGATTTTCGTTAATAGAATACTTGGTTGATAAAGAGGTGACATGTTCTAATAACAGCCTCGATAGCGCAGTAGGTAGCGCGTCAGTCTCATAATCTGAAGGTCGTGAGTTCGATCCTCACTCGGGGCAAGATTTTGGCGCTGATTTTCGTTAATAGAATACTTGATTGATAGAGAGTTGACATGTTCTAATAACCGCCTCGGTAGCGCAGTAGGTAGTGCGTCAGTCTCATAATCTAAAGGTCGTGAGTTCGATCCTCACTCGGGGCATGATTTTGGCGCTGATTTTCGTTAATAGAATACTTGATTGATAAAGAGGTGACATGTTCTAATAACAGCCTCGATAGCGCAGTAGGTAGCGCGTCAGTCTCATAATCTGAAGGTCGTGAGCTCGATTCTCACTCGGGGCAAGATTTTGGCGCTGATTTTCGTTAATAGAATACTTGATTGATAGAGAGTTGACATGTTCTAATAACAGCCTCGGTAGCGCGGTAGGTAGCGCGTCAGTCTCATAATCTAAAGGTCGTGAGTTCGATCATCACTCGGGGCGTGATTTTGGCGCTGATTTTCGTTAATAGAATACTTGGTTGATAAAGAGGTGACATTTTCTAATAACAGCCTCGATAGCGCAGTAGGTAGCGCGTCAGTCTCATAATCTGAAGGTCGTGAGTTCGATCCTCACTCGGGGCAAGATTTTGGCGCTGATTTTCGTTAATAGAATACTTGATTGATAGAGAGTTGACATGTTCTAATAACAGCCTCGGTAGCGCAGTAGGTAGCGCGTCAGTTTCATAATCTAAAGGTCGTGAGTTCGATCCTCACTCGGGGCGTGATTTTGGCGCTGATTTTCGTTAATAGAATACTTGGTTGATAAAGAGGTGACATGTTCTAATAACAGCCTCGATAGCGCAGTAGGTAGCGCGTCAGTCTCATAATCTGAAGGTCGTGAGTTCGATCCTCACTCGGGGCAAGATTTTGGCGCTGATTTTCGTTAATAGAATACTTGATTGATAGAGAGTTGACATGTTCTAACAACAGCCTCGGTAGCGCAGTAGGTAGCGCGTCAGTCTCATAATCTAAAGGTCGTGAGTTTGATCCTCACTCGGGGCGTGATTTTGGCGCTGATTTTCGTTAATAGAATACTTGGTTGATAAAGAGGTGACATATTCTAATAACAGCCTCGATAGCGCAGTAGGTAGCGCGTCAGTCTCATAATCTGAAGGTCGTGAGTTCGATCCTCACTCGGGGCAAGATTTTGGCGCTGATTTTCGTTAATAGAATACTTGATTGATAAAGAGGTGACATGTTCTAATAACAGCCTCGATAGCGCAGTAGGTAGCGCGTCAGTCTCATAATCTGAAGGTCGTGAGTTCGATCCTCACTCGGGGCAAGATTTTGGCGCTGATTTTCGTTAATAGAATACTTGATTGATAGAGAGTTGACATGTTCTAACAATAGCCTCGGTAGCGCAGTAGGTAGCGCGTCAGTCTCATAATCTAAAGGTCGTGAGTTTGATCCTCACTCGGGGCGTGATTTTGGCGCTGATTTTCGTTAATAGAATACTTGGTTGATAAAGAGGTGACATGTTCTAATAACAGCCTCGATAGCGCAGTAGGTAGCGCGTCAGTCTCATAATCTGAAGGTCGTGAGTTCGATCCTCACTCGGGGCAAGATTTTGGCGCTGATTTTCGTTAATAGAATACTTGATTGATAGAGAGTTGACATGTTCTAATAACCGCCTCGGTAGTGCGTCAGTCTCATAATCTAAAGGTCGTGAGTTCGATCCTCACTCGGGGCATGATTTTGGCGCTGATTTTCGTTAATGGAATACTTGGTTGATAAAGAGGTGACATGTTCTACAAACAGCCTCGATAGCGCAGTAGGTAGCGCGTCAGTCTCATAATCTGAAGGTCGTGAGTTCGATCCTCACTCGGGGCAAGATTTTGGCGCTGATTTTCGTTAATAGAATACTTGGTTGATAAAGAGGTGACATGTTCTAATAACAGCCTCGGTAGCGCAGTAGGTAGCGCGTCAGTCTCAAAATCTGAAGGTTGTGAGTTCGATCCTCACTCGGGGCAAGATTTTGGCGCTGATTTTCGTTAATAGAATACTTGGTTGATAAAGAGGTGACATGTTCTAATAACAGCCTCGATAGCGCAGTAGGTAGCGCGTCAGTCTCATAATCTGAAGGTCGTGAGCTCGATTCTCACTCGGGGCAAGATTTTGGCGCTGATTTTCGTTAATAGAATACTTGGTTGATAAAGAGGTGACATGTTCTAATAACAGCCTCGGTAGCGCAGTAGGTAGCGCGTCAGTCTCATAATCTGAAGGTTGTGAGTTCGATCCTCACTCGGGGCAAGATTTTGGCGCTGATTTTCGTTAATAGAATACTTGGTTGATAAAGAGGTGACATGTTCTAATAACAGCCTCGATAGCGCAGTAGGTAGCGCGTCAGTCTCATAATCTGAAGGTCGTGAGCTCGATTCTCACTCGGGGCAAGATTTTGGCGCTGATTTTCGTTAATAGAATACTTGATTGATAGAGAGTTGACATGTTCTAATAACAGCCTCGGTAGCGCGGTAGGTAGCGCGTCAGTCTCATAATCTAAAGGTCGTGAGTTCGATCATCACTCGGGGCGTGATTTTGGCGCTGATTTTCGTTAATAGAATACTTGGTTGATAAAGAGGTGACATGTTCTAATAACAGCCTCGATAGCGCAGTAGGTAGCGCGTCAGTCTCATAATCTGAAGGTCGTGAGTTCGATCCTCACTCGGGGCAAGATTTTGGCGCTGATTTTCGTTAATAGAATACTTGATTGATAGAGAGTTGACATGTTCTAATAACAGCCTCGGTAGCGCAGTAGGTAGCGCGTCAGTTTCATAATCTAAAGGTCGTGAGTTCGATCCTCACTCGGGGCGTGATTTTGGCGCTGATTTTCGTTAATAGAATACTTGGTTGATAAAGAGGTGACATGTTCTAATAACAGCCTCGATAGCGCAGTAGGTAGCGCGTCAGTCTCATAATCTGAAGGTCGTGAGTTCGATCCTCACTCGGGGCAAGATTTTGGCGCTGATTTTCGTTAATAGAATACTTGATTGATAGAGAGTTGACATGTTCTAACAACAGCCTCGGTAGCGCAGTAGGTAGCGCGTCAGTCTCATAATCTAAAGGTCGTGAGTTTGATCCTCACTCGGGGCGTGATTTTGGCGCTGATTTTCGTTAATAGAATACTTGGTTGATAAAGAGGTGACATGTTCTAATAACAGCCTCGATAGCGCAGTAGGTAGCGCGTCAGTCTCATAATCTGAAGGTCGTGAGTTCGATCCTCACTCGGGGCAAGATTTTGGCGCTGATTTTCGTTAATAGAATACTTGATTGATAAAGAGGTGACATGTTCTAATAACAGCCTCGATAGCGCAGTAGGTAGCGCGTCAGTCTCATAATCTGAAGGTCGTGAGTTCGATCCTCACTCGGGGCAAGATTTTGGCGCTGATTTTCGTTAATAGAATACTTGATTGATAGAGAGTTGACATGTTCTAACAATAGCCTCGGTAGCGCAGTAGGTAGCGCGTCAGTCTCATAATCTAAAGGTCGTGAGTTTGATCCTCACTCGGGGCGTGATTTTGGCGCTGATTTTCGTTAATAGAATACTTGGTTGATAAAGAGGTGACATGTTCTAATAACAGCCTCGATAGCGCAGTAGGTAGCGCGTCAGTCTCATAATCTGAAGGTCGTGAGTTCGATCCTCACTCGGGGCAAGATTTTGGCGCTGATTTTCGTTAATAGAATACTTGATTGATAGAGAGTTGACATGTTCTAATAACCGCCTCGGTAGCGCAGTAGGTAGTGCGTCAGTCTCATAATCTAAAGGTCGTGAGTTCGATCCTCACTCGGGGCATGATTTTGGCGCTGATTTTCGTTAATGGAATACTTGGTTGATAAAGAGGTGACATGTTCTACAAACAGCCTCGATAGCGCAGTAGGTAGCGCGTCAGTCTCATAATCTGAAGGTCGTGAGTTCGATCCTCACTCGGGGCAAGATTTTGGCGCTGATTTTCGTTAATAGAATACTTGGTTGATAAAGAGGTGACATGTTCTAATAACAGCCTCGGTAGCGCAGTAGGTAGCGCGTCAGTCTCATAATCTGAAGGTTGTGAGTTCGATCCTCACTCGGGGCAAGATTTTGGCGCTGATTTTCGTTAATAGAATACTTGGTTGATAAAGAGGTGACATGTTCTAATAACAGCCTCGATAGCGCAGTAGGTAGCGCGTCAGTCTCATAATCTGAAGGTCGTGAGCTCGATTCTCACTCGGGGCAAGATTTTGGCGCTGATTTTCGTTAATAGAATACTTGGTTGATAAAGAGGTGACATGTTCTAATAACAGCCTCGGTAGCGCAGTAGTTAGCGCGTCAGTCTCATAATCTGAAGGTTGTGAGTTCGATCCTCACTCGGGGCAAGATTTTGGCGCTGATTTTCGTTAATAGAATACTTGGTTGATAAAGAGGTGACATGTTCTAATAACAGCCTCGATAGCGCAGTAGGTAGCGCGTCAGTCTCATAATCTGAAGGTCGTGAGCTCGATTCTCACTCGGGGCAAGATTTTGGCGCTGATTTTCGTTAATAGAATACTTGATTGATAGAGAGTTGACATGTTCTAATAACAGCCTCGGTAGCGCGGTAGGTAGCGCGTCAGTCTCATAATCTAAAGGTCGTGAGTTCGATCATCACTCGGGGCGTGATTTTGGCGCTGATTTTCGTTAATAGAATACTTGGTTGATAAAGAGGTGACATGTTCTAATAACAGCCTCGATAGCGCAGTAGGTAGCGCGTCAGTCTCATAATCTGAAGCTCGTGAGTTCGATCCTCACTCGGGGCAAGATTTTGGCGCTGATTTTCGTTAATAGAATACTTGATTGATAGAGAGTTGACATGTTCTAATAACAGCCTCGGTAGCGCAGTAGGTAGCGCGTCAGTTTCATAATCTAAAGGTCGTGAGTTCGATCCTCACTCGGGGCGTGATTTTGGCGCTGATTTTCGTTAATAGAATACTTGGTTGATAAAGAGGTGACATGTTCTAATAACAGCCTCGATAGCGCAGTAGGTAGCGCGTCAGTCTCATAATCTGAAGGTCGTGAGTTCGATCCTCACTCGGGGCAAGATTTTGGCGCTGATTTTCGTTAATAGAATACTTGATTGATAGAGAGTTGACATGTTCTAACAACAGCCTCGGTAGCGCAGTAGGTAGCGCGTCAGTCTCATAATCTAAAGGTCGTGAGTTTGATCCTCACTCGGGGCGTGATTTTGGCGCTGATTTTCGTTAATAGAATACTTGGTTGATAAAGAGGTGACATGTTCTAATAACAGCCTCGATAGCGCAGTAGGTAGCGCGTCAGTCTCATAATCTGAAGGTCGTGAGTTCGATCCTCACTCGGGGCAAGATTTTGGCGCTGATTTTCGTTAATAGAATACTTGATTGATAAAGAGGTGACATGTTCTAATAACAGCCTCGATAGCGCAGTAGGTAGCGCGTCAGTCTCATAATCTGAAGGTCGTGAGTTCGATCCTCACTCGGGGCAAGATTTTGGCGCTGATTTTCGTTAATAGAATACTTGATTGATAGAGAGTTGACATGTTCTAACAATAGCCTCGGTAGCGCAGTAGGTAGCGCGTCAGTCTCATAATCTAAAGGTCGTGAGTTTGATCCTCACTCGGGGCGTGATTTTGGCGCTGATTTTCGTTAATAGAATACTTGGTTGATAAAGAGGTGACATGTTCTAATAACAGCCTCGATAGCGCAGTAGGTAGCGCGTCAGTCTCATAATCTGAAGGTCGTGAGTTCGATCCTCACTCGGGGCAAGATTTTGGCGCTGATTTTCGTTAATAGAATACTTGATTGATAAAGAGGTGACATGTTCTAATAACAGCCTCGATAGCGCAGTAGGTAGCGCGTCAGTCTCATAATCTGAAGGTCGTGAGTTCGATCCTCACTCGGGGCAAGATTTTGGCGCTGATTTTCGTTAATAGAATACTTGATTGATAGAGAGTTGACATGTTCTAACAATAGCCTCGGTAGCGCAGTAGGTAGCGCGTCAGTCTCATAATCTAAAGGTCGTGAGTTTGATCCTCACTCGGGGCGTGATTTTGGCGCTGATTTTCGTTAATAGAATACTTGGTTGATAAAGAGGTGACATGTTCTAATAACAGCCTCGATAGCGCAGTAGGTAGCGCGTCAGTCTCATAATCTGAAGGTCGTGAGTTCGATCCTCACTCGGGGCAAGATTTTGGCGCTGATTTTCGTTAATAGAATACTTGATTGATAGAGAGTTGACATGTTCTAATAACCGCCTCGGTAGCGCAGTAGGTAGTGCGTCAGTCTCATAATCTAAAGGTCGTGAGTTCGATCCTCACTCGGGGCATGATTTTGGCGCTGATTTTCGTTAATGGAATACTTGGTTGATAAAGAGGTGACATGTTCTACAAACAGCCTCGATAGCGCAGTAGGTAGCGCGTCAGTCTCATAATCTGAAGGTCGTGAGTTCGATCCTCACTCGGGGCAAGATTTTGGCGCTGATTTTCGTTAATAGAATACTTGGTTGATAAAGAGGTGACATGTTCTAATAACAGCCTCGGTAGCGCAGTAGGTAGCGCGTCAGTCTCATAATCTGAAGGTTGTGAGTTCGATCCTCACTCGGGGCAAGATTTTGGCGCTGATTTTCGTTAATAGAATACTTGGTTGATAAAGAGGTGACATGTTCTAATAACAGCCTCGATAGCGCAGTAGGTAGCGCGTCAGTCTCATAATCTGAAGGTCGTGAGCTCGATTCTCACTCGGGGCAAGATTTTGGCGCTGATTTTCGTTAATAGAATACTTGGTTGATAAAGAGGTGACATGTTCTAATAACAGCCTCGGTAGCGCAGTAGGTAGCGCGTCAGTCTCATAATCTGAAGGTTGTGAGTTCGATCCTCACTCGGGGCAAGATTTTGGCGCTGATTTTCGTTAATAGAATACTTGGTTGATAAAGAGGTGACATGTTCTAATAACAGCCTCGATAGCGCAGTAGGTAGCGCGTCAGTCTCATAATCTGAAGGTCGTGAGCTCGATTCTCACTCGGGGCAAGATTTTGGCGCTGATTTTCGTTAATAGAATACTTGATTGATAGAGAGTTGACATGTTCTAATAACAGCCTCGGTAGCGCGGTAGGTAGCGCGTCAGTCTCATAATCTAAAGGTCGTGAGTTCGATCATCACTCGGGGCGTGATTTTGGCGCTGATTTTCGTTAATAGAATACTTGGTTGATAAAGAGGTGACATGTTCTAATAACAGCCTCGATAGCGCAGTAGGTAGCGCGTCAGTCTCATAATCTGAAGGTCGTGAGTTCGATCCTCACTCGGGGCAAGATTTTGGCGCTGATTTTCGTTAATAGAATACTTGATTGATAGAGAGTTGACATGTTCTAATAACAGCCTCGGTAGCGCAGTAGGTAGCGCGTCAGTTTCATAATCTAAAGGTCGTGAGTTCGATCCTCACTCGGGGCGTGATTTTGGCGCTGATTTTCGTTAATAGAATACTTGGTTGATAAAGAGGTGACATGTTCTAATAACAGCCTCGATAGCGCAGTAGGTAGCGCGTCAGTCTCATAATCTGAAGGTCGTGAGTTCGATCCTCACTCGGGGCAAGATTTTGGCGCTGATTTTCGTTAATAGAATACTTGATTGATAGAGAGTTGACATGTTCTAACAACAGCCTCGGTAGCGCAGTAGGTAGCGCGTCAGTCTCATAATCTAAAGGTCGTGAGTTTGATCCTCACTCGGGGCGTGATTTTGGCGCTGATTTTCGTTAATAGAATACTTGGTTGATAAAGAGGTGACATGTTCTAATAACAGCCTCGATAGCGCAGTAGGTAGCGCGTCAGTCTCATAATCTGAAGGTCGTGAGTTCGATCCTCACTCGGGGCAAGATTTTGGCGCTGATTTTCGTTAATAGAATACTTGATTGATAAAGAGGTGACATGTTCTAATAACAGCCTCGATAGCGCAGTAGGTAGCGCGTCAGTCTCATAATCTGAAGGTCGTGAGTTCGATCCTCACTCGGGGCAAGATTTTGGCGCTGATTTTCGTTAATAGAATACTTGATTGATAGAGAGTTGACATGTTCTAACAATAGCCTCGGTAGCGCAGTAGGTAGCGCGTCAGTCTCATAATCTAAAGGTCGTGAGTTTGATCCTCACTCGGGGCGTGATTTTGGCGCTGATTTTCGTTAATAGAATACTTGGTTGATAAAGAGGTGACATGTTCTAATAACAGCCTCGATAGCGCAGTAGGTAGCGCGTCAGTCTCATAATCTGAAGGTCGTGAGTTCGATCCTCACTCGGGGCAAGATTTTGGCGCTGATTTTCGTTAATAGAATACTTGATTGATAGAGAGTTGACATGTTCTAATAACCGCCTCGGTAGCGCAGTAGGTAGTGCGTCAGTCTCATAATCTAAAGGTCGTGAGTTCGATCCTCACTCGGGGCTTGATTTTGGCGCTGATTTTCGTTAATGGAATACTTGGTTGATAAAGAGGTGACATGTTCTACAAACAGCCTCGATAGCGCAGTAGGTAGCGCGTCAGTCTCATAATCTGAAGGTCGTGAGTTCGATCCTCACTCGGGGCAAGATTTTGGCGCTGATTTTCGTTAATAGAATACTTGGTTGATAAAGAGGTGACATGTTCTAATAACAGCCTCGGTAGCGCAGTAGGTAGCGCGTCAGTCTCATAATCTGAAGGTTGTGAGTTCGATCCTCACTCGGGGCAAGATTTTGGCGCTGATTTTCGTTAATAGAATACTTGGTTGATAAAGAGGTGACATGTTCTAATAACAGCCTCGATAGCGCAGTAGGTAGCGCGTCAGTCTCATAATCTGAAGGTCGTGAGCTCGATTCTCACTCGGGGCAAGATTTTGGCGCTGATTTTCGTTAATAGAATACTTGATTGATAGAGAGTTGACATGTTCTAATAACAGCCTCGGTAGCGCGGTAGGTAGCGCGTCAGTCTCATAATCTAAAGGTCGTGAGTTCGATCATCACTCGGGGCGTGATTTTGGCGCTGATTTTCGTTAATAGAATACTTGGTTGATAAAGAGGTGACATGTTCTAATAACAGCCTCGATAGCGCCGTAGGTAGCGCGTCAGTCTCATAATCTGAAGGTCGTGAGTTCGATCCTCACCCGGGGCAAGATTTTGGCGCTGATTTTCGTTAATAGAATACTTGATTGATAGAGAGTTGACATGTTCTAACAACAGCCTCGGTAGCGCAGTAGGTAGCGCGTCAGTCTCATAATCTAAAGGTCGTGAGTTTGATCCTCACTCGGGGCGTGATTTTGGCGCTGATTTTCGTTAATAGAATACTTGGTTGATAAAGAGGTGACATGTTCTAATAACAGCCTCGATAGCGCAGTAGGTAGCGCGTCAGTCTCATAATCTGAAGGTCGTGAGTTCGATCCTCACTCGGGGCAAGATTTTGGCGCTGATTTTCGTTAATAGAATACTTGATTGATAGAGAGTTGACATGTTCTAACAAGAGCCTCGGTAGCGCAGTAGGTAGCGCGTCAGTCTCATAATCTAAAGGTCGTGAGTTTGATCCTCACTCGGGGCGTGATTTTGGCGCTGATTTTCGTTAATAGAATACTTGGTTGATAAAGAGGTGACATGTTCTAATAACAGCCTCGATAGCGCAGTAGGTAGCGCGTCAGTCTCATAATCTGAAGGTTGTGAGTTCGATCCTCACTCGGGGCATGATTTTGGCGCTGATTTTCGTTAATGGAATACTTGGTTGATAAAGAGGTGACATGTTCTACAAACAGCCTCGATAGAGCAGTAGGTAGCGCGTCAGTCTCATAATCTGAAGGTCGTGAGTTCGATCCTCACTCGGGGCAAGATTTTGGCGCTGATTTTCGTTAATAGAATACTTGGTTGATAAAGAGGTGACATGCTCTAAAAACAGCCTCGATAGCGCAGTAGGTAGCGCGTCAGTCTCATAATCTGAAGGTCGTGAGTTCGATCCTCACTCGGGGCAAGATTTTGGCGCTGATTTTCGTTAATAGAATACTTGGTTGATAAAGAGGTGACATGTTCTAATAACAGCCTCGGTAGCGCAGTAGGTAGCGCGTCAGTCTCATAATCTGAAGGTCGTGAGTTCGATTCTCACTCGGGGCAAGATTTTGGCGCTGATTTTCGTTAATAGAATACTTGATTGATAGAGAGTTGACATGTTCTAATAACAGCCTCGGTAGCGCAGTAGGTAGCGCGTCAGTCTCATAATCTAAAGGTCGTGAGTTCGATCATCACTCGGGGCGTGATTTTGGCGCTGATTTTCGTTAATAGAATACTTGGTTGATAAAGAGGTGACAAGTTGTAATAAAAGCCTCGATAGCGCAGTAGGTAGCGCGTCAGTCTCATAATCTGAAGGTCGTGAGTTCGATCCTCACTCGGGGCAAGATTTTGGCGCTGATTTTCGTTAATAGAAAACTTGATTGATAGAGAGTTTACATGTTCTAACAACAGCCTCGGTAGCGCAGTAGGTAGCGCGTCAGTCTCATAATCTAAAGGTCGTGAGTTCGATCCTCACTCGGGGCATGATATTGGCGCTGATTTTCGTTAATGGAATACTTGATTGATAAATAGGTTAATTGGTCTAATAACAGCCTCGATAGCGCAGTAGGTAGCGCGTCAGTCTCATAATCTGAAGGTCGTGAGTTCGATCCTCACTCGGGGCAAGATTTTGGCGCTGATTTTCGTTAATAGAATACTTGATTGATAGAGAGTTGACATGTTCTAATAACGGCCTCGGTAGCGCAGTAGGTAGCGCGTCAGTCTCATAATCTAAAGGTCGTGAGTTCGATCCTCACTCGGGGCGTGATTTTGGCGCTGATTTTCGTTAATAGAATACTTGGTTGATAAAGAGGTGACATGTTCTAATAACAGCCTCGATAGCGCAGTAGGTAGCGCGTCAGTCTCATAATCTAAAGGTCGTGAGTTCGATCCTCACTCGGGGCAAGATTTTGGCGCTGATTTTCGTTAATAGAATACTTGGTTGATAAAGAGGTGACATGTTCTAATAACAGCCTCGGTAGCGCAGTAGGTAGCGCGTCAGTCTCATAATCTAAAGGTCGTGAGTTCGATCCTCACTCGGGGCATGATATTGGCGCTGATTTTCGTTAATGGAATACTTGATTGATAAATAGGTTAATTGGTCTAATAACAGCCTCGATAGCGCAGTAGGTAGCGCGTCAGTCTCATAATCTGAAGGTTGTGAGTTCGATCCTCACTCGGGGCAAGATTTTGGCGCTGATTTTCGTTAATAGAATACTTGATTGATAGAGAGTTGACATGTTCTAATAACGGCCTCGGTAGCGCAGTAGGTAGCGCGTCAGTCTCATAATCTAAAGGTCGTGAGTTCGATCCTCACTCGGGGCGTGATTTTGGGGCTGATTTTCGTTAATAGAATACTTGGTTGATAAAGAGGTGACATGTTCTAATAACAGCCTCGATAGCGCAGTCGGTAGCGCGTCAGTCTCATAATCTGAAGGTCGTGAGCTCGATTCTCACTCGGGGCAAGATTTTGGCGCTGATTTTCGTTAATAGAATACTTGATTGATAGAGAGTTGACATGTTCTAATAACAGCCTCGGTAGCGCGGTAGGTAGCGCGTCAGTCTCATAATCTAAAGGTCGTGAGTTCGATCATCACTCGGGGCGTGATTTTGGCGCTGATTTTCGTTAATAGAATACTTGGTTGATAAAGAGGTGACATGTTCTAATAACAGCCTCGATAGCGCCGTAGGTAGCGCGTCAGTCTCATAATCTGAAGGTCGTGAGTTCGATCCTCACCCGGGGCAAGATTTTGGCGCTGATTTTCGTTAATAGAATACTTGATTGATAGAGAGTTGACATGTTCTAACAACAGCCTCGGTAGCGCAGTAGGTAGCGCGTCAGTCTCATAATCTAAAGGTCGTGAGTTTGATCCTCACTCGGGGCGTGATTTTGGCGCTGATTTTCGTTAATAGAATACTTGGTTGATAAAGAGGTGACATGTTCTAATAACAGCCTCGATAGCGCAGTAGGTAGCGCGTCAGTCTCATAATCTGAAGGTCGTGAGTTCGATCCTCACTCGGGGCAAGATTTTGGCGCTGATTTTCGTTAATAGAATACTTGATTGATAGAGAGTTGACATGTTCTAACAAGAGCCTCGGTAGCGCAGTAGGTAGCGCGTCAGTCTCATAATCTAAAGGTCGTGAGTTTGATCCTCACTCGGGGCGTGATTTTGGCGCTGATTTTCGTTAATAGAATACTTGGTTGATAAAGAGGTGACATGTTCTAATAACAGCCTCGATAGCGCAGTAGGTAGCGCGTCAGTCTCATAATCTGAAGGTTGTGAGTTCGATCCTCACTCGGGGCATGATTTTGGCGCTGATTTTCGTTAATGGAATACTTGGTTGATAAAGAGGTGACATGTTCTACAAACAGCCTCGATAGAGCAGTAGGTAGCGCGTCAGTCTCATAATCTGAAGGTCGTGAGTTCGATCCTCACTCGGGGCAAGATTTTGGCGCTGATTTTCGTTAATAGAATACTTGGTTGATAAAGAGGTGACATGCTCTAAAAACAGCCTCGATAGCGCAGTAGGTAGCGCGTCAGTCTCATAATCTGAAGGTCGTGAGTTCGATCCTCACTCGGGGCAAGATTTTGGCGCTGATTTTCGTTAATAGAATACTTGGTTGATAAAGAGGTGACATGTTCTAATAACAGCCTCGGTAGCGCAGTAGGTAGCGCGTCAGTCTCATAATCTGAAGGTCGTGAGTTCGATTCTCACTCGGGGCAAGATTTTGGCGCTGATTTTCGTTAATAGAATACTTGATTGATAGAGAGTTGACATGTTCTAATAACAGCCTCGGTAGCGCAGTAGGTAGCGCGTCAGTCTCATAATCTAAAGGTCGTGAGTTCGATCATCACTCGGGGCGTGATTTTGGCGCTGATTTTCGTTAATAGAATACTTGGTTGATAAAGAGGTGACAAGTTGTAATAAAAGCCTCGATAGCGCAGTAGGTAGCGCGTCAGTCTCATAATCTGAAGGTCGTGAGTTCGATCCTCACTCGGGGCAAGATTTTGGCGCTGATTTTCGTTAATAGAAAACTTGATTGATAGAGAGTTTACATGTTCTAACAACAGCCTCGGTAGCGCAGTAGGTAGCGCGTCAGTCTCATAATCTAAAGGTCGTGAGTTCGATCCTCACTCGGCGCGTGATTTTGGCGCTGATTTTCGTTAATAGAATACTTGGTTGATAAAGAGGTGACATGTTCTAATAACAGCCTCGATAGCGCAGTAGGTAGCGCGTTAGTCTCATAATCTGAAGGTCGTGAGTTCGATCCTCACTCGGGGCAAGATTTTGGCGCTGATTTTCGTTAATAGAATACTTGATTGATAGAGAGTTGACATGTTCTAATAACCGCCTCGGTAGCGCAGTAGGTAGCGCGTCAGTCTCATAATCTAAAGGTCGCGAGTTCGATCCTCACTCGGGGCATGATTTTGGCGCTGATTTTCGTTAATGGAATACTTGGTTGATAAAGGGGTGACATGTTCTAATAACAGCCTCGATAGCGCAGTAGGTAGCGCGTCAGTCTCATAATCTGAAGGTCGTGAGTTCGATCCTCACTCGGGGCAAGATTTTGGCGCTGATTTTCGTTAATAGAATACTTGGTTGATAAAGAGGTGACATGTTGTAATAACAGCCTCGATAGCGCAGTAGGTAGCGCGTTAGTCTCATAATCTGAAGGTCGTGAGTTCGATCCTCACTCGGGGCAAGATTTTGGCGCTGATTTTCGTTAATAGAATACTTGATTGATAGAGAGTTGACATGTTCTAATAACCGCCTCGGTAGCGCAGTAGGTAGCGCGTCAGTCTCATAATCTAAAGGTCGTGAGTTCGATCCTCACTCGGGACATGATTTTGGCGCTGATTTTCGTTAATGGAATACTTGGTTGATAAAGAGGTGACATGTTCTAATAACAGCCTCGATAGCGCAGTAGGTAGCGCGTCAGTCTCATAATCTGAAGGTCGTGAGTTCGATCCTCACTCGGGGCAAGATTTTGGCGCTGATTTTCGTTAATAGAATACTTGGTTGATAAAGAGGTGACATGTTCTAATAACAGCCTCGATAGCGCAGTAGGTAGCGCGTCAGTCTCATAATCTGAAGGTCGTGAGTTCGATCCTCACTCGGGGCAAGATTTTGGCGCTGATTTTCGTTAATAGAATACTTGATTGATAGAGAGTTGACATGTTCTAATAACAGCCTCGGTAGCGCAGTAGGTAGCGCGTCAGTTTCATAATCTAAAGGTCGTGAGTTCGATCCTCACTCGGGGCGTGATTTTGGCGCTGATTTTCGTTAATAGAATAATTGGTTGATAAAGAGGTGACATGTTCTAATAACAGCCTCGATAGCGCAGTAGGTAGCGCGTCAGTCTCATAATCTGAAGGTCGTGAGTTCGATACTCACTCGGGGCAAGATTTTGGCGCAGATTTTCGTTAATAGAATACTTGGTTGATAAAGAGGTGACATGTTCTAATAACAGCCTCGATAGCGCAGTAGGTAGCGCGTCAGTCTCATAATCTGAAGGTCGTGAGTTCGATCCTCAATCGGGGCAAGATTTTGGCGCTGATTTTCGTTAATAGAATACTTGATTGATAGAGAGTTGACATGTTCTAATAACAGCCTCGGTAGCGCAGTAGGTAGCGCGTCAGTCTCATAATCTAAAGGTCGTGAGTTCGATCCTCACTCGGGGCATGATATTGGCGCTGATTTTCGTTAATGGAATACTTGATTGATAAATAGGTTAATTGGTCTAATAACAGCCTCGATAGCGCAGTAGGTAGCGCGTCAGTCTCATAATCTGAAGGTCGTGAGTTCGATCCTCACTCGGGGCAAGATTTTGGCGCTGATTTTCGTTAATAGAATACTTGATTGATAGAGAGTTGACATGTTCTAATAACGGCCTCGGTAGCGCAGTAGGTAGCGCGTCAGTCTCATAATCTAAAGGTCGTGAGTTCGATCCTCACTCGGGGCGTGATTTTGGCGCTGATTTTCGTTAATAGAATACTTGGTTGATAAAGAGGTGACATGTTCTAATAACAGCCTCGATAGCGCAGTAGGTAGCGCGTCAGTCTCATAATCTGAAGGTCGTGAGTTCGATCCTCACTCGGGGCAAGATTTTGGCGCTGATTTTCGTTAATAGAATACTTGGTTGATAAAGAGGTGACATGTTCTAATAACAGCCTCGGTAGCGCAGTAGGTAGCGCGTCAGTCTCATAATCTAAAGGTCGTGAGTTCGATCCTCACTCGGGGCATGATATTGGCGCTGATTTTCGTTAATGGAATACTTGATTGATAAATAGGTTAATTGGTCTAATAACAGCCTCGATAGCGCAGTAGGTAGCGCGTCAGTCTCATAATCTGAAGGTTGTGAGTTCGATCCTCACTCGGGGCAAGATTTTGGCGCTGATTTTCGTTAATAGAATACTTGATTGATAGAGAGTTGACATGTTCTAATAACGGCCTCGGTAGCGCAGTAGGTAGCGCGTCAGTCTCATAATCTAAAGGTCGTGAGTTCGATCCTCACTCGGGGCGTGATTTTGGGGCTGATTTTCGTTAATAGAATACTTGGTTGATAAAGAGGTGACATGTTCTAATAACAGCCTCGATAGCGCAGTCGGTAGCGCGTCAGTCTCATAATCTGAAGGTCGTGAGTTCGATCCTCACTCGGGGCATGATTTTGGCGCTGATTTTCGTTAATAGAATACTTGATGCATAAAGAGGTGACATGTTCTGACAACAGCCTCGATAGCGCTGTAGGTAGCGCGTCAGTCTCATAATCTGAAGGTCGTGAGTTTGATCCTCACTCGGGGCATGATATTGGCGCTGATTTTCGTTAATGGAATACTTGATTGATAAATAGGTTAATTGGTCTAATAACAGTCTCGATAGCGCAGTAGGTAGCGCGTCAGTCTCATAATCTCAAGGTCGTGAGTTGGATCTCACTCGGGGCAAGATTTTGGCGCTGATTTTCGTTAATAGAATACTTGATTGATAGAGAGTTGACATGTTCTAATCACAGCCTCGGTAGCGCAGTAGGTAGCGCGTCAGTCTCATAATCTAAAGGTCGTGAGTTCGATCCTCACTCGGGGCGTGATTTTGGCGCTGATTTTCGTTAATAGAATACTTGGTTGATAAAGAGGTGACATGTTCTAATAACAGCCTCGATAGCGCAGTAGGTAGCGCGTCAGTCTCATAATCTGAAGGTCGTGAGTTCGATCCTCACTCGGGGCAAGATTTTGGCGCTGATTTTCGTTAATAGAATACTTGATTGATAGAGAGTTGACATGTTCTAATAACAGCCTCGGTAGCGCAGTAGGTAGCGCGTCAGTCTCATAATCTAAAGGTCGTGAGTTCGATCCTCACTCGGGGCATGATATTGGCGCTCATTTTCGTTAATGGAATACTTGATTGATAAATAGGATAATTGGTCTAATAACAGCCTCGATAGCGCAGTAGGTAGCGCGTCAGTCTCGTAATCTGAAGGTCGTGAGTTCGATCCTCACTCGGGGCAAGATTTTGGCGCTGATTTTCGTTAATAGAATACTTGATTGATAGAGAGTTGACATGTTCTATTAACAGCCTCGGTAGCGCAGTAGGTAGCGCGTCAGTCTCATAATCTAAAGGTCGTGAGTTCGATCCTCACTCGGGGCGTGATTTTGGCGCTGATTTTCGTTAATAGAATACTTGGTTGATAAAGAGGTGACATGTTCTAATAACAGCCTCGATAGCGCAGTAGGTAGCGCGTAAGTCTCATAATCTGAAGGTCGTGAGTTCGATCCTCACTCGGGGCAAGATTTTGGCGCTGATTTTCGTTAATAGAATACTTGATTGATAGAGAGTTGACATGTTCTAATAACAGCCTCGGTAGCGCAGTAGGTAGCGCGTCAGTCTCACAATCTAAAGGTCGTGAGTTCGATCCTCACTCGGGGCATGATATTGGCGCTGATTTTCGTTAATGGAATACTTGATTGATAAATAGGTTAATTGGTCTAATAACAGCCTCGGTAGCGCAGTCGGTAGCGCGTCAGTCTCATAATCTGAAGGTCGTGAGTTCGATCCTCACTCGGGGAATGATTTTGGCGCTGATTTTCGTTAATAGAATACTTGATGCATAAAGAGGTGACATGTTTTGACAACAGCCTCGATAGCGCTGTAGGTAGCGCGTCAGTCTCATAATCTGAAGGTCGTGAGTTCGATCCTCACTCGGGGCGTGATTTTGGCGCAGATTTTCGTTAATAGAATACTTGGTTGATAAAGAGGTGACATGTTCTAATAACAGCCTCGATAGCGCAGTAGGTAGCGCGTCAGTCTCATAATCTGAAGGTCGTGAGTTTGATCCTCACGCGGGGCAAGATTTTGGCGCTGATTTTCGTTAATAGAATACTTGATTGATAGAGAGTTGACATGTTCTAATAACAGCCTCGGTAGCGCAGTAGGTAGCGCGTCAGTCTCATAATCTAAAGGTCGTGAGTTCGATCCTCACTCGGGGCGTGATTTTGGCGCTGATTTTCGTTAATAGAATACTTGGTTGATAAAGAGGTGACTTGTTCTAATAACAGCCTCGATAGCGCAGTAGGTAGCGCGTCAGTCTCACAATCTAAAGGTCGTGAGTTCGATCCTCACTCGGGGCATGATATTGGCGCTGATTTTCGTTAATGGAATACTTGATTTATAAATAGGTTAATTGGTCTAATAACAGTCTCGATAGCGCAGTAGGTAGCGCGTCAGTCTCATAATCTCAAGGTCGTGAGTTGGATCTCACTCGGGGCAAGATTTTGGCGCTGATTTTCGTTAATAGAATACTTGATTGATAGAGAGTTGACATGTTCTAATAACAGCCTCGGTAGCGCAGTAGGTAGCGCGTCAGTCTCATAATCTAAAGATCGTGAGTTCGATCCTCACTCGGGGCGTGATTTTGGCGCTGATTTTCGTTAATAGAATACTTGGTTGATAAAGAGGTGACATGTTCTAATAACAGCCTCGATAGCGCAGTCGGTAGCGCGTCAGTCTCATAATCTGAAGGTCGTGAGTTCGATCCTCACTCGGGGCATGATTTTGGCGCTGATTTTCGATAATAGAATACTTGATGCATAAAGAGGTGACATGTTCTGACAACAGCCTCGAAAGCGCTGTAGGTAGCGCGTCAGTCTCATAATCTGAAGGTCGTGAGTTCGATCCTCACTCGGGGCGTGATTTTGGCGCAGATTTTCGTTAATAGAATACTTGGTTGATAAAGAGGTGACATGTTCTAATAACAGCCTCGATAGCGCAGTAGGTAGTGCGTCAGTCTCATAATCTGAAGGTCGTGAGTTCGATCCTCACTCGGGGCAAGATTTTGGCGCTGATTTTCGTTAATAGAATACTTGATTGATAGAGAGTTGACATGTTCTAATAACAGCCTCGGTAGCGCAGTAGGTAGCGCGTCAGTCTCATAATCTAAAGGTCGTGAGTTCGATCCTCACTCGGGGCATGATATTGGCGCTCATTTTCGTTAATGGAATACTTGATTGATAAATAGGTTAATTGGTCTAATAACAGCCTCGATAGCGCAGTAGGTAGCGCGTCAGTCTCGTAATCTGAAGGTCGTGAGTTCGATCCTCACTCGGGGCAAGATTTTGGCGCTGATTTTCGTTAATAGAATACTTGATTGATAGAGAGTTGACATGCTCTATTAACAGCCTCGGTAGCGCAGTAGGTAGCGCGTCAGTCTCATAATCTAAAGGTCGTGAGTTCGATCCTCACTCGGGGCGTGATTTTGGCGCTGATTTTCGTTAATAGAATACTTGGTTGATAAAGACGTGACATGTTCTAATAACAGCCTCGATAGCGCAGTAGGTAGCGCGTAAGTCTCATAATCTGAAGGTCGTGAGTTCGATCCTCACTCGGGGCAAGATTTTGGCCTGATTTTCGTTAATAGAATACTTGATTGATAGAGAGTTGACATGTTCTAATAACAGCCTCGGTAGCGCAGTAGGTAGCGCGTCAGTCTCACAATCTAAAGGTCGTGAGTTCGATCCTCACTCGGGGCATGATATTGGCGCTGATTTTCGTTAATGGAATACTTGATTGATAAATAGGTTAATTGGTCTAATAACAGTCTCGATAGCGCAGTAGGTAGCGCGTCAGTCTCATAATCTCAAGGTCGTGAGTTGGATCTCACTCGGGGCAAGATTTAGGCGCTGATTTTCGTTAATAGAATACTTGATTGATAGAGAGTTGACATGTTCTAATAACAGCCTCGGTAGCGCAGTCGGTAGCGCGTCAGTCTCATAATCTGAAGGTCGTGAGTTCGCTCCTCACTCGGGGAATGATTTTGGCGCTGATTTTCGTTAATAGAATACTTGATGCATAAAGAGGTGACATGTTTTGACAACAGCCTCGATAGCGCTGTAGGTAGCGCGTCAGTCTCATAATCTGAAGGTCGTGAGTTCGATCCTCACTCGGGGCGTGATTTTGGCGCTGATTTTCGTTAATAGAATACTTGGTTGATAAAGAGGTGACATGTTCCAATAACAGCCTCGATAGCGCAGTAGGTAGCGCGTCAGTCTCATAATCTGAAGGTCATGAGTTCGATCATCACTCGGGGCAAGATTTTGGCGCTGATTTTCGTTAATAGAATACTTGATTGATAGAGAGTTGACATGTTCTAATAACAGCCTCGGTAGCGCAGTAGGTAGCGCGTCAGTCTCATAATCTAAAGGTCGTGAGTTCGATCCTCACTCGGGGCATGATATTGGCGCTGATTTTCGTTAATGGAATACTTGATTGATAAATAGGTTAATTGGTCTAATAACAGCCTCGATAGCGCAGTAGGTAGCGCGTCAGTCTCATAATCTGAAGGTCGTGAGTTCGATCCTCACTCGGGGCAAGATTTTGGCGCTGATTTTCGTTAATAGAATACTTGATTGATAGAGAGTTGACATGTTCTAATAACGGCCTCGGTAGCGCAGTAGGTAGCGCGTCAGTCTCATAATCTAAAGGTCGTGAGTTCGATCCTCACTCGGGGCGTGATTTTGGCGCTGATTTTCGTTAATAGAATACTTGGTTGATAAAGAGGTGACATGTTCTAATAACAGCCTCGATAGCGCAGTAGGTAGCGCGTCAGTCTCATAATCTGAAGGTCGTGAGTTCGATCCTCACTCGGGGCAAGATTTTGGCGCTGATTTTCGTTAATAGAATACTTGGTTGATAAAGAGGTGACATGTTCTAATAACAGCCTCGGTAGCGCAGTAGGTAGCGCGTCAGTCTCATAATCTGAAGGTCGTGAGTTCGATCCTCACTCGGGGCAAGATTTTGGCGCTGATTTTCGTTAATAGAATACTTGATTGATAGAGAGTTGACATGTTCTAATAACAGCCTCGGTAGCGCAGTAGGTAGCGCGTCAGTCTCATAATCTAAAGGTCGTGAGTTCGATCCTCACTCGGGGCATGATATTGGCGCTCATTTTCGTTAATGGAATACTTGATTGATAAATAGGTTAATTGGTCTAATAACAGCCTCGATAGCGCAGTAGGTAGCGCGTCAGTCTCGTAATCTGAAGGTCGTGAGTTCGATCCTCACTCGGGGCAAGATTTTGGCGCTGATTTTCGTTAATAGAATACTTGATTGATAGAGAGTTGACATGCTCTATTAACAGCCTCGGTAGCGCAGTAGGTAGCGCGTCAGTCTCATAATCTAAAGGTCGTGAGTTCGATCCTCACTCGGGGCGTGATTTTGGCGCTGATTTTCGTTAATAGAATACTTGGTTGATAAAGACGTGACATGTTCTAATAACAGCCTCGATAGCGCAGTAGGTAGCGCGTAAGTCTCATAATCTGAAGGTCGTGAGTTCGATCCTCACTCGGGGCAAGATTTTGGCCTGATTTTCGTTAATAGAATACTTGATTGATAGAGAGTTGACATGTTCTAATAACAGCCTCGGTAGCGCAGTAGGTAGCGCGTCAGTCTCACAATCTAAAGGTCGTGAGTTCGATCCTCACTCGGGGCATGATATTGGCGCTGATTTTCGTTAATGGAATACTTGATTGATAAATAGGTTAATTGGTCTAATAACAGTCTCGATAGCGCAGTAGGTAGCGCGTCAGTCTCATAATCTCAAGGTCGTGAGTTGGATCTCACTCGGGGCAAGATTTTGGCGCTGATTTTCGTTAATAGAATACTTGATTGATAGAGAGTTGACATGTTCTAATAACAGCCTCGGTAGCGCAGTCGGTAGCGCGTCAGTCTCATAATCTGAAGGTCGTGAGTTCGCTCCTCACTCGGGGAATGATTTTGGCGCTGATTTTCGTTAATAGAATACTTGATGCATAAAGAGGTGACATGTTTTGACAACAGCCTCGATAGCGCTGTAGGTAGCGCGTCAGTCTCATAATCTGAAGGTCGTGAGTTCGATCCTCACTCGGGGCGTGATTTTGGCGCTGATTTTCGTTAATAGAATACTTGGTTGATAAAGAGGTGACATGTTCCAATAACAGCCTCGATAGCGCAGTAGGTAGCGCGTCAGTCTCATAATCTGAAGGTCATGAGTTCGATCATCACTCGGGGCAAGATTTTGGCGCTGATTTTCGTTAATAGAATACTTGATTGATAGAGAGTTGACATGTTCTAATAACAGCCTCGGTAGCGCAGTAGGTAGCGCGTCAGTCTCATAATCTAAAGGTCGTGAGTTCGATCCTCACTCGGGGCATGATATTGGCGCTGATTTTCGTTAATGGAATACTTGATTGATAAATAGGTTAATTGGTCTAATAACAGCCTCGATAGCGCAGTAGGTAGCGCGTCAGTCTCATAATCTGAAGGTCGTGAGTTCGATCCTCACTCGGGGCAAGATTTTGGCGCTGATTTTCGTTAATAGAATACTTGATTGATAGAGAGTTGACATGTTCTAATAACGGCCTCGGTAGCGCAGTAGGTAGCGCGTCAGTCTCATAATCTAAAGGTCGTGAGTTCGATCCTCACTCGGGGCGTGATTTTGGCGCTGATTTTCGTTAATAGAATACTTGGTTGATAAAGAGGTGACATGTTCTAATAACAGCCTCGATAGCGCAGTAGGTAGCGCGTCAGTCTCATAATCTGAAGGTCGTGAGTTCGATCCTCACTCGGGGCAAGATTTTGGCGCTGATTTTCGTTAATAGAATACTTGGTTGATAAAGAGGTGACATGTTCTAATAACAGCCTCGGTAGCGCAGTAGGTAGCGCGTCAGTCTCATAATCTAAAGGTCGTGAGTTCGATCGTCACTCGGGGCATGATATTGGCGCTGATTTTCGTTAATGGAATACTTGATTGATAAATAGGTTAATTGGTCTAATAACAGCCTCGATAGCGCAGTAGGTAGCGCGTCAGTCTCATAATCTGAAGGTTGTGAGTTCGATCCTCACTCGGGGCAAGATTTTGGCGCTGATTTTCGTTAATAGAATACTTGATTGATAGAGAGTTGACATGTTCTAATAACGGCCTCGGTAGCGCAGTAGGTAGCGCGTCAGTCTAATAATCTAAAGGTCGTGAGTTTGATCCTCACTCGGGGCGTGATTTTGGGGCTGATTTTCGTTAATAGAATACTTGGTTGATAAAGAGGTGACATGTTCTAATAACAGCCTCGATAGCGCAGTCGGTAGCGCGTCAGTCTCATAATCTGAAGGTCGTGAGTTCGATCCTCACTCGGGGCATGATTTTGGCGCTGATTTTCGTTAATAGAATACTTGATGCATAAAGAGGTGACATGTTCTGACAACAGCCTCGATAGCGCTGTAGGTAGCGCGTCAGTCTCATAATCTGAAGGTCGTGAGTTTGATCCTCACTCGGGGCATGATATTGGCGCTGATTTTCGTTAATGGAATACTTGATTGATAAATAGGTTAATTGGTCTAATAACAGTCTCGATAGCGCAGTAGGTAGCGCGTCAGTCTCATAATCTCAAGGTCGTGAGTTGGATCTCACTCGGGGCAAGATTTTGGCGCTGATTTTCGTTAATAGAATACTTGATTGATAGAGAGTTGACATGTTCTAATCACAGCCTCGGTAGCGCAGTAGGTAGCGCGTCAGTCTCATAATCTAAAGGTCGTGAGTTCGATCCTCACTCGGGGCGTGATTTTGGCGCTGATTTTCGTTAATAGAATACTTGGTTGATAAAGAGGTGACATGTTCTAATAACAGCCTCGATAGCGCAGTAGGTAGCGCGTCAGTCTCATAATCTGAAGGTCGTGAGTTCGATCCTCACTCGGGGCAAGATTTTGGCGCTGATTTTCGTTAATAGAATACTTGATTGATAGAGAGTTGACATGTTCTAATAACAGCCTCGGTAGCGCAGTAGGTAGCGCGTCAGTCTCATAATCTAAAGGTCGTGAGTTCGATCCTCACTCGGGGCATGATATTGGCGCTCATTTTCGTTAATGGAATACTTGATTGATAAATAGGTTAATTGGTCTAATAACAGCCTCGATAGCGCAGTAGGTAGCGCGTCAGTCTCGTAATCTGAAGGTCGTGAGTTCGATCCTCACTCGGGGCAAGATTTTGGCGCTGATTTTCGTTAATAGAATACTTGATTGATAGAGAGTTGACATGTTCTATTAACAGCCTCGGTAGCGCAGTAGGTAGCGCGTCAGTCTCATAATCTAAAGGTCGTGAGTTCGATCCTCACTCGGGGCGTGATTTTGGCGCTGATTTTCGTTAATAGAATACTTGGTTGATAAAGAGGTGACATGTTCTAATAACAGCCTCGATAGCGCAGTAGGTAGCGCGTAAGTCTCATAATCTGAAGGTCGTGAGTTCGATCCTCACTCGGGGCAAGATTTTGGCGCTGATTTTCGTTAATAGAATACTTGATTGATAGAGAGTTGACATGTTCTAATAACAGCCTCGGTAGCGCAGTAGGTAGCGCGTCAGTCTCACAATCTAAAGGTCGTGAGTTCGATCCTCACTCGGGGCATGATATTGGCGCTGATTTTCGTTAATGGAATACTTGATTGATAAATAGGTTAATTGGTCTAATAACAGCCTCGGTAGCGCAGTCGGTAGCGCGTCAGTCTCATAATCTGAAGGTCGTGAGTTCGATCCTCACTCGGGGAATGATTTTGGCGCTGATTTTCGTTAATAGAATACTTGATGCATAAAGAGGTGACATGTTTTGACAACAGCCTCGATAGCGCTGTAGGTAGCGCGTCAGTCTCATAATCTGAAGGTCGTGAGTTCGATCCTCACTCGGGGCGTGATTTTGGCGCAGATTTTCGTTAATAGAATACTTGGTTGATAAAGAGGTGACATGTTCTAATAACAGCCTCGATAGCGCAGTAGGTAGCGCGTCAGTCTCATAATCTGAAGGTCGTGAGTTCGATCCTCACTCGGGGCAAGATTTTGGCGCTGATTTTCGTTAATAGAATACTTGATTGATAGAGAGTTGACATGTTCTAATAACAGCCTCGGTAGCGCAGTAGGTAGCGCGTCAGTCTCATAATCTAAAGGTCGTGAGTTCGATCCTCACTCGGGGCGTGATTTTGGCGCTGATTTTCGTTAATAGAATACTTGGTTGATAAAGAGGTGACTTGTTCTAATAACAGCCTCGATAGCGCAGTAGGTAGCGCGTCAGTCTCACAATCTAAAGGTCGTGAGTTCGATCCTCACTCGGGGCATGATATTGGCGCTGATTTTCGTTAATGGAATACTTGATTGATAAATAGGTTAATTGGTCTAATAACAGTCTCGATAGCGCAGTAGGTAGCGCGTCAGTCTCATAATCTCAAGGTCGTGAGTTGGATCTCACTCGGGGCAAGATTTTGGCGCTGATTTTCGTTAATAGAATACTTGATTGATAGAGAGTTGACATGTTCTAATAACAGCCTCGGTAGCGCAGTAGGTAGCGCGTCAGTCTCATAATCTAAAGGTCGTGAGTTCGATCCTCACTCGGGGCGTGATTTTGGCGCTGATTTTCGTTAATAGAATACTTGGTTGATAAAGAGGTGACATGTTCTAATAACAGCCTCGATAGCGCAGTCGGTAGCGCGTCAGTCTCATAATCTGAAGGTCGTGAGTTCGATCCTCACTCGGGGCATGATTTTGGCGCTGATTTTCGATAATAGAATACTTGATGCATAAAGAGGTGACATGTTCTGACAACAGCCTCGAAAGCGCTGTAGGTAGCGCGTCAGTCTCATAATCTGAATGTCGTGAGTTCGATCCTCACTCGGGGCGTGATTTTGGCGCAGATTTTCGTTAATAGAATACTTGGTTGATAAAGAGGTGACATGTTCTAATAACAGCCTCGATAGCGCAGTAGGTAGTGCGTCAGTCTCATAATCTGAAGGTCGTGAGTTCGATCCTCACTCGGGGCAAGATTTTGGCGCTGATTTTCGTTAATAGAATACTTGATTGATAGAGAGTTGACATGTTCTAATAACAGCCTCGGTAGCGCAGTAGGTAGCGCGTCAGTCTCATAATCTAAAGGTCGTGAGTTCGATCCTCACTCGGGGCATGATATTGGCGCTCATTTTCGTTAATGGAATACTTGATTGATAAATAGGTTAATTGGTCTAATAACAGCCTCGATAGCGCAGTAGGTAGCGCGTCAGTCTCGTAATCTGAAGGTCGTGAGTTCGATCCTCACTCGGGGCAAGATTTTGGCGCTGATTTTCGTTAATAGAATACTTGATTGATAGAGAGTTGACATGCTCTATTAACAGCCTCGGTAGCGCAGTAGGTAGCGCGTCAGTCTCATAATCTAAAGGTCGTGAGTTCGATCCTCACTCGGGGCGTGATTTTGGCGCTGATTTTCGTTAATAGAATACTTGGTTGATAAAGACGTGACATGTTCTAATAACAGCCTCGATAGCGCAGTAGGTAGCGCGTAAGTCTCATAATCTGAAGGTCGTGAGTTCGATCCTCACTCGGGGCAAGATTTTGGCCTGATTTTCGTTAATAGAATACTTGATTGATAGAGAGTTGACATGTTCTAATAACAGCCTCGGTAGCGCAGTAGGTAGCGCGTCAGTCTCACAATCTAAAGGTCGTGAGTTCGATCCTCACTCGGGGCATGATATTGGCGCTGATTTTCGTTAATGGAATACTTGATTGATAAATAGGTTAATTGGTCTAATAACAGTCTCGATAGCGCAGTAGGTAGCGCGTCAGTCTCATAATCTCAAGGTCGTGAGTTGGATCTCACTCGGGGCTGGATTTTGGCGCTGATTTTCGTTAATAGAATACTTGATTGATAGAGAGTTGACATGTTCTAATAACAGCCTCGGTAGCGCAGTCGGTAGCGCGTCAGTCTCATAATCTGAAGGTCGTGAGTTCGCTCTTCACTCGGGGAATGATTTTGGCGCTGATTTTCGTTAATAGAATACTTGATGCATAAAGAGGTGACATGTTTTGACAACAGCCTCGATAGCGCTGTAGGTAGCGCGTCAGTCTCATAATCTGAAGGTCGTGAGTTCGATCCTCACTCGGGGCGTGATTTTGGCGCTGATTTTCGTTAATAGAATACTTGGTTGATAAAGAGGTGACATGTTCCAATAACAGCCTCGATAGCGCAGTAGGTAGCGCGTCAGTCTCATAATCTGAAGGTCATGAGTTCGATCATCACTCGGGGCAAGATTTTGGCGCTGATTTTCGTTAATAGAATACTTGATTGATAGAGAGTTGACATGTTCTAATAACAGCCTCGGTAGCGCAGTAGGTAGCGCGTCAGTCTCATAGTCTAAAGGTCGTGAGTTCGATCCTCACTCGGGGCATGATATTGGCGCTGATTTTCGTTAATGGAATACTTGATTGATAAATAGGTTAATTGGTCTAATAACAGCCTCGATAGCGCAGTAGGTAGCGCGTCAGTCTCATAATCTGAAGGTCGTGAGTTCGATCCTCACTCGGGGCAAGATTTTGGCGCTGATTTTCGTAAATAGAATACTTGATTGATAGAGAGTTGACATGTTCTAATAACAGCCTCGGTAGCGCAGTAGGTAGTGCGTCAGTCTCATAATCTAAAGGTCGTGAGTTCGATCATCACTCGTGGCATGATATTGGCGCTGATTTTCGTTAATAGAATACTTGGTTGATAAAGAGGTGACATGTTCTAATAACAGCCTCGATAGCGCAGTAGGTAGCGCGTCAGTCTCATAATCTGAAGGTCGTGAGTTCGTTCCTCACTCGGGGCGTGATTTTGGCGCAGATTTTCGTTAATAGAATACTTGGTTGATAAAGAGGTGACATGTTCTAATAACAGCCTCGATAGCGCAGTAGGTAGCGCGTCAGTCTCATAATCTGAAGGTCGTGAGTTCGATCCTCACTCGGGGAAAGATTTTGGCGCTGATTTTCGTTAATAGAATACTTGATTGATAGAGAGTTGACATGTTCTAATAACAGCCTCGGTAGCGCAGTAGGTAGCGCGTCAGTCTCATAATCTAAAGGTCGTGAGTTCGATCATCACTCGTGGCATGATATTGGCGCTGATTTTCGTTAATAGAATACTTGGTTGATAAAGAGGTGACATGTTCTAATAACAGCCTTGATAGCGCAGTAGGTAGCGCGTCAGTCTCATAATCTGAAGGTCGTGAGTTCGTTCCTCACTCGGGGCGTGATTTTGGCGCAGATTTTCGTTAATAGAATACTTGGTTGATAAAGAGGTGACATGTTCTAATAACAGCCTCGATAGCGCATAAGGTAGCGCGTCAGTCTCATAATCTGAAGGTCGTGAGTTCGATCCACACTCGGGGTATGATTTTGGCGCTGATTTTCGTTAATGGAATACTTGATTGATAAATAGGTTAATTGGTCTAATAACAGCCTCGATAGCGCAGTCGGTAGCGCGTCAGTCTCATAATCTGAAGGTCGTGAGTTCGATCCTCACTCGGGGCATGATTTTTGCGCTGATTTTCGTTAATAGAATACTTGATTCAAAAAGAGGTGACATGTTCTGACAACAGCCTCGATAGCGCTGTAGGTAGCGCGTCAGTCTCATAATCTGAAGGTCGTGAGTTCGTTCCTCACTCGGGGCGTGATTTTGTCGCAGATTTTCGTTAATAGAATACTTGGTTGATAAAGAGGTGACATGTTCTAATAACAGCCTCGATAGCGCAGTAGGTAGCGCGTCAGTCTCATAATCTGAAGGTCGTGAGTTCGATCCTCACTCGGGGAAAGATTTTGGCGCTGATTTTCGTTAATAGAATACTTGATTGATAGAGAGTTGACATGTTCTAATAACAGCCTCGGTAGCGCAGTAGGTAGCTTGTCAGTCTCATAATCTAAAGGTCGTGAGTTCGATCCTCACTCGGGGCATGATATTGGCGCTGATTTTCGTTAAAGGAATACTTGATTGATAAATAGGTTAATTGGTCTAATAACAGCCTCGATAGCGCAGTAGGTAGCGCGTCAGTCTCATAATCTGAAGGTCGTGAGTTCGATCCTCACTCGGGGCAAGATTTTGGCGCTGATTTTCGTTAATAGAATACTTGATTGATAGAGAGTTGACATGTTCTAATAACAGCCTCGGTAGCGCAGTAGGTAGCGCGTCGGTCTCATAATCTAAAGGTCGTGAGTTCGATCCTCACTCGGGGCGTGATTTTGGCGCTGATTTTCGTTAATAGAATGCTTGATTGATAGAGAGTTGTAATGTTCTAATAACAGCCTCGGTAGCGCAGTAGGTAGCGCGTCAGTCTCATAATCTAAAGGTCGTGAGTTCGATCCTCACTCGGGGCAAGATTTTGGCGCTGATTTTCGTTAATGGAATACTTGATTGATAAATAGGTTAATTGGTCTAATAACAGCCTCGATAGCGCAGTAGGTAGCGCGTCAGTCTCATAATCTGAAGGTCGTGAGTTCGATCCTCACTCGGGGCAAGATTTTGGCGCTGATTTTCGTTAATAGAATACTTGATTGATAGAGAGTTGACATGTTCTAATAACAGCCTCGGTAGCGCAGTAGGTAGTGCGTCAGTCTCATAATCTAAAGGTCGTGAGTTCGATCATCACTCGTGGCATGATATTGGCGCTGATTTTCGTTAATAGAATACTTGGTTGATAAAGAGGTGACATGTTCTAATAACAGCCTCGATAGCGCAGTAGGTAGCGCGTCAGTCTCATAATCTGAAGGTCGTGAGTTCGTTCCTCACTCGGGGCGTGATTTTGGCGCAGATTTTCGTTAATAGAATACTTGGTTGATAAAGAGGTGACATGTTCTAATAACAGCCTCGATAGCGCAGTAGGTAGCGCGTCAGTCTCATAATCTGAAGGTCGTGAGTTCGATCCTCACTCGGGGAAAGATTTTGGCGCTGATTTTCGTTAATAGAATACTTGATTGATAGAGAGTTGACATGTTCTAATAACAGCCTCGGTAGCGCAGTAGGTAGCTTGTCAGTCTCATAATCTAAAGGTCGTGAGTTCGATCCTCACTCGGGGCATGATATTGGCGCTGATTTTCGTTAAAGGAATACTTGATTGATAAATAGGTTAATTGGTCTAATAACAGCCTCGATAGCGCAGTAGGTAGCGCGTCAGTCTCATAATCTGAAGGTCGTGAGTTCGATCCTCACTCGGGGCAAGATTTTGGCGCTGATTTTCGTTAATAGAATACTTGATTGATAGAGAGTTGACATGTTCTAATAACAGCCTCGGTAGCGCAGTAGGTAGCGCGTCGGTCTCATAATCTAAAGGTCGTGAGTTCGATCCTCACTCGGGGCGTGATTTTGGCGCTGATTTTCGTTAATAGAATGCTTGATTGATAGAGAGTTGTAATGTTCTAATAACAGCCTCGGTAGCGCAGTAGGTAGCGCGTCAGTCTCATAATCTAAAGGTCGTGAGTTCGATCCTCACTCGGGGCAAGATTTTGGCGCTGATTTTCGTTAATGGAATACTTGATTGATAAATAGGTTAATTGGTCTAATAACAGCCTCGATAGCGCAGTAGGTAGCGCGTCAGTCTCATAATCTGAAGGTCGTGAGTTCGATCCTCACTCGGGGCAAGATTTTGGCGCTGATTTTCGTTAATAGAATACTTGATTGATAGAGAGTTGACATGTTCTAATAACAGCCTCGGTAGCGCAGTAGGTAGTGCGTCAGTCTCATAATCTAAAGGTCGTGAGTTCGATCATCACTCGTGGCATGATATTGGCGCTGATTTTCGATAATAGAATACTTGGTTGATAAAGAGGTGACATGTTCTAATAACAGCCTCGATAGCGCAGTAGGTAGCGCGTCAGTCTCATAATCTGAAGGTCGTGAGTTCGTTCCTCACTCGGGGCGTGATTTTGGCGCAGATTTTCGTTAATAGAATACTTGGTTGATAAAGAGGTGACATGTTCTAATAACAGCCTCGATAGCGCAGTAGGTAGCGCGTCAGTCTCATAATCTGAAGGTCGTGAGTTCGATCCTCACTCGGGGAAAGATTTTGGCGCTGATTTTCGTTAATAGAATACTTGATTGATAGAGAGTTGACATGTTCTAATAACAGCCTCGGTAGCGCAGTAGGTAGCGCGTCAGTCTCATAATCTAAAGGTCGTGAGTTCGATCATCACTCGTGGCATGATATTGGCGCTGATTTTCGTTAATAGAATACTTGGTTGATAAAGAGGTGACATGTTCTAATAACAGCCTTGATAGCGCAGTAGGTAGCGCGTCAGTCTCATAATCTGAAGGTCGTGAGTTCGTTCCTCACTCGGGGCGTGATTTTGGCGCAGATTTTCGTTAATAGAATACTTGGTTGATAAAGAGGTGACATGTTCTAATAACAGCCTCGATAGCGCATAAGGTAGCGCGTCAGTCTCATAATCTGAAGGTCGTGAGTTCGATCCACACTCGGGGTATGATTTTGGCGCTGATTTTCGTTAATGGAATACTTGATTGATAAATAGGTTAATTGGTCTAATAACAGCCTCGATAGCGCAGTCGGTAGCGCGTCAGTCTCATAATCTGAAGGTCGTGAGTTCGATCCTCACTCGGGGCATGATTTTTGCGCTGATTTTCGTTAATAGAATACTTGATTCAAAAAGAGGTGACATGTTCTGACAACAGCCTCGATAGCGCTGTAGGTAGCGCGTCAGTCTCATAATCTGAAGGTCGTGAGTTCGTTCCTCACTCGGGGCGTGATTTTGTCGCAGATTTTCGTTAATAGAATACTTGGTTGATAAAGAGGTGACATGTTCTAATAACAGCCTCGATAGCGCAGTAGGTAGCGCGTCAGTCTCATAATCTGAAGGTCGTGAGTTCGATCCTCACTCGGGGAAAGATTTTGGCGCTGATTTTCGTTAATAGAATACTTGATTGATAGAGAGTTGACATGTTCTAATAACAGCCTCGGTAGCGCAGTAGGTAGCTTGTCAGTCTCATAATCTAAAGGTCGTGAGTTCGATCCTCACTCGGGGCATGATATTGGCGCTGATTTTCGTTAAAGGAATACTTGATTGATAAATAGGTTAATTGGTCTAATAACAGCCTCGATAGCGCAGTAGGTAGCGCGTCAGTCTCATAATCTGAAGGTCGTGAGTTCGATCCTCACTCGGGGCAAGATTTTGGCGCTGATTTTCGTTAATAGAATACTTGATTGATAGAGAGTTGACATGTTCTAATAACAGCCTCGGTAGCGCAGTAGGTAGCGCGTCGGTCTCATAATCTAAAGGTCGTGAGTTCGATCCTCACTCGGGGCGTGATTTTGGCGCTGATTTTCGTTAATAGAATGCTTGATTGATAGAGAGTTGTAATGTTCTAATAACAGCCTCGGTAGCGCAGTAGGTAGCGCGTCAGTCTCATAATCTAAAGGTCGTGAGTTCGATCCTCACTCGGGGCAAGATTTTGGCGCTGATTTTCGTTAATGGAATACTTGATTGATAAATAGGTTAATTGGTCTAATAACATCCTCGATAGCGCAGTCGGTAGCGCGTCAGTATCATAATCTGAAGGTCGTGAGTTCGATCCTCACTCGGGGCATGATTTTGGCGCTGATTTTCGTTAATAGAATACTTGAGACATAAAGAGGTGACATGTTCTGACAAACAGCTTCGATAGCGCAGTAGGTAGCGCGTCAGTCTCACAATCTGAAGGTCTTGAGTTCGATCCTCACTCGGGGCAAGATTTTGGCGCTGATTTTCGTTAATAGAATACTTGATTCATAAAGAGGTGACACGTTCTGACAACAGCCTCGATAGCGCAGTAGGTAGCGCGACAGTCTCATAATCTGAAGGTCGTGAGTTCGATCCTCACTCGGGGCAAGATTTTGGCGCTGATTTTCGTTAATAGAATACTTGGTTGATAAAGAGGTGACATGTTCTAATAACAGCCTCGATAGCGCAGTAGGTAGCGCGTCAGTCTCATAATCTGAAGGTCGTGAGTTCGATCCTCACTCGGGGCAAGAATTTGGCGCTGATTTTCGTTAATGGAATACTTGATTGATAAATAGGTTAATTGGTCTAATAACATCCTCGATAGCGCAGTCGGTAGCGCGTCAGTATCATAATCTGAAGGTCGTGAGTTCGATCCTCACTCGGGGCATGATTTTGGCGCTGATTTTCGTTAATAGAATACTTGAGTCATAAAGAGGTGACATGTTCTGACAACAGCCTCGATAGCGCAGTAGGTAGCGCGTCAGTCTCACAATCTGAAGGTCTTGAGTTCGATCCTCACTCGGGGCAAGATTTTGGCGCTGATTTTCGTTAATAGAATACTTGATTGATAGAGAGTTGACATGTTCTAATAACAGCCTCGGTAGCGCAGTAGGTAGCGCGTCAGTTTTATAATCTAAAGGTCTTTAGTTCGATCCTCACTCGGGGCATGATTTTGGCGCTGATTTTCGTTAATGGAATACTTGATTGATAAATAGGTTAATTGGTCTAATAACAGCCTCGATAGCGCAGTCGGTAGCGCGTCAGTCTCATAATCTGAAGGTCGTGAGTTCGATCCTCACTCGGGGCGTGATTTTGGCGCTGATTTTCGTTAAAAGAATACTTGATTTATAAAGAGGTGACACGTTCTGACAACAGCCTCGATAGCGCAGTAGGTAGCGCGTCAGTCTCATAATCTGAAGGTCGTGAGTTCGATCCTCACTCGGGGCAAGATTTTGGCGCTGATTTTCGTTAATAGAATACTTGGTTGATAAAGAGGTGACATGTTCTAATAACAGCCTCGATAGCGCAGTAGGTAGCGCATCAGTCTCATAATCTGAAGGTCGTGAGTTCGATCCTCACTCGGGGCAAGATTTTTACGCTGATTTTCGTTAATGGAATACTTGATTGATAAATAGGTTAATTGGTCTAATAACATCCTCGATAGCGCAGTCGGTAGCGCGTCAGTATCATAATCTGAAGGTCGTGAGTTCGATCCTTACTCGGGGCATGATTTTGGCGCTGATTTTCGTTAAAAGAATACTTGAGTCATAAAGAGGTGACATGTTCTGACAACAGCCTCGATAGCGCAGTAGGTAGCGCGTCAGTCTCACAATCTGAAGGTCTTGAGTTCGATCCTCACTCGGGGCAAGATTTTGGCGCTGATTTTCGTTAATAGAATACTTGATTGATAGAGAGTTGACATGTTCTAATAACAGCCTCGGTAGCGCAGTAGGTAGCGCGTCAGTTTCATAATCTAAAGGTCTTTAGTTCGATCCTCACTCGGGGCATGATTTTGGCGCTGATTTTCGTTAATGGAATACTTGATTGATAAATAGGTTAATTGGTCTAATAACAGCCTCGATAGCGCAGTCGGTAGCGCGTCAGTCTCATAATCTGAAGGTCGTGAGTTCGATCCTCACTCGGGGCGTGATTTTGGCGCTGATTTTCGTTAATAGAATACTTGATTCATAAAGAGGTGACACGTTCTGACAACAGCCTCGATAGCGCAGTAGGTAGCGCGTCAGTCTCACAATCTGAAGGTCTTGAGTTCGATCCTCACTCGGGGCAAGATTTTGGCGCTGATTTTCGTTAATAGAATACTTGATTGATAGAGAGTTGACATGTTCTAATAACAGCCTCGGTAGCGCAGTAGGTAGCGCGTCAGTTTCATAATCTAAAGGTCTTTAGTTCGATCCTCACTCGGGGCATGATTTTGGCGCTGATTTTCGTTAATGGAATAGTTGATTGATATATAGGTTAATTGGGCTAATAACAGCCTCGATAGCGCAGTCGGTAGCGCGTCAGTCTCATAATCTGAAGGTCGTGAGTTTGATCCTCACTCGGGGCGTGATTTTGGCGCTGATTTTCGTTAATAGAATACTTGATTCATAAAGAGGTGACACGTTCTGACAACAGCCTCGATAGCGCAGTAGGTAGCGCGTCAGTCTCACAATCTGAAGGTCTTGAGTTCGATCCTCACTCGGGGCAAGATTTTGGCGCTGATTTTCGTTAATAGAATACTTGATTCATAAAGAGGTGACACGTTCTGACAACAGCCTCGATAGCGCAGTAGGTAGCGCGTCAGTCTCATAATCTGAAGGTCGTGAGTTCGATCCTCACTCGGGGCAAGATTTTGGCGCTGATTTTCGTTAATAGAATACTTGGTTGATAAAGAGGTGACATGTTCGAATAACAGCCTCGATAGCGCAGTAGGTAGCGCGTCAGTCTCATAATCTGAAGGTCGTGAGTTCGATCCTCACTCGGGGCAAGATTTTGGCGCTGATTTTCGTTAATGGAATACTTGATTGATAAATAGGTTAATTGCTCTAATAACATCCTCGATAGCGCAGTCGGTAGCGCGTCAGTATCATAATCTGAAGGTCGTGAGTTCGATCCTCACTCGGGGCATGATTTTGGCGCTGATTTTCGTTAATAGAATACTTGAGTCATAAAGAGGTGACATGTTCTGACAACAGCCTCGATAGCGCAGTAGGTAGCGCGTCAGTCTCACAATCTGAAGGTCTTGAGTTCGATCCTCACTCGGGGCAAGATTTTGGCGCTGATTTTCGTTAATAGAATACTTGATTGATAGAGAGTTGACATGTTCTAATAACAGCCTCGGTAGCGCAGTAGGTAGCGCGTCAGTTTCATAATCTAAAGGTCTTTAGTTCGATCCTCACTCGGGGCATGATTTTGGCGCTGATTTTGGTTAATAGAATACTTGATTGATAAATAGGTTAATTGGTCTAATAACAGCCTCGATAGCGCAGTAGGTAGCGCGTCAGTCTCATAATCTGAAGGTCGTGAGTTCGATCCTCACTCGGGGCAAGATTTTGGCGCTGATTTTCGTTAATAGAATACTTGATTCATAAAGAGGTGACACGTTCTGACAACAGCCTCGATAGCGCAGTAGGTAGCGCGTCAGTCTCACAATCTGAAGGTCTTGAGTTCGATCCTCACTCGGGGCAAGATTTTGGCGCTTATTTTCGTTAATAGAATACTTGATTGATAGAGAGTTGACATGTACTAATAACAGCCTCGGTAGCGCAGTAGGTAGCGCGTCAGTTTCATAATCTAAAGGTCTTTAGTTCGATCCTCACTCGGGGCATGATTTTGGCGCTGATTTTCGTTAATGGAATACTTGATTGATAAATAGGTTAATTGGTCTAATAACAGCCTCGATAGCGCAGTCGGTAGCGCGTCAGTCTCATAATCTGAAGGTCGTGAGTTCGATCCTCACTCGGGGCAAGATTTTGGCGCTGATTTTCGTTAATGGAATACTTGATTGATAAATAGGTTAATTGTTCTAATAACATCCTCGATAGCGCAGTCGGTAGCGCGTCAGTCTCATAATCTGAAGGTCGTGAGTTCGATCCTCACTCGGGGCAAGATTTTGGCGCTGATTTTCGTTAATGGAATACTTGATTGATAAATAGGTTAATTGGTCTAATAACATCCTCGATAGCGCAGTCGGTAGCGCGTCAGTATCATAATCTGAAGGTCGTGAGTTCGATCCTCACTCGGGGCATGATTTTGGCGCTGATTTTCGTTAATAGAATACTTGAGTCATAAAGAGGTGACATGTTCTGACAACAGCCTCGATAGCGCAGTAGGTAGCGCGTCAGTCTCACAATCTGAAGGTCTTGAGTTCGATCCTCACTCGGGGCAAGATTTTGGCGCTGATTTTCTTTAATAGAATACTTGATTGATAGAGAGTTGACATGTTCTAATAACAGCCTCGGTAGCGCAGTAGGTAGCGCGTCAGTTTCATAATCTAAAGGTCTTTAGTTCGATCCTCACTCGGGGCATGATTTTGGCGCTGATTTTCGTTAATGGAATACTTGATTGATAAATAGGTTAATTGGCCTAATAACAGCCTCGATAGCGCAGTCGGTAGCGCGTTAGTCTCATAATCTGAAGGTCGTGAGTTCGATCCTCACTCGGGGCGTGATTTTGGCGCTGATTTTCGTTAATAGAATACTTGATTCATAAAGAGGTGACACGTTCTGACAACAGCCTCGATAGCGCAGTAGGTAGCGCGTCAGTCTCACAATCTGAAGGTCTTGAGTTCGATCCTCACTCGGGGCAAGATTTTGGCGCTTATTTTCGTTAATAGAATACTTGATTGATAGAGAGTTGACATGTACTAATAACAGCCTCGGTAGCGCAGTAGGTAGCGCGTCAGTTTCATAATCTAAAGGTCTTTAGTTCGATCCTCACTCGGGGCATGATTTTGGCGCTGATTTTCGTTAATGGAATACTTGATTGATAAATAGGTTAATTGGTCTAATAACAGCCTCGATAGCGCAGTCGGTAGCGCGTCAGTCTCATAATCTGAAGGTCGTGAGTTCGATCCTCACTCGGGGCAAGATTTTGGCGCTGATTTTCGTTAATGGAATACTTGATTGATAAATAGGTTAATTGTTCTAATAACATCCTCGATAGCGCAGTCGGTAGCGCGTCAGTATCATAATCTGAAGGTCGTGAGTTCGATCCTCACTCGGGGCATGATTTTGGCGCTGATTTTCGTTAATAGAATACTTGAGTCATAAAGAGGTGACACGTTCTGACAACAGCCTCGATAGCGCAGTAGGTAGCGCGTCAGTCTCATAATCTGAAGGTCGTGAGTTCGATCCTCACTCGGGGCAAGATTTTGGCGCTGATTTTCGTTAATAGAATACTTGGTTGATAAAGAGGTGACATGTTCTAATAACAGCCTCGATAGCGCAGTAGGTAGCGCGTCAGTCTCATAATCTGAAGGTCGTGAGTTCGATCCTCACTCGGGGCAAGATTTTGGCGCTGATTTTCGTTAATGGAATACTTGATTGATAAATAGGTTAATTGGTCTAATAACATCCTCGATAGCGCAGTCGGTAGCGCGTCAGTATCATAATCTGAAGGTCGTGAGTTCGATCCTCACTCGGGGCATGATTTTGGCGCTGATTTTCGTTAATAGAATACTTGAGTCATAAAGAGGTGACATGTTCTGACAACAGCCTCGATAGCGCAGTAGGTAGCGCGTCAGTCTCACAATCTGAAGGTCTTGAGTTCGATCCTCACTCGGGGCAAGATTTTGGCGCTGATTTTCGTTAATAGAATACTTGATTGATAGAGAGTTGACATGTTCTAATAACAGCCTCGGTAGCGCAGTAGGTAGCGCGTCAGTTTCATAATCTAAAGGTCTTTAGTTCGATCCTCACTCGGGGCATGATTTTGGCGCTGATTTTCGTTAATGGAATACTTGATTGATAAATAGGTTAATTGGCCTAATAACAGCCTCGATAGCGCAGTCGGTAGCGCGTTAGTCTCATAATCTGAAGGTCGTGAGTTCGATCCTCACTCGGGGCGTGATTTTGGCGCTGATTTTCGTTAATAGAATACTTGATTCATAAAGAGGTGACACGTTCTGACAACAGCCTCGATAGCGCAGTAGGTAGCGCGTCAGTCTCACAATCTGAAGGTCTTGAGTTCGATCCTCACTCGGGGCAAGATTTTGGCGCTTATTTTCGTTAATAGAATACTTGATTGATAGAGAGTTGACATGTACTAATAACAGCCTCGGTAGCGCAGTAGGTAGCGCGTCAGTTTCATAATCTAAAGGTCTTTAGTTCGATCCTCACTCGGGGCATGATTTTGGCGCTGATTTTCGTTAATGGAATACTTGATTGATAAATAGGTTAATTGGTCTAATAACAGCCTCGATAGCGCAGTCGGTAGCGCGTCAGTCTCATAATCTGAAGGTCGTGAGTTCGATCCTCACTCGGGGCGTGATTTTGGCGCTGATTTTCGTTAATAGAATACTTGGTTGATAAAGAGGTGACATGTTCTAATAACAGCCTCGATAGCGCAGTAGGTAGCGCGTCAGTCTCATAATCTGAAGGTCGTGAGTTCGATCCTCACTCGGGGCAAGATTTTGGCGCTGATTTTCGTTAATGGAATACTTGATTGATAAATAGGTTAATTGGTCTAATAACATCCTCGATAGCGCAGTCGGTAGCGCGTCAGTATCATAATCTGAAGGTCGTGAGTTCGATCCTCACTCGGGGCATGATTTTGGCGCTGATTTTCGTTAATAGAATACTTGAGTCATAAAGAGGTGACACGTTCTGACAACAGCCTCGATAGCGCAGTAGGTAGCGCGTCAGTCTCATAATCTGAAGGTCGTGAGTTCGATCCTCACTCGGGGCAAGATTTTGGCGCTGATTTTCGTTAATAGAATACTTGGTTGATAAAGAGGTGACATGTTCTAATAACAGCCTCGATAGCGCAGTAGGTAGCGCGTCAGTCTCATAATCTGAAGGTCGTGAGTTCGATCCTCACTCGGGGCAAGATTTTGGCGCTGATTTTCGTTAATGGAATACTTGATTGATAAATAGGTTAATTGGTCTAATAACATCCTCGATAGCGTAGTCGGTAGCGCGTCAGTATCATAATCTGAAGGTCGTGAGTTCGATCCTCACTCGGGGCATGATTTTGGCTCTGATTTTCGTTAATAGAATACTTGAGTCATAAAGAGGTGACATGTTCTGACAACAGCCTCGATAGCGCAGTAGGTAGCGCGTCAGTCTCACAATCTGAAGGTCTTGAGTTCGATCCTCACTCGGGGCAAGATTTTGGCGCTGATTTTCGTTAATAGAATACTTGATTGATAGAGAGTTGACATGTTCTAATAACAGCCTCGGTAGCGCAGTAGGTAGCGCGTCAGTTTCATAATCTGAAGGTCGTGAGTTCGATCCTCACTCGGGGCAAGATTTTGGCGCTGATTTTCGTTAATGGAATACTTGATTGATAAATAGGTTAATTGGTCTAATAACAGCCTCGATAGCGCAGTCGGTAGCGCGTCAGTCTCATAATCTGAAGGTCGTGAGTTCTATCCTCACTCGGGGCGTGATTTTGGCGCTGATTTTCGTTAATAGAATACTTGGTTGATAAAGAGGTGACACGTTCTGACAACAGCCTCGATAGCGCAGTAGGTAGCGCGTCAGTCTCACAATCTAAAGGTCTTGAGTTCGATCCTCACTCGGGGCAAGATTTTGGCGCTTATTTTCGTTAATAGAATACTTGATTGATAGAGAGTTTACATGTTCTAATAACAGCCTCGGTAGCGCAGTAGGTAGCGCGTCAGTCTCATAATCTAAAGGTCTTGAGTTCGATCCTCACTCGGGGCATGATTTTGGCGCTGATTTTCGTTAATGGAATACTTGATTGATAAATAGGTTAATTGGTCTAATAACAGCCTCGATAGCGCAGTCGGTAGCGCGTCAGTCTCATAATCTGAAGGTCGTGAGTTCGATCCTCACTCGGGGCGTGATTTTGGCGCTGATTTTCGTTAATAGAATACTTGATTCATAAAGAGGTGACATGTTCTGACAACAGCCTCGATAGCGCAGTAGGTAGCGCGTCAGTCTCACAATCTGAAGGTCGTGAGTTCGATCCTCACTCGGGGCGTGATTTTGGCGCTGATTTTCGTTAATAGAATACTTGATTCATAAAGAGGTGACACGTTCTGACAACAGCCTCGATAGCGCAGTAGGTAGCGCGTCAGTCTCATAATCTGAAGGTCGTGAGTTCGATCCTCACTCGGGGCAAGATTTTGGCGCTGATTTTCGTTAATGGAATACTTGATTGATAAATAGGTTAATTGGTCTAATAACATCCTCGATAGCGTAGTCGGTAGCGCGTCAGTATCATAATCTGAAGGTCGTGAGTTCGATCCTCACTCGGGGCATGATTTTGGCGCTGATTTTCGTTAATAGAATACTTGAGTCATAAAGAGGTGACATGTTCTGACAACAGCCTCGATAGCGCAGTAGGTAGCGCGTCAGTCTCACAATCTGAAGGTCTTGAGTTCGATCCTCACTCGGGGCAAGATTTTGGCGCTGATTTTCGTTAATAGAATACTTGATTGATAGAGAGTTGACATGTTCTAATAACAGCCTCGGTAGCGCAGTAGGTAGCGCGTCAGTTTCATAATCTGAAGGTCGTGAGTTCGATCCTCACTCGGGGCAAGATTTTGGCGCTGATTTTCGTTAATGGAATACTTGATTGATAAATAGGTTAATTTGTCTAATAACAGCCTCGATAGCGCAGTCGGTAGCGCGTCAGTCTCATAATCTGAAGGTCGTGAGTTCGATCCTCACTCGGGGCGTGATTTTGGCGCTGATTTTCGTTAATAGAATACTTGATTCATAAAGAGGTGACATGTTCTGACAACAGCCTCGATAGCGCAGTAGGTAGCGCGTCAGTCTCACAATCTGAAGGTCGTGAGTTCGATCCTCACTCGGGGCGTGATTTTGGCGCTGATTTTCGTTAATAGAATACTTGATTCATAAAGAGGTGACACGTTCTGACAACAGCCTCGATAGCGCAGTAGGTAGCGCGTCAGTCTCATAATCTGAAGGTCGTGAGTTCGATCCTCACTTGGGGCAAGATTTTGGCGCTGATTTTCGTTAATAGAATACTTGGTTGATAAAGAGATGACATGTTCTAATAACAGCCTCGATAGCGCAGTAGGTAGCGCGTCAGTCTCATAATCTGAAGGTCGTGAGTTCGATCCTCACTCGGGGCAAGACTTTGGCGCTGATTTTCGTTAATGGAATACTTGATTGATAAATAGGTTAATTGGTCTAATAACATCCTCGATAGCGCAGTCGGTAGCGCGTCAGTATCATAATCTGAAGGTCGTGAGTTCGATCCTCACTCGGGGAGTGATTTTGGCGCTGATTTTCGTTAATAGAATACTTGAGTCATAAAGAGGTGACATTTTCTGACAACAGCCTCGATAGCGCAGTAGGTAGCGCGTCAGTCTCACAATCTGAAGGTCTTGAGTTCGATCCTCACTCGGGGCAAGATTTTGGCGCTGATTTTCGTTAATAGAATACTTGATTGATAGAGAGTTGACATGTTTTAATAACAGCCTCGGTAGCGCAGTAGGTAGCGCGTCAGTTTCATAATCTAAAGGTCTTTAGTTCGATCCTCACTCGGGGCATGATTTTGGCGCTGATTTTCGTTAATGGAATACTTGATTGATAAATAGGTTAATTGGTCTAATAACAGCCTCGATAGCGCAGTCGGTAGCGCGTCAGTCTCATAATCTGAAGGTCGTGAGTTCGATCCTCACTCGGGGCGTGATTTTGGCGCTGATTTTCGTTAATAGAATACTTGATTCATAAAGAGGTGACACGTTCTGACAACAGCCTCGATAGCGCAGTAGGTAGCGCGTCAGTCTCACAATCTGAAGGTCTTGAGTTCGATCCTCACTCGGGGCAAGATTTTGGCGCTTATTTTCGTTAATAGAATACTTGATTGATAGAGAGTTGACATGTACTAATAACAGCCTCGGTAGCGCAGTAGGTAGCGCGTCAGTTTCATAATCTAAAGGTCTTTAGTTCGATCCTCACTCGGGGCATGATTTTGGCGCTGATTTTCGTTAATGGAATACTTGATTGATAAATAGGTTAATGGGTCTAATAACAGCCTCGATAGCGCAGTCGGTAGCGCGTCAGTCTCATAATCTGAAGGTCGTGAGTTCGATCCTCACTCGGGGCGTGATTTTGGGGCTGATTTTCGTTAATAGAATACTTGATTCATAAAGAGGTGACATGTTCTGACAACAGCCTCGATAGCGCAGTAGGTAGCGCGTCAGTCTCACAATCTGAAGGTCGTGAGTTCGATCCTCACTCGGGGCGTGATTTTGGCGCTGATTTTCGTTAATAGAATACTTGGTTGATAAAGAGGTGACATGTTCTAATAACAGCCTCGATAGCGCAGTAGGTAGCGCGTCAGTCTCATAATCTGAAGGTCGTGAGTTCGATCCTCACTCCGGGCAAGATTTTGGCGCTGATTTTCGTTAATGGAATACTTGATTGATAAATAGGTTAATTGGTCTAATAACAGCCTCGATAGCGCAGTCGGTAGCGCGTCAGTATCATAATCTGAAGGTCGTGAGTTCGATCCTCACTCGGGGCATGATTTTGGCGCTGATTTTCGTTAATAGAATACTTGATTCATAAAGAGGTGACATGTTCTGACAAACAGCCTCGATAGCGCAGTAGGTAGCGCGTCAGTCTCATAATCTGAAGGTCGTGAGTTCGATCCTCACTCGGGGCCTGATTTTGGCGCTGATTTTCGTTAATAGAATACTTGATTGATAGAGAGTTGACATGTTCTAATAACAGCCTCGGTAGCGCAGTTGGTAGCGCAGTAGGTAGCGCGTCAGTCTCATAATCTAAAGGTCTTTAGTTCGATCCTCACTCGGGGCATGATTTTGGCGCTGATTTTCGTTAATGGAATACTTGATTGATAAATAGGTTAATTGGTCTAATAACAGCCTCGATAGCGCAGTCGGTAGCGCGTCAGTCTCATAATCTGAAGGTCGTGAGTTCGATCCTCACTCGGGGCGTGATTTTGGCGCTGATTTTCGTTAATAGAATAATTGATTCATAAAGAGGTGACACGTTCTGACAACAGCCTCGATAGCGCAGTAGGTAGCGCGTCAGTCTCATAATCTGAAGGTCGTGAGTTCGATCCTCACTCGGGGCATGATTTTGGCGCTGATTTTCGTTAATGGAATACTTGATTGATAAATAGGTTAATTGGTCTAATAACAGCCTCGATAGCGCAGTCGGTAGCGCGTCAGTCTCATAATCTGAAGGTCGTGAGTTCGATCCTCACTCGGGGCGTGATTTTGGCGCTGATTTTTACCTCTCCGTGTGACGTAGTCCAGGAGAGGTTCTGTAACGGCCGTGTCTGTCTGTGTGTCTGTCTGTCTGTGTGTGTGTCTGTCTGTCCGTTGTTACACCCACGTGACCGCGTTCGCAGTTTGCGTATCGGAGCAAACGTGTTCGCCATTTCCGAACTGCTTTCACAGTCACGGAAATGGCTCCTCTACTTGAGTTCTCACACCACCAATCTTCTGGTCTTTGTCCATACCACACGGACACTAGTCTGTTCTTACTGGCTGCTAATCACCACCATCTTCTGGTCTTCGTCCATTCCACGTGGACACCAGTCTGTACATACTGGCTTCTAATCACCACCATCTTCTGTTCTTTGTCAATCCCACATTGACACCCGTCTGCACTTACATTGCCTTCTAACACCACCATCCACTGGTCTTCCGTCTATTCCACATAGACACCAATCTGTATCATTGGCTTCTACTCCATTATCATCGTTTGGTTTTAGGATATACGCGGCGATCAGCTAGGGTTACGAGAAACGTCTAGCCTCCCTAAGGTAGGATCGCTACCAAAGGTTTTCGCATTTGCGGTTTTTCCTTACGATTATAATGGAAACGAATCGTATATATACCCCAAAATTTGAAGAAAGCGGGAAGAGGGGTACCCTTCACTTTAAACGTCAATATTAGCAAAGTTTGAGAAGATAATAAGTATAACTTTATTTTAAACGATTTAACTATTATTAATGTTAATTATTGAAGATTAAAATAATTAAAAATAATTATATTTATTTAAATATTAAAGATAAACCTCTCGTGCAAAGAGAGAGATTATCATTGCCTCCTATATCTACCAAGGCCCGTGCATGCGATATATTTCCTTCATTGCCTCCTATATCTATCAAGGCCCGTGCATTGTGATATATTTCATTCATTGCATAAACATAAGCGAGATTGTTTTGGGAAAAAAATACTGCTTCCACTAATGCGTTTATACTCCTTGTTACTGTTGTATAGAGTAATCATGATAAAAGCTTAAAAAATTACGAGAGGACAGACCTTTTTTATCCTCATTCAAAAATATTTTTTGGTGCTAAGACTGCTTTAAAAAATCCAAACGGTTAGGCATTGGTAAAAAAGACAAATGATATTTTTCAAATCTTATGAGATAACGCCCACCTAGTTGAAAATTGCCGTTTTTTATCCGCGGGAGCCATTCCTTATGAGAATTTCGATGCTAGTAGGTTGTCAATTAAACTACCGGTATATTATTGTTGTTGGAAATTGGATATTAAGTCAAATTAAGTGGTTGTAAAGAGCCAGCAGGTTTTTGCCACTTCTTTTTGTGAGTATTGATTTTTATATGTAAAATGGAGGAAGATAATGTTGAGAGTAAGGATAAAATGCGGAAGCGCAAAGCGCGGGAAAGGATGAGGGCAAAAGGTCGACGTTTTCATTGGATACTTAAGGTTATATAATCTTCTCGACACGGAGAGGTAATATTTTGGTTTTCCCGACTTGTCGTTAATAGAATACTTGATTCATAAAGAGGTGACACGTTCTGACAACAGCCTCGATAGCGCAGTAGGTAGCGCGTCAGTCTCATAATCTGAAGGTCGTGATTTCGATCCTCACTCGGGGCGTGATTTTAGCGCTGATTTTCGTTAATAGAATACTTGGTTGATAAAGAGGTGACATGTTCTAATAACAGCCTCGATAGCGCAGTAGGTAGCGCGTCAGTCTCATAATCTAAAGGTCTTGAGTTCGATCCTCACTCGGGGCATGATTTTGGCGCTGATTTTCGTTAATGGAATACTTGATTGAAAAATAGGTTAATTGGTCTAATAACAGCCTCGATAGCGCAGTCGGTAGCGCGTCAGTCTCATAATCTGAAGGTCGTGAGTTCGATCCTCACTCGGGGCATGATTTTGGCGCTGATTTTCGTTAATAGAATACTTGATTCATAAAGAGGTGACATGTTCTGACAACAGCCTCGATAGCGCAGTAGGTAGCGCGTCAGTCTCACAATCTGTAGGTCGTGAGTTCGATCCTCACTCGGTCCGTGATTTTGGCGCTGATTTTCGTTAATAGAATACTTGGTTGATAAAGAGGTGACATGTTCTAATAACAGCCTCGATAGCGCAGTAGGTAGCGCGTCAGTCTCATAATCTGAAGGTCGTGAGTTCGATCCTCACTCCGGGCAAGATTTTGGCGCTGATTTTCGTTAATGGAATACTTGATTGATAAATAGGTTAATTGGTCTAATAACAGCCTCGATAGCGCAGTCGGTAGCGCGTCAGTATCATAATCTGAAGGTCGTGAGTTCGATCCTCACTCGGGGCATGATTTTGGCGCTGATTTTCGTTAATAGAATACTTGATTCATAAAGAGGTGACATGTTCTGACAACAGCCTCGATAGCGCAGTAGGTAGCGCGTCAGTCTCATAATCTGAAGGTCGTGAGTTCGATCCTCACTCGGGGCGTGATTTTGGCGCTGATTTTCGTTAATAGAATACTTGATTGATAGAGAGTTGACATGTTCTAATAACAGCCTCGGTAGCGCAGTTGGTAGCGCAGAAGGTAGCGCGTCAGTCTCATAATCTAAAGGTCTTGAGTTCGATCCTCACTCGGGGCATGATTTTGGCGCTGATTTTCGTTAATGGAATACTTGATTGATAAATAGGTTGATTGGTCTAATAACAGCCTCGATAGCGCAGTCGGTAGCGCGTCAGTCTCATAATCTAAAGGTCTTTAGTTCGATCCTCACTCGGGGCATGATTTTGGCGCTGATTTTCGTTAATAGAATACTTGATTCATGAAAAGGTGACAAGTTCTGACAACAGCCCCGATAGCGCTGTAGGTAGCGCGTCAGTCTCATAATCTGAAGGTCGTGAGTTCGATCCTCGCTCGGGGCGTGATTTTGGTGCAGATTTTCGTTAATAGAATACTTGGTTGATAAAGAGGTGACATGTTCTAATAACAGCCTCGATAGCGCAGTAGGTAGCGCGTCAGTCTCATAATCTGAAGGTCGTGAGTTCGATCCTCACTCGGGGCGTGATTTTGGCGCTGATTTTCGTTAATAGAATACTTGGTTGATAAAGAGGTGACATGTTCTAATAACAGCCTCGATAGCGCAGTAGGTAGCGCGTAAGTCTCATAATCTGAAGGTCGTGAGTTCGATCCTCACTCGGGGCAAGATTTTGACGCTGATTTTCGTTAATAGAATACTTGATTGATAGAGAGTTGACATGTTCTAATAACAGCCTCGGTAGCGCAGTAGGTAGCGCGTCAGTCTCATAATCTAAAGGTCTTTAGTTCGATCCTCACTCGGGGCATGATTTTGGCGCTGATTTTCGTTAATGGAATACTTGATTGATAAATAGGTTAATTGGTCTAATAACAGCCTCGATAGCGTGGTCGGTAGCGCGTCCGTCTCATAATCTGAAGGTCGTGAGTTCGATCCTCACTCGGGGTTATTTTGGCGCTGATTTTCGTTAATAGAATACTTGATTCATAAAGAGGTGACATGTTCTGACAACAGCCTCGGTAGCGCAGTAGGTAGCGCGTCAGTCTCATAATCTAATGGTCGTGAGTTCGATCCTCACTCGGGGCGTTTTATTGGCGCTGATTTTCGTTAATAGAATACTTGGTTGATAAAGAGGTGACATGTTCTAATAACAGCCTCGATAGCGTAGTGGGTAGCGCGTCAGTCTCATAATCTGAAGGTCGGGAGTTCGATCTTCACTCGGGGCAAGATTTTGGCGCTGATTTTCGTTAATAGAATACTTGATTGATAGAGAGTTGACATGTTCTAATAACAGCCTCGGTAGCGCAGTAGGTAGCGCGTCAGTCTCATAATCTAAAGGTCTTGAGTTCGATCCTCACTCGGGGCGTGATTTTGGTGCAGATTTTCGTTAATAGAATACTTGGTTGATAAAGAGGTGACATGTTCTAATAACAGCCTCGATAGCGCAGTAGGTAGCGCGTCAGTCTCATAATCTGAAGGTCGTGAGTTCGATCCTCACTCGGGGCGTGATTTTGGCGCTGATTTTCGTTAATAGAATACTTGGTTGATAAAGAGGTGACATGTTCTAATAACAGCCTCGATAGCGCAGTAGGTAGCGCGTAAGTCTCATAATCTGAAGGTCGTGAGTTCGATCCTCACTGGGGGCGTGATTTTGGTGCAGATTTTCGTTAATAGAATACTTGGTTGATAAAGAGGTGACATGTTCTAATAACAGCCTCGATAGCGCAGTAGGTAGCGCGTCAGTCTCATAATCTGAAGGTCGTGAGTTCGATCCTCACTCGGGGCAAGATTTTGGCGCTGATTTTCGTTAATGGAATACTTGATTGATAAATAGGTTAATTGGTCTAATAACAGCCTCGATAGCGCAGTCGGTAGCGCGTCAGTCTCATAATCTTAAGGTCGTGAGTTCGATCCTCACTCGGGGCAAGATTTTGGCGCTGATTTTCGTTAATAGAATACTTGATTGATAGAGAGTTGACATGTGCTAATAACAGCCTCGGTAGCGCAGAAGGTAGCACGTCACTCTCATAATCTAAAGGTCGTGAGTTCGATCCTCACTCGGGGCATGATATTGGCGCTGATTTTCGTTAATGGAACACTTGATTGATAAATAGGTTAATTGGTCTAATAACAGCCTCGATAGCGCAGTCGGTAGCGCGTCAGTCTCATAATCTGAAGGTCGTGAGTTCGATCCTCACTCGGGGCGTGATTTTGGCGCTGAGTTTCGTTAATAGAATACTTGATTCATAAAGAGGTGACATGTTCTGAAAACAGCCTCGGTAGCGCAGTAGGTAGCGCGTCAGTCTCACAATCTGAAGGTCGTGAGTACGATCCTCACTCGGGGCGTGATTTAGGCGCTGATTTTCGTTAATAGAATACTTGGTTGATAAAGAGGTGACATGTTCTAATAACAGCCTCGATAGCGCAGTAGGTAGCGCGTCAGTCTCATAATCTAAAGGTCTTGAGTTCGATCCTCACTCGGGGCATGATTTTGGCGCAGATTTTCGTTAATGGAATACTTGATTGATAAATAGGTTAATTGGTCTAATAACAGCCTCGATAGCGCAGTCGCTAGCGCGTCAGTCTCATAATCTGAAGGTCGTGAGTTCGATCCTCGCTCGAGGCATGATTTTGGCACTGATTTTCGTTAACAGAATACTTGATTCATAAAGAGGTGACATGTTCTGACAACAGTCTCGATAGCGCTGTAGGTAGCGCGTCAGTCTCATAATCTGAAGGTCGTGAGTTCGATCCTCACTGGGGGCGTGATTTTGGTGCAGATTTTCGTTAATAGAATACTTGGTTGATAAAGAGGTGACATGTTCTAATAACAGCCTCGATAGCGCAGTAGGTAGCGCGTCAGTCTCATAATCTGAAGGTCGTGAGTTCGATCCTCACTCGGGGCAAGATTTTGGCGCTGATTTTCGTTAATGGAATACTTGATTGATAAATAGGTTAATTGGTCTAATAACAGCCTCGATAGCGCAGTCGGTAGCGCGTCAGTCTCATAATCTTAAGGTCGTGAGTTCGATCCTCACTCGGGGCAAGATTTTGGCGCTGATTTTCGTTAATAGAATACTTGATTGATAGAGAGTTGACATGTGCTAATAACAGCCTCGGTAGCGCAGAAGGTAGCACGTCACTCTCATAATCTAAAGGTCGTGAGTTCGATCCTCACTCGGGGCATGATATTGGCGCTGATTTTCGTTAATGGAATACTTGATTGATAAATAGGTTAATTGGTCTAATAACAGCCTCGATAGCGCAGTCGGTAGCGCGTCAGTCTCATAATCTGAAGGTCGTGAGTTCGATCCTCACTCGGGGCGTGATTTTGGCGCTGAGTTTCGTTAATAGAATACTTGATTCATAAAGAGGTGACATGTTCTGAAAACAGCCTCGGTAGCGCAGTAGGTAGCGCGTCAGTCTCACAATCTGAAGGTCGTGAGTACGATCCTCACTCGGGGCGTGATTTAGGCGCTGATTTTCGTTAATAGAATACTTGGTTGATAAAGAGGTGACATGTTCTAATAACAGCCTCGATAGCGCAGTAGGTAGCGCGTCAGTCTCATAATCTGAAGGTCGTGAGTTCGATCCTCACTCCGGGCAAGATTTTGGCGCTGATTTTCGTTAATGGAATACTTGATTGATAAATAGGTTAATTGGTGTAATAACAGCCTCGATAGCGCAGTCGGTAGCGCGTCAGTATCATAATCTGAAGGTCGTGAGTTCGATCCTAACTCGGGGCGTGATTTTGGCGCTGATTTTCGTTAATAGAATACTTGGTTGATAAAGAGGTGACATGTTCTAATAACAGCCTCGATAGCCCAGAAGGTAGCGCGTCAGTCTCATAATCTGAAGGTCGTGAGTTCGATCCTCACTCGGGGCAAGATTTTGGCGCTGATTTTCGTTAATAGAATACTTGATTGATAGAGAGTTGACATGTTCTAATAACAGCCTCGGTAGCGCAGTTGGTAGCGCAGTAGGTAGCGCGTCAGTCTCATAATCTAAAGGTCTTGAGTTCGATCCTCACTCGGGGCATGATTTTGGCGCTGATTTTCGTTAATGGAATACTTGATTGATAAATAGGTTGATTGGTCTAATAACAGCCTCGATAGCGCAGTCGGTAGCGCGTCAGTCTCATAATCTGAAGGTCGTGAGTTCGATCCTCACTCGAGGCATGATTTTGGCGCTGATTTTCGTTAATAGAATACTTGATTCATAAAGAGGTGACAAGTTCTGACAACAGCCCCGATAGCGCTGTAGGTAGCGCGTCAGTCTCATAATCTGAAGGTCGTGAGTTCGATCCTCACTCGGGGCGTGATTTTGGTGCAGATTTTCGTTAATAGAATACTTGGTTGATAAAGAGGTGACATGTTCTAATAACAGCCTCGATAGCGCAGTAGGTAGCGCGTCAGTCTCACAATCTGAAGGTCGTGAGTTCGATCCTCACTCGGGGCAAGATTTTGACGCTGATTTTCGTTAATAGAATAATTTATTGATAGAGAGTTGACATGTTCTTATAACAGCCTCGGTAGCGCAGTAGGTAGCGCGTCAGTCTCATAATCTAAAGGTCTTTAGTTCGATCCTCACTCGGGGCATGATTTTGGCGCTGATTTTCGTTAATGGAATACTTGATTGATAAATAGGTTATTTGGTCTAATAACAGCCTCGATAGCACAGTCGGTAGCGCGTCAGTATCATAATCTGAAGGTCGTGAGTTCGATCCTCACTCGGGGCATGATTTTGGCGCTGATTTTCGTTAATAGAATACTTGATTCATAAAGAGGTGACATGTTCTGACAACAGCCTCGATAGCGCAGTAGGTAGCGCGTCAGTATCACAATCTGAAGGTCGTGAGTTCGATCCTCACTCATGGAGTGTTTTTGGCGCTGATTTTCGTTAATAGAATACTTGGTTGATAAAGAGGTGACATGTTCTAATAACAGCCTCGATGGCGCAGTAGGTAGCGCGTCAGTCTCATAATCTGAAGGTCGTGAGTTCGATCTTCACTCGGGGCAAGATTTTGGCGCTGATTTTCGTTAATAGAATACTTGATTGATAGAGAGTTTACATGTTCTAATAACAGCCTCGGTAGCGCAGTAGGTAGCGCAGTAGGTAGCGCGTCAGTCTCATAATCTAAAGGTCTTGAGTTCGATCCTCACTCGGGGCATGATTTTGGCGCTGATTTTCGTTAATGGAATACTTGATTGATAAATAGGTTAATTGGTCTAATAACAGCCTCGATAGCGCAGTCGGTAGCGCGTCAGTCTCATAATCTGAAGGTCGTGAGTTCGATCCTCACTCGAGGCATGATTTTGGCGCTGATTTTCGTTAATAGAATACTTGATTCATAAAGAGGTGACAAGTTCTGACAACAGCCCCGATAGCGCTGTAGGTAGCGCGTCAGTCTCATAATCTGAAGGTCGTGAGTTCGATCCTCACTTGGGGCGTGATTTTGGCGCTGATTTTCGTTAATAGAATACTTGGTTGATAAAGAGGTGACATGTTCTGATAACAGCCTCGATAGCGCAGTAGGTAGCGCGTAAGTCTCATAATCTGAAGGTCGTGAGTTCGATCCTCACTCGGGGCAAGCTTTTGACGCTGATTTTCGTTAATGGAATACTTGATTGATAAATAGGTTAATTGGTCTAATAACAGCCTCGATAGCGCAGTCGGTAGCGCGTCAGTCTCATAATCTTAAGGTCGTGAGTTCGATCCTCACTCGGGGCAAGATTTTGGCGCTGATATTCGTTAATAGAATACTTGATTGATAGAGAGTTGACATGTGCTAATAACAGCCTCGGTAGCGCAGTAGGTAGCGCGTCAGTCTCATAATCTAAAGGTCGTGAGTTCGATCCTCACTCGGGTTATGATATTGGCGCTGATTTTCGTTAATGGAATACTTGATTGATAAATAGGTTAATAGGTCTAATAACAGCCTCGATAGCGCAGTCGGTAGCGCGTCAGTCTCATAATCTGAAGGTCGTGAGTTCGATCCTCACTCGGGGCGTGATTTTGGCGCTGATTTTCGTTAATAGAATACTTGATTCATAAAGAGGTGACATGTTCTGACAACAGCCTCGGTATCGCAGTAGGTAGCGCGTCAGTCTCATAATCTTGTTATATTGTAACTAGATAGAAAATAGGCTAAATGGTTTTTGGTAGATAAATTGTTATCTATTGAAGAGGGCGTATCCTTATTGATACGAGCTGTAAAGTAAACATAACGAAGAATGTAAGATTCATTCGGATGTAGACTACAGACAATAAAGTTCTTTTTAACTAAGCTATTGTTCTAAATCTTAACATGGTGATAGAGTCGTGATCTTATCTCACCCCTGCCTCTCACGCGCAGTACGCGAGGACCTCGTTTAAAAGTCCAGCCCCGCTGGTCCCCGGTCCTGATCCCGAGGCTTCCTGGCGCCAATATAAAGAAGACTACTCGTATTACGCAGCCGCCGCGAAACTTAGTACGGAAACTATCTCGACACAACGTGCCACGTTCCTGCATATCCTTGGCGCTGCTGGTAGAAGAATCTACAAAACCCTAACCGTTACACAAACTGCAGCAGATGGCACGGTCAGTGTTATTGCGGAACCCAATAGGACAACACAACAAATAATCGACGCATTTGACCAGTATTATGCTCCCCACAAACACCTGGCTTACTTGCGCTACGTGCTCTTCACTACCAAACAGGAACCACACCAAACATTCGATGACTTTCTCACCGACTTAAAAACTAAAGCCAGCGACTGTGAGCTCGGCACCTTGACCGACTCCATTATCGCCACACTCATCATCACTGGGATCCGTAACGACGAACTACGCAAGACGCTAATAAAGGAACTCCACAACGACCTTGATCTTCTCAGAGCCACGAAAATTTGTCAAGCTGAGAGTATGTCCACGACATATGCCAACATGATCAACACCCGCTCTACCGATCGTATTCCGACGATAACGCCGAATATCGATGCATTGAATCAGCAACGACGGCACACAGCAAATGCCAATCCGGGACAGTCTAGAGGGCCATCAACGTACCGCAGGCCACCTAATTGACCGGCGCCGTCTCTGACACAACACCCACAGAGGTCTTTAGCGCGCCCAACCCACTATCAGCCACGACACACCTCTCAACGGACAACCGGTGGACCGTCTTGCCGATACTGTGGACTGAGACACGGACCACGAACATGTCCTGCACACGATACCATCTGTCTCCGATGCCGTACCCCAGGACATTGGGCTGCAGTATGTAGAACAACCAACACCCTGTTTCAAACGGATCACACACCAAGCTTAGATGGTCAATACGCGTCGCTCGCCAACAATGAGCACGCTCTCTACGCTGATGGTCAACACGAGTCGCTCGCCTATAATGAGCCCGCTTTCTATGATGATGTACCTACGGAAGATTATAACCAAGCAGAAGAATATCGGCATATCCAACCCGATACTTTTTTTACGTTCGCACTCACGCTCACATCGAACCAACTACAAGAACTGAAAGAGCGCCAGGATAAACACGATGAAATCTTTGACGAAGTATACCTGTACGACAAACCGACCTCTTTCAAAATAGATACCGGTTCGCAAGTCAACATCATTACAATGGAACAGTACATGGCGTTGCCGCATCGACCTCCGTTGCGCCCACCCCACTACACTGTCACCGCATATTCCGGTCACCCTGTACCTATCGCGGGTGTCGTGGAAATACCATGTACATCGTACACTGCCGTAGCCAGCTATCCTTTTTATGTCACGACGGAAAATAGAACACCTATTCTTGGAGCACAAGCCTCAATCTGCCTGGGTCTTATAGAACATCACCGACACTCGCTGGGTCCACCACCGAGTGCGAATTTGACCGTTTGCCACCTTCCATCTCAGCCAAAAGGACCATCATCATCCTTGGCAAGCACCAACGATAGCGAAGCATTGGGGTTTACATTTGAACAGCTGGCAAGACAATATCTTATGGCTTTCGACTCAATTGGCAAACTACCAGGGGAGTACTCCATACAACTTCGACCGAACATCACACCAACAATATCTGCAGCGCACCAGATTCCCTTTGATTATCGAACAGCGGTGCAGCGCGAATTACAACGCATGACTACATTAGGAATCATCCGCCCGGTTACAGAACCGACAGACTGGGTTCACCCTATGGTGGTGGTTCCTAAAGCAGCAAAACAAGGTGAAAGACAAGATCAAGTGGAAGTGCGCATCTGCATAGACCCACGCAAGCTCAATGACGCAATAAAACGCCAACCATGCCCAGTACCAACCAGTCAGGAGATATTCGCCACGTTAAACGGGTCAACCATATTCACGGTTTTTGTCGTCCAAAGTGCTTTTTGGCAGATACCTCTAACCGACGACAGCTCAAAACTTTGCACGTTTGCAACACCATTCGGACGCTTCCGTTTCACGCGACTGCCGTATGGCGTCGTTACAGGAACTGAAATCTGTCAGCGGACGATGCGATCACTATACCCCATCAAGGACTTTCCGGAGGTTCATATCTCGACGGATGACTTTTTAATACATGCACAGGATCCAACTGCCCACAAGAATCTCATTTTCAAAGTCTTGGACAGAGCGGTTGAAGCTGGCCTTTGTTTCGGGTCGAAGAAAGCCCAGTTTGCCCTTCCGAAAGTAAAATTCCTGGGCAACATATTAACAGCAGAAGGAGTACAAATTGATCCCACGAAACTGAAAGCAATCACATCAATGCCACCGCCACCTGATAAAACTGCACTCCAAAGTTTCCTCGGCATGGTAAATTATATTGTTCGTTTCATACCAGACGCTAAATAAGGACACAGCTCCTTTAAGGGCTTTACTACGAAAGGACGTGTTCTATGCATGGGAGCAGACCCATCAACAGCATTTCATCAACCTCAAAACCCGAGCTACAACGGCACCTGTGTTAGCATTTTTCAACGATAGCGAAGCATTGGGGTTTACATTTGAACAGCTGGCAAGACAATATCCTATGGCTTTCGACTCAATTGGCAAACTACCAGGGGAGTACTCCATACAACTTCGACCGAACATCACACCAACAATATCTGCAGCGCACCAGATTCCCTTTGCTTATCGAACAGCGGTGCAGCGCGAATTACAACGCATGACTACCTTAGGAATCATCCGCCCGGTTACTTAACCGACAGACTGGGTTCACCCTATGGTGGTGGTTCCTAAAGCAGCAAAACAAGGTGAAAGACAAGATCAAGTGGAAGTGCGCATCTGCATAGACCCACGCAAGCTCAATGACGCAATAAAACGCCAACCATGCCCAGTACCAACCAGTCAGGAGATATTCGCCACGTTAAACGGGTCAACCATATTCACGGTTTTTGTCGTCCAAAGTGCTTTTTGGCAGATACCTCTAACCGACGACAGCTCAAAACTTTGCACGTTTGCAACACCATTCGGACGCTTCCGTTTCACGCGACTACCGTATGGCGTCGTTACAGGAACAGAAATCTGTCAGCGGACGATGCGATCACTATACCCCATCAAGGACTTTCCGGAGGTTCATATCTCGACGGATGACTTTTTAATACATGCACAGGATCCAACTGCCCACAAGAATCTCATTTTCAAAGTCTTGGACAGAGCGGTTGAAGCTGGCCTTTGTTTCGGGTCGAAGAAAGCCCAGTTTGCCCTTCCGAAAGTAAAATTCCTGGGCAACATATTAACAGCAGAAGGAGTACAAATTGATCCCACGAAACTGAAAGCAATCACATCAATGCCACCGCCACCTGATAAAACTGCACTCCAAAGTTTCCTCGGCATGGTAAATTATATTGTTCGTTTCATACCAGACGCTAATAAGGACACAGCTCCTTTAAGGGCTTTACTACGAAAGGACGTGTTCTATGCATGGGAGCAGACCCATCAACAGCATTTCATCAACCTCAAAACCCGAGCTACAACGGCACCTGTGTTAGCATTTTTCAACCCAAAAGCACCCATCATACTGTCAGTGGATGCCAGCCAGATCGGAGTAGGGGCGGTGCTACTGTAAAATCAGCATCCGGTAGAATACGCGTCGACCTCTTTCACGGAAACACAAACCAGGTACTCACAGATCGAAAAAGAGTTGCTGGCAGTAACCTGGGCGTGTGAACATTTTAACTACTACGTTGCTGGAACAAAAATCACAGTGCAAACCGACCACAAGCCGCTACTCGGAGTAATAAAGAAACCACTACACTTGATATCACCACGATTACAGCGTCTACTCATGAGACTATTTCGTTTTCAAATCGATCTGGTATACGTTCCGGGAACCCAATTGTATATCGCGGATATGCTTTCAAGAATGCCACAAAAACATACAACAATCAACACGGACAACATGGAAGGTCCACAGGCCTCGCTCCATGCACTCTCGGCATTACCAAACACAACGCAAGAAATTTATAAACAAGCCACGGCCGCTGATGAGACTCTTACGCGAGTCATACAACTAACACGAGAAGGATGGCCTCCATCACAGAAAGCTCTGCCTTCGGAGATTCGTCCATACTGGCAATATCAAGGCGAACTCCACGTAGCTGACGGTCTGCTTTACAGAGGCACATGCCTGGTGATACCATCCAACATGAGAAGCAAGGTCCTGGCAAAGGTACACTCCACACACCAAGGGATCGGTTCATGCATAGCAAAAGCAAAGGCAAACGTATTTTGGCCGCGTCTCCAAGACGACTTAACGTACTACATCAAAAACTGTGCGATCTGCCGAAATCAAGGCCGAGCCAATCCTCCATTGCCGATGCAACCTCATCCAATACCAAGACTACCCTTTGAAACAGTCGGCGTCGACCTATTGAAAGTCAACGGACGGAGCATGATATTAATGATCGATTACTTTTCCAAGTTTGTGGAAGTTCAAGAACTTACTTCCACAAACGCGCAAGCGATTGTAAACTTTTTAAAACCTCAGTTCGCGCGTCATGGAGCACCTCTGCATCTAATCTCCGACAACGGACCGCCTTTCAATTCCGCCGAATTCCAACACTTCCTCGAACAAAGTCCTGTGCAGCACATAACATCATCGCCATACTACCCTAAATCAAACGGAATGGCAGAAAGAGCAATACAGACAATAAAGAACTCGATCATCAAAGCATCAATGGACGGACAAGACCTTCAAAGCGTATTAAGGGAATATCGCTCAACCCCAAAAGGTGATTTGCTTTCACCCACGGAACTGTGCATGGGAAGGCGTAGTAGGACACCGCTAACGACTACTATAAAAACGTTGGAACCACGATACCCCATACGAGATACACTGAGGGCTTTGGAGGAACGAAGACATCATATGACCGCCAAGCAAAAAACTGCCCAACCATTGCCTTCCCTTCAGATAGGCCAAGACATCGTATATCAAGCAGGCCATAGAAACTGGCTACCAGCAACGATCATAGCGTCCGGACCAGAACCAAGATCGTACCGTATTAGAACCAAAGAAAACCAAATCTATAGAAGGACTCGAACACATTTACGAGAAATCCCACAAGGAAAGCGAGAGGAAGATTGCGTACTTGGAAACAGATCAGACGGACCATATTCACAAACTGAATATCAAACAGTCATGACGAACGAAGGGAAAGCTAAAACTATAATAGGAAGGACACACGACAGAGAGCGTACAGTCCAACGGAACGAAACGGAAACGAGATCAGAACTTCCGCCTATAACAGCAACCACGTCATGCACCGGACCGCCTAAGGAGCGAGTACCTTTCCCACACCAAGAGTCCAGACGAAAGCATTCACCAGAAACTGCATGGCCCACAATTACTAGATCAGGCCGGTTGAGTCAACCACCTATACGATATCAGCAACAGTTAATTTAATATTCATCTAATGTCAATAATCATAACTTAAACAGGAAAGGAAAGATGTTATATTGTAACTAGATAGAAAATAGGCTAAATGGTTTTTTGTAGATAAATTGTTATCTATTGAAGAGGACGTATCATTATTGATACGAGCTGTAAAGTAAACATAACGAAGAATGTAAGAACATTCGGATGTAGACTACAGACAATAAAGTTCTTTTTAACTAAGCTATTGTTCTAAATCTTAACAAATCTGAAGGTCGTGAGTTCGATCCTCACTCGGGGCGTGATTTTGGCGCTGATTTTCGTTAATAGAATACTTGGTTGATAAAGAGGTGACATGTTCTAATAACAGCCTCGATAGCGCAGTAGGTAGCGCGTCAGTCTCATAATCTGAAGGTCGTGAGTTCGATCCTCACACGGGGCAAGATTTTGGCGCTGATTTTCGTTAATAGAATACTTGATTGATAGAGAGTTGACATGTTCTAATAACAGCCTCGGTAGCGCAGTAGGTAGCGCGTCAGTCTCATAATCTAAAGGTCGTGAGTTCGATCCTCACTCGGGGCATGATTTTGGCGCTGATTTTCGTTAATGGAATACTTGATTGATAAATAGGTTAATTGGTCTAATAACAGCCTCAATAGCGCAGTCGGTAGCGCGTCAGTCTCATAACCTGAAGGTCGTGAGTTCGATCCTCACTCGGGGCATGATTTTGGCGCTGATTTTCGTTAATAGAATACTTGATTCATAAAGAGGTGACATGTTCTGACAACAGCCTCGATAGCGCAGTAGGTAGCGCGTCAGTCTCATAATCTGAAGGTCGTGAGTTCGATCCTCACTCGGGGCTTGATTTTGTCGCTGATTTTCGTTAATAGAATTCTTGGTTGATAAAGAGGTGACATGTTCTAATAACAGCCTCGATAGCGCAGTGGGTAGCGCGTCAGTCTCAAAATCTGAAGGTCGTGAGTTCGATCCTCACTCGGGGCAAGATTTTGGCGCTGATTTTCGTTAATAGAATACTTGATTGATAGAGAGTTGACATGTTCTAATAACAGCCTCGGTAGCGCAGTAGGTAGCGCGTCAGTCTCATAATCTAAAGGTCGTGAGTTCGATCCTCACTCGGGGCATGATTTTGGCGCTGATTTTCGTTAATAGAATACTTGGTTGATAAAGAGGTTACATGTTCTAATAACAGCCTCGATAGCGCAGTAGGTAGCGCGTCAGTCTCTAAATCTCAAGGTCGTGAGTTCGATCCTCACTCAAGGCAAGATTTTGGCGCTGATTGTCGTTAATAGAATACTTGATTGATAAAGAGGTGACATGTTCTAATAACAGCCTCGGTAGCGCAGTAGGTAGCGCGTCAGTCTCATAATCTGAAGGTCGCGAGTTCGATCCTCACTCGGGGCGTGATTTTGGCGCTGATTTTCGTTAATAGAATACTTGGTTGATAAAGAGGTGACATGTTCTAATAACAGCCTCGATAGCGCAGTAGGTAGCGCGTCAGTCTCATAATCTGAAGGTCGTGAGTTCGATCCTCACTCGGGGCAAGATTTTTTCGCTGATTTTCGTTAATAGAATACTTGATTGATAGAGAGTTGACATGTTCTAATAACAGCCTCGGTAGCGCAGTAGGTAGCGCGTCAGTCTCATAATCTAAAGGTCATGAGTTCGGTCCTCACTCGGGGCATGATTTTGGCGCTGATTTTCGTTAATAGAATACATGGTTTATCAAGAGGTTACATGTTCTAATAACAACCTCGATAGCGCAGTAGGTAGCGCGTGAGTTCGACCCTCACTCGGGGCATGATTTTGGCGCTGATTTTCGTTAATAGAATACTTGATTGATAAAGAGTTGATATGTTCTAATAACAGCCTCGGTAGCGCAGTAGGTAGCGTGTCAGTCTCATAATCTAAAGGTCGTGAGTTCGATCCTCACTCGGGGCATGATTTTGGCGCTGATTTTCGTTAATAGAATACATGGTTGATAAAGAGGTTACATTTTCTAATAACAGCCTCGATAGCGCAGTAGGTAGCGCGTCAGTCTCATAATCTGAAGGTCGTGAGTTCGACCCTCACTCGGGGCAAGATTTTGGCGCTGATTTTCGTTAATAGAATACTTGGTTGATAAAGAGGTGACATGTGCTAATAACCTACTCGATAGCGCAGTAGGTAGCGCGTCAGTCTCATTATCTGAAGGTCGTGAGTTCGATCCTCACTCGGGGTACTATTTTGGCGCTGATTTTCGTTAATAGAATACTTGATTGATAAAGAGTTGACATGTTCTAATAACAGCCTCGGTAGCGCAGTAGGTAGCGCGTCAGTCTCATAATCTGAAGGTCGTGAGTTCGATCCTCACTCGGGGCCACTTTTTGGCGCTGATTTTCGTTAATGGAATACTTGATTGATAAATAGGTTAATGGATCTAATAACAGCCTCGACAGTGCAGTCGGTAGCGCGTCAGTCTCATAATCTGAAGGTCGTGAGTTGGATCTTCACTCGGGGCGTGATTTTGGCGCTGATTTTCGTTAATAGAATACTTGATTGATAAAGAGTTGACATGTTTTAATAACAGCCTCGGTAGCGCAGTAGGTAGCGCGTCAGTCTCATAATCTGAAGGTCGTGAGTTCGATCCTCACTCGGGGCATGATTTTGGCGCTGATTTTCGTTAATAGAATACTTGATTGATAAATAGGTTAATTGGTCTAATAACAGCCTCAATAGCGCAGTCGGTAGCGCGTCAGTCTCATAACCTGAAGGTCGTGAGTTCGATCCTCACTCGGGGCATGATTTTGGCGCTGATTTTCGTTAATAGAATACTTGATTCATAAAGAGGTGACATGTTCTGACAACAGCCTCGATAGCGCAGTAGGTAGCGCGTCAGTCTCATAATCTGAAGGTCGTGAGTTCGATCCTCACTCGGGGCATGATTTTGTCGCTGATTTTCGTTAATAGAATTCTTGGTTGATAAAGAGGTGACATGTTCTAATAACAGCCTCGATAGCGCAGTGGGTAGCGCGTCAGTCTTAAAATCTGAAGGTCGTGAGTTCGATCCTCACTCGGGGCATGATTTTGGCGCTGATTTTCGTTAATAGAATACTTGGTTGATAAAGAGGTTACATGTTCTAATAACAGCCTCGATAGCGCAGTAGGTAGCGCGTCAGTCTCTAAATCTCAAGGTCGTGAGTTCGATCCTCACTCAAGGCAAGATTTTGGCGCTGATTGTCGTTAATAGAATACTTGATTGATAAAGAGGTGACATGTTCTAATAACAGCCTCGGTAGCGCAGTAGGTAGCGCGTCAGTCTCATAATCTGAAGGTCGTGAGTTCGATCCTCACTCGGGGCATGATTTTGTCGCTGATTTTCGTTAATAGAATTCTTGGTTGATAAAGAGGTGACATGTTTTTACCTCTCCGAGTGACGTATGTCACGGAGAGGTTCTAATTTCGACGTGTGTGTGTGTCTGTCTGTGTGTTTGTCTGTTGTTACACCCACGTGACCGCGTTCGCAGTTTCCAAATCGGAGCAAACGTGTTCGCCATTTCCGAACTGCTTTCACAGTCACGGAAATGGCTCCTTTACTTGAGTTCTCACACCACCATCTTCTCGTCTTTGTCCATCCCACACGGACACCAGTCTGTACTTACCGGCTTCTAATCACCACCATCTTTTGGTCTTCGTCCATCCCACATGGACACCAGTCTGTATTCATTGGCTTCTAATCACCACCATCTTCGGGTCTTCGTCCATTCCACTTGGACACCAGTCTGTACATACTGGCTTCTAATCTCCACTATCTTTTGGTCTTCGTCCATCCCACATGGACACCAGTCTGTACATACTGGCTTCTAATCACCACCATCTTCTGGTCTTCGTCCATCCCACTTGGACACCAGTCTGTACATACTGGCTTCTAAACACCACCATCTACTGGTCTTCCGTCTATTCCACATAGACACCAATCTGTCTTATTGGCTTCTAACTCCATAGTCATCGTTTGGTTTAAGACATTCGCGGCGATCAGCTAGGGTTACGAGAAACGTCTAGCCTCCCTAGGGTGGGTTGTCCACCAAAGGTTTTCGCAATTGCGGTTGTTCTTGCTTTTAACTGTAGTTCGACACCCTTATATACTACCTATTTGAGTAAGGTAATGCAACCGGCGTATGCTTCATTTCAAACGCCAAAATTAGTCAAGTCTCTCAAGAATGTCTAATTGTTCTTTATCAACGCGATGTAACGCTCTATAAGGCGAACAACTAACGAAGAAAATATTTAATATTAATTATATTTATTTTAATATTTAAGATAATCTAGTTTCTCAACTCAAAATTAAAACGGAAAGAGTTAAAAAGCAGCCTATGTTTTAGTCTGTGTGTGTCCGTCCGTTAGTGCACCGCGTTAGCAGTTCGCTTTGTTTTGTGGAAAGAAATCCTACAAAACCTTAATATTTGGTTTTCTCATAATATATTATTAATATATGGAAATATTTTTCGTAATTTCGATGCCTTTAGTGGTTTTGTAGCTATAAAGCTCTGTTTCATTCTGATATCCCAAGAATATTTTTTATTATTATTATTTGAAATCGATGTTTATATATTACTTAAGCTATACTACATCTGTTTATAGCATAATTCTTTCTAAAGTGATTTCAAGAAGAACGCAACTATATTTGGCAAATGAACTTTTATTTGTCATTAGGCCTAGTGAACCAAAAAGTAAACGCTTGGGTTTGGTTTTCGTTTCTGTAATACAGAGACATTAACGGTTCAGAGTGAGCCGAAAGTTAAATACACTTTTAAATAATTAGGCTTAGACTTTATAATCATGGTGGAAATCTGGGCCGCGTTCAGCAGAGCTCAGCGCTGTCAGGCGCTGTTAGCAGTGTCATCCAGAACGGGATTTTGTTATTGAATTTTGACGTCACGGTGCTCAGTGAGCCAGCGCGGTCTTCAAGGAAAATAGTCGGGTTTTTGGATAACGTGACGTAAAACGCGTAGTTCTCAGCTTGGCGAAAAAGCATGGAGGAATTAATACAAATAGCTCTTGCTGATTCTGATGGGACTATAGCTATTTAATTGGCGTGAAACAAGTTGATCACGCGAGAGCGGCGAGAAGTTTAAGAGACATGTTAGTTTCTATGTTTAATTATAAAAGTTGTTCTTATCTATCTCCATAAATATGTTATCATACAATTTTTGTTAAGCCTTTGTACCTTGCACGCTTTATTGCGCTAGCTTCATTTTTAAAAGACCGATGACCGGAGAAAAGCTATGACGACAGATCTCACCAGAAAACGTTTTCCAAAATCCGCTGTCTTTTTTGGTGAGCTCTGCTGAACGCAGCCCAGATCAGTGAAAGGTCTGATCGTAATCGGATTATAGCTTCGTGTGTTCATGCTTTTTATGGTGCGCATTTACCTTCAGTGTGTGTGTAGCCACAAATTAGCTTTGGTGTTATGTAACTTTAATCGTCATGTTGACAAACTAAGAAAATTGTTGAGGTGAAAGGAGAGGATAGTGTTTACATGGCAACCCTGTTGTGAATATGGCTTTGAACATAGAGGGTATACAGTTGAGGAGTAGCAAATTGGGCCTTTACAAACACGTAAAGGTAATATCCCTCCAAAGTTTTATCTCTTCATTTCCGGTTTTTCCCCCATCGGATGATTTTAATGTGTACAAGTATATCCTTATTGGATGTAAAATGTCGTCTGATTTACAGTATATTTGCTATGCTTTGTATACTGCTTTAATATTTCATAAATTTTAACTTCAGTATTTGTTCATAAAAAAAGAAACATTTCCATAACTGGGTAAATAAGTTTGTAGGTAGTCCTTCTCTTGACTCGGAGAGGTAATATTTTGGTTTTCCCAACTTGTATTAACAGCCTCGATAGCGCAGTGGGTAGCGCGTCAGTCTCATAATCTGAAGGTCGTGAGTTCGATCCTCACTCGGGGCGTGATTTTGGCGCTGATTTTCGTTAATAGAATACTTGATTCATAAAGAGGTGACATGTTCTGACAACAGCCTCGATAGCGCAGTAGGTTGCGCGTCAGTCTCATAATCTGAAGGTCGTGAGTTCGATCCTCACTCGGGGCGTGATTTTGGCGCTGATTTTCGTTAATAGAATACTTGGTTGATAAAGAGGTGACATGTTCTAATAACAGCCTCGATAGCGCAGTAGGTAGCGCGTCAGTCTCATAATCTGAAGGTCTTGAGTTCGATCCTCACTCGGGGCAAGATTTTTTCGCTGATTTTCGTTAATAGAATACTTGATTGATAGAGAGTTGACATGTTCTAATAACAGCCTCGGTAGCGCAGTAGGTAGCGCGTCAGTCTCATAATCTAAAGGTCGTGAGTTCGGTCCTCACTCGGGGCATGATTTTGGCGCTGATTTTCGTTAATAGAATACATGGTTGATCAAGAGGTTACATGTTCTAATAACAGCCTCGATAGCGCAGTAGGTAGCGCGTGAGTCTCATAATCTGAAGGTCGTGAGTTCGACCCTCACTCGGGGCATGATTTTGGCGCTGATTTTCGTTAATAGAATACTTGATTGATAAAGAGTTGACATGTTCTAATAACAGCCTCGGTAGCGCAGTAGCTAGCGTGTCAGTCTCATAATCTAAAGGTCGTGAGTTCGATCCTCACTCGGGGCATGATTTTGGCGCTGATTTTCGTTAATAGAATACATGGTTGATAAAGAGGTTACATGTTCTAATAACAGCCTCGATAGCGCAGTAGGTAGCGCGTCAGTCTCATAATCTGAAGGTCGTGAGTTCGACCCTCACTCGGGGCAAGATTTTGGCGCTGATTTTCGTTAATAGAATACTTGATTGATAGAGAGTTGACATGTTCTAATAACAGCCTCGGTAGCGCAGTAGGTAGCGCGTCAGTCTCATAATCTAAAGGTCATGCATGAGTTCGGTCCTCACTCGGGGCATGATTTTGGCGCTGATTTTCGTTAATAGAATATATGGTTTATCAAGAGGTTACATGTTCTAATAACAACCTCGATAGCGCAGTAGGTAGCGCGTGAGTTCGACCCTCACTCGGGGCATGATTTTGGCGCTGATTTTCGTTAATAGAATACTTGATTGATAAAGAGTTGATATGTTCTAATAACAGCCTCGGTAGCGCAGTAGGTAGCGTGTCAGTCTCATAATCTAAAGGTCGTGAGTTCGATCCTTACTCGGGGCATGATTTTGGCGCTGATTTTCGTTAATAGAATACATGGTTGATAAAGAGGTTACATTTTCTAATAACAGCCTCGATAGCGCAGTAGGTAGCGCGTCAGTCTCATAATCTGAAGGTCGTGAGTTCGACCCTCACTCGGGGCAAGATTTTGGCGCTGATTTTCGTTAATAGAATACTTGGTTGATAAAGAGGTGACATGTGCTAATAACCTACTCGATAGCGCAGTAGGTAGCGCGTCAGTCTCATTATCTGAAGGTCGTGAGTTCGATCCTCACTCGGGGTACTATTTTGGCGCTGATTTTCGTTAATAGAATACTTGATTGATAAAGAGTTGACATGTTCTAATAACAGCCTCGGTAGCGCAGTAGGTAGCGCGTCAGTCTCATAATCTGAAGGTCGTGAGTTCGATCCTCACTCGGGGCCACTTTTTGGCGCTAATTTTCGTTAATGGAATACTTGATTGATAAATAGGTTAATGGATCTAATAACAGCCTCGACAGTGCAGTCGGTAGCGCGTCAGTCTCATAATCTGAAGGTCGTGAGTTGGATCTTCACTCGGGGCGTGATTTTGGCGCTGATTTTCGTTAATAGAATACTTGATTGATAAAGAGTTGACATGTTCTAATAACAGCCTCGGTAGCGCAGTAGGTAGCGCGTCAGTCTCATAATCTGAAGGTCGTGAGTTCGATCCTCACTCGGGGCATGATTTTGTCGCTGATTTTCGTTAATAGAATACATGGTTGATCAAGAGGTTACATGTTCTAATAACAGCCTCGATAGCGCAGTAGGTAGCGCGTCAGTCTCATAATCTGAAGGTCGTGAGTTGGATCTTCACTCGGGGCGTGATTTTGGCGCTGATTTTCGTTAATAGAATACATGATTGATAGAGAGTTGACATGTTCTAATAACAGCCTCGGTAGCGCAGTTGGTAGCGCGTCAGTCTCATAATCTGAAGGTCGTGAGTTCGATCCTCACTCGGGGCATGATTTTGTCGCTGATTTTCGTTAATAGAATTCTTGTTTGATAAAGAGGTGACATGTTTTAATAACAGCCTCGATAGCGCAGTGGGTAGCGCGTCAGTCTCATAATCTGAAGGTCGTGAGTTCGATCCTCACTCGGGGCAAGATTTTTTCGCTGATTTTCGTTAATAGAATACTTGATTGATAGAGAGTTGACATGTTCTAATAACAGCCTCGGTAGCGCAGTAGGTAGCGCGTCAGTCTCATAATCTAAAGGTCGTGAGTTCGGTCCTCACTCGGGGCATGATTTTGGCGCTGATTTTCGTTAATAGAATACATGGTTGATCAAGAGGTTACATGTTCTAATAACAGCCTCGATAGCGCAGTAGGTAGCGCGTGAGTCTCATAATCTGAAGGTCGTGAGTTCGACCCTCACTCGGGGCATGATTTTGGCGCTGATTTTCATTAATAGAATACTTGATTGATAAAGAGTTGACATGTTCTAATAACAGCCTCGGTAGCGCAGTAGCTAGCGTGTCAGTCTCATAATCTAAAGGTCGTGAGTTCGATCCTCACTCGGGGCATGATTTTGGCGCTGATTTTCGTTAATAGAATACATGGTTGATAAAGAGGTTACATGTTCTAATAACAGCCTCGATAGCGCAGTAGGTAGCGCGTCAGTCTCATAATCTGAAGGTCGTGAGTTCGATCCTCACTCGGGGCATGATTTTGTTGCTGATTTTCGTTAATAGAATTCTTGGTTGATAAAGAGGTGACATGTTCTAACAACAGCCTCGATAGCGCAGTGGGTAGCGCGTCAGTCTCATAATCTGAAGGTCGTGAGTTCGATCCTCACTCGGGGCGTGATTTTGGCGCTGATTTTCGTTAATAGAATACTTGGTTGATAAAGAGGTGACATGTTCTAATAACAGCCTCGATAGCGCAGTAGGTAGCGCGTCAGTCTCATAATCTGAAGGTCGTGAGTTCGATACTCACTCGGGGCAAGATTTTTTCGCTGATTTTCGTTAATAGAATACTTGATTGATAGAGAGTTGACATGTTCTAATAACAGCCTCGGTAGCGCAGTAGGTAGCGTGTCAGTCTCATAATCTAAAGGTCGTGAGTTCGATCCTCACTCGGGGCATGATTTTGTCGCTGATTTTCGTTAATAGAATTCTTGTTTGATAAAGAGGTGACATGTTTTAATAACAGCCTCGATAGCGCAGTGGGTAGCGCGTCAGTCTCATAATCTGAAGGTCGTGAGTTCGATCCTCACTCGGGGCAAGATTTTTTCGCTGATTTTCGTTAATAGAATACTTGATTGATAGAGAGTTGACATGTTCTAATAACAGCCTCGGTAGCGCAGTAGGTAGCGCGTCAGTCTCATAATCTAAAGGTCGTGAGTTCGGTCCTCACTCGGGGCATGATTTTGGCGCTGATTTTCGTTAATAGAATACATGGTTGATCAAGAGGTTACATGTTCTAATAACAGCCTCGATAGCGCAGTAGGTAGCGCGTGAGTCTCATAATCTGAAGGTCGTGAGTTCGACCCTCACTCGGGGCATGATTTTGGCGCTGATTTTCATTAATAGAATACTTGATTGATAAAGAGTTGACATGTTCTAATAACAGCCTCGGTAGCGCAGTAGCTAGCGTGTCAGTCTCATAATCTAAAGGTCGTGAGTTCGATCCTCACTCGGGGCATGATTTTGGCGCTGATTTTCGTTAATAGAATACATGGTTGATAAAGAGGTTACATGTTCTAATAACAGCCTCGATAGCGCAGTAGGTAGCGCGTCAGTCTCATAATCTGAAGATCGTGAGTTCGATCCTCACTCGGGGCATGATTTTGTTGCTGATTTTCGTTAATAGAATTCTTGGTTGATAAAGAGGTGACATGTTCTAACAACAGCCTCGATAGCGCAGTGGGTAGCGCGTCAGTCTCATAATCTGAAGGTCGTGAGTTCGATACTCACTCGGGGCAAGATTTTTTCGCTGATTTTCGTTAATAGAATACTTGATTGATAGAGAGTTGACATGTTCTAATAACAGCCTCGGTAGCGCAGTAGGTAGCGTGTCAGTCTCATAATCTAAAGGTCGTGAGTTCGATCCTCACTCGGGGCAAGATTTTGGCGCTGATTTTCGTTAATAGAATACATGGTTGATCAAGAGGTTACATGTTCTAATAACAGCCTCGATAGCGCAGTAGGTAGCGCGTCAGTCTCATAATCTGAAGGTCGTGAGTTCGACCCTCACTCGGGGCATGATTTTGGAGCTGATTTTCGTTAATAGAATACTTGATTGATAAAGAGTTGACATGTTCTAATAACAGCCTCGGTAGCGCAGTAGGTAGCGCGTCAGTCTCATAATCTAAAGGTCGTGAGTTCGATCCTCACTCGGGGCATGATTTTGGCGCTGATTTTCGTTAATAGAATACATGGTTGATAAAGAGGTTACATGTTCTAATAACAGCCTCGATAGCGCAGTAGGTAGCGCGTCAGTCTCATAATCTGAAGGTCGTGAGTTCGACCCTCACTCGGGGCAAGATTTTGGCGCTGATTTTCGTTAATAGAATACTTGGTTGATAAAGAGGTGACATGTGCTAATAACCTACTCGATAGCGCAGTAGGTAGCGCGTCAGTCTCATTATCTGAAGGTCGTGAGTTCGATCCTCACTCGGGGTACTATTTCGGCGCTGATTTTCGTTAATAGAATACTTGATTGATAAAGAGTTGACATGTTTTAGTAACAGCCTCGGTAGCGCAGTAGGTAGCGCGTCAGTCTCATAATCTGAAGGTCGTGAGTTCGATCCTCACTCGGGGCCACTTTTTGGCGCTGATTTTCGTTAATGGAATACTTGATTGATAAATAGGTTAATGGATCTAATAACAGCCTCGACAGTGCAGTCGGTAGCGCGTCAGTCTCATAATCTGAAGGTCGTGAGTTGGATCTTCACTCGGGGCGTGATTTTGGCGCTGATTTTCGTTAATAGAATACTTGATTGATAAAGAGTTGACATGTTCTAATAACAGCCTCGGTAGCGCAGTAGGTAGCGCGTCAGTCTCATAATCTGAAGGTCGTGAGTTCGATCCTCACTCGGGGCATGATTTTGGCGCTGATTTTCGTTAATAGAATACTTGGTTGATAAAGAGGTGACATGATCTAATAACAGCCTCGATAGCGCAGTAGGTAGCGCGTCAGTCTCATAATCTGAAGGTCGTGAGTTCGATCCTCACTCGGGGCAAGATTTTGGCGCTGATTTTCGTTAATAGAATACTTGATTGATAGAGAGTTGACATGTTCTAATAACAGCCTCGGTAGCGCAGTAGGTAGCGCGTCAGTCTCATAATCTAAAGGTCGTGAGTTCGATCCTCACTCGGGGCATGATTTTGGCGCTGATTTTCGTTAATAGAATACTTGGTTGATAAAGAGGTTACATGTTCTCATAACAGCCTTGATAGCGCAGTAGGTAGCGCGTCAGTCTCATAATCTCAAGGTCGTGAGTTCGATCCTCACTCAAGGCAAGATTTTGGCGCTGATTGTCGTTAATAGAATACTTGATTGATAAAGAGGTGACATGTTCTAATAACAGCTTCGGTAGCGCAGTAGGTAGCGCGTCAGTCTCATAATCTAAAGGTCGTGAGTTCGATCCTCACTCGGGGCATGATTTTGGCGCTGATTTTCGTTAATAGAATACTTGGTTGATAAAGAGGTTACATGTTCTCATAACAGCCTTGATAGCGCAGTAGGTAGCGCGTCAGTCTCATAATCTCAAGGTCGTGAGTTCGATCCTCACTCAAGGCAAGATTTTGGCGCTGATTGTCGTTAATAGAATACTTGATTGATAAAGAGGTGACATGTTCTAATAACAGCTTCGGTAGCGCAGTAGGTAGCGCGTCAGTCTCATAATCTGAAGGTCGTGAGTTCGATCCTCACTCGGGGCATGATTTTGTTGCTGATTTTCGTTAATAGAATTCTTGGTTGATAAAGAGGTGACATATTCTAACAACAGCCTCGATAGCGCAGTGGGTAGCGCGTCAGTCTCATAATCTGAAGGTCGTGAGTTCGATTCTCACTCGGGGCGTGATTTTGGCGCTGATTTTCGTTAATAGAATACTTGGTTGATAAAGAGGTGACATGTTCTAATAACAGCCTCGATAGCGCAGTAGGTAGCGCGTCAGTCTCATAATCTGAAGGTCGTGAGTTCGATCCTCACTCGGGGCAAGATTTTGGCGCTGATTTTCGTTAATAGAATACTTGATTGATAGAGAGTTGACATGTTCTAATAACAGCCTCGGTAGCGCAGTAGGTAGCGCGTCAGTCTCATAATCTAAAGGTCGTGAGTTCGATCCTCACTCGGGGCATGATTTAGGTGCTGATTTTCGTTAATAGAATACTTGGTTGATAAAGAGGTTACATGTTCTAATAACAGCCTCGATAGCGCAGTAGGTAGCGCGTCAGTCTCATAATCTCAAGGTCGTGAGTTCGATCCTCACTCAAGGCAAGATTTTGGCGCTGATTGTCGTTATTAGAATACTTGATTGATAAAGAGGTGACATGTTCTAATAACAGCCTCGGTAGCGCAGTAGGTAGCGCGTCAGTCTCATAATCTGAAGGTCGTGAGTTCGATCCTCACTCGGGGCATGATTTTGTCGCTGATTTTCGTTAATAGAATTCTTGGTTGATAAAGAGGTGACATGTTCTAACAAAAGCCTCGATAGCGCAGTGGGTAGCGCGTCAGTCTCATAATCTGAAGGTCGTGAGTTCGATCCTCACTCGGGGCGTGATTTTGGCGCTGATTTTCGTTAATAGAATACTTGGTTGATAAAGAGTTGACATGTTCTAATAACAGCCTCGGTAGCGCAGTAGGTAGCGCGTCAGTCTCATAATCTAAAGGTCGTGAGTTCGATCCTCACTCGGGGCATGATTTTGGCGCTGATTTTCGTTAATAGAATACATGGTTGATAAAGAGGTTACATGTTCTAATAACAGCCTCGATAGCGCAGTAGGTAGCGCGTCAGTCTCATAATCTGAAGGTCGTGAGTTCGACCCTCACTCGGGGCAAGATTTTGGCGCTGATTTTCGTTAATAGAATACTTGGTTGATAAAGAGGTGACATGTGCTAATAACCTACTCGATAGCGCAGTAGGTAGCGCGTCAGTCTCATAATCTGAAGGTCGTGAGTTCGATCCTCACTCGGGGTACTATTTTGGCGCTGATTTTCGTTAATAGAATACTTGATTGATAAAGAGTTGACATGTTCTAATAACAGCCTCGGTAGCGCGTCAGTCTCATAATCTGAAGGTCGTGAGTTCGATCCTCACTCGGGGCCACTTTTTGGCGCTGATTTTCGTTAATGGAATACTTGATTGATAAATAGGTTAATGGATCTAATAACAGCCTCGACAGTGCAGTCGGTAGCGCGTCAGTCTCATAATCTGAAGGTCGTGAGTTGGATCTTCACTCGGGGCGTGATTTTGGCGCTGATTTTCGTTAATAGAATACTTGATTGATAAAGAGTTGACATGTTCTAATAACAGCCTCGGTAGCGCAGTAGGTAGCGCGTCAGTCTCATAATCTGAAGGTCGTGAGTTCGATCCTCACTCGGGGCATGATTTTGGCGCTGATTTTCGTTAATAGAATACTTGATTCATAAAGAGGTGAAATGTTCTGACAACAGCCTCGATAGCGCAGTAGGTTGCGCGTCAGTCTCATAATCTGAAGGTCGTGAGTTGGATCTTCACTCGGGGCGTCATTTTGGCGCTGATTTTCGTTAATAGAATACATGATTGATAGAGAGTTGACATGTTCTAATAACAGCCTCGGTAGCGCAGTAGGTAGCGGCGTCAGTCTCATAATCTGAAGGTCGTGAGTTCGATCCTCACTCGGGGCATGATTTTGTCGCTGATTTTCGTTAATAGAATTCTTGGTTGATAAAGAGGTGACATGTTCTAACGAAAGCCTCGATAGCGCAGTGGGTAGCGCTTCAGTCTCATAATCTGAAGGTCGTGAGTTCGATCCTCACTCGGGGCAAGATTTTGGCGCTGATTTTCGTTAATAGAATACTTGATTGATAGAGAGTTGACATGTTCTAATAACAGCCTCGGTAGCGCAGTAGGTAGCGCGTCAGTCTCATAATCTCAAGGTCGTGAGTTCGATCCTCACTCAAGGCAAGATTTTGGCGCTGATTGTCGTTAATAGAATACTTGATTGATAAAGAGGTGACATGTTCTAATAACAGCCTCGGTAGCGCAGTAGGTAGCGCGTCAGTCTCATAATCTGAAGGTCGTGAGTTCGATCCTCACTCGGGGCATGATTTTGTCGCTGATTTTCGTTAATAGAATTCTTGGTTGATAAAGAGGTGACATGTTCTAACAAAAGCCTCGATAGCGCAGTGGGTAGCGCGTCAGTCTCATAATCTGAAGGTCGTGAGTTCGATCCTCACTCGGGGCGTGATTTTGGCGCTGATTTTCGTTAATAGAATACTTGGTTGATAAAGAGTTGACATGTTCTAATAACAGCCTCGGTAGCGCAGTAGGTAGCGCGTCAGTCTCATAATCTAAAGGTCGTGAGTTCGATCCTCACTCGGGGCATGATTTTGGCGCTGATTTTCGTTAATAGAATACATGGTTGATCAAGAGGTTACATGTTCCAATAACAGCCTCGATAGCGCAGTAGGTAGCGCGTCAGTCTCATAATCTGAAGGTCGTGAGTTCGACCCTCACTCGGGGCAAGATTTTGGCGCTGATTTTCGTTAATAGAATACTTGATTGATAGAGAGTTGACATGTTCTAATAACAACCTCGGTAGCGCAGTTGGTAACGCGTCAGTCTCATAATCTGAAGGTCCTGAGTTCGATCCTCACTCGGGGCAAGATTTTGGCGCTGATTTTCGTTAATAGAATACTTGATTGATAGAGAGTTGACATGTTCTAATAACAGCCTCGGTAGCGCAGTAGGTAGCGCGTCAGTCTCATAATCAAAAGGTCGTGAGTTCGATCCTCACTCGGGGCATGATTTTGGTGCTGATTTTCGTTAATAGAATACTTGATTCATAAAGAGGTGACATGTTCTGACAACAGCCTCTATAGCGCAGTAGGTAGAGAGTCAGTCTCATAATCTGAAGGTCGTGAGTTCGATCCTCACTCGGGGCAAGATTTTTGCGCTGATTTTCGTTAATAGAATACTTGATTGATAGAGAGTTGACATATTCTAATAACAGCCTCGGTAGCGCAGTAGGTAGCGCGTCAGTCTCATAATCTAAAGGTCGTGAGTTCGTTCCTCACTCTGGGCATGATTTTGGCGCTGATTTTCTTTAATAGAATACTTGGTTGATAAAGAGGTTACATGTTCTAACAACAGCCTCGATAGCGCAGTAGGTAGCTCGTCAGTCTCATAATCTGAAGGTCGTGAGTTCGATCCTCACTCGGGGCATGATTTTGTCGCTGATTTTCGTTAATAGAATTCTTGGTTGATAAAGAGGTGACATGTTCTAACGAAAGCCTCGATAGCGCAGTGGGTAGCGCGTCAGTCTCATAATCTGAAGGTCGTGAGTTCGATCCTCACTCGGGGCAAGATTTTGGCGCTGATTTTCGTTAATAGAATACTTGATTGATAGAGAGTTGACATGTTCTAATAACAGCCTCGGTAGCGCAGTAGGTAGCGCGTCAGTCTTATATTCTAAAGGTCGTGAGTTCGATCCTCACTCGGGGCATGATTTTGGCGCTGATTTTCGTTAATAGAATACTTGGTTGATAAAGAGGTTACATGTTCTAATAACAGCCTCGATAGCGCAGTAGGTAGCGCGTCAGTCTCATAATCTCAAGGTCGTGAGTTCGATCCTCACTCAAGGCAAGATTTTGGCGCTGATTGTCGTTAATAGAATACTTGATTGATAAAGAGGTGACATGTTCTAATAACAGCCTCGGTAGCGCAGTAGGTAGCGCGTCAGTCTCATAATCTGAAGGTCGTGAGTTCGATCCTCACTCGGGGCATGATTTTGTCGCTGATTTTCGTTAATAGAATTCTTGGTTGATAAAGAGGTGACATGTTCTAACATAAGCCTCGATAGCGCAGTGGGTAGCGCGTCAGTCTCATAATCTGAAGGTCGTGAGTTCGATCCTCACTCGGGGCGTGATTTTGGCGCTGATTTTCGTTAATAGAATACTTGGTTGATAAAGAGTTGACATGTTCTAATAACAGCCTCGGTAGCGCAGTAGGTAGAGCGTCAGTCTCATAATCTAAAGGTCGTGAGTTCGATCCTCACTCGGGGCATGATTTTGGCGCTGATTTTCGTTAATAGAATACTTGGTTGATAAAGAGGTGACATTTTCTAATAACAGCCTCGATAGCGCAGTAGGTAGCGCGTCAGTCTCAAAATCTGAAGGTCGTGAGTTCGATCCTCACTCGGGGTAAGATTTTGGCGCTGATTTTCGTTAATAGAATACTTGATTGATAGAGAGTTGAAATGTTCTAATAACAGCCTCGGTAGCGCAGTAGGTAGCGCGTCAATCTCATAATCTAAAGGTCGTGAGTTCGATCCTCACTCGGGGCATGATTTTGGCGCTGATTTTCTTTAATAGAATACTTGGTTGATAAAGAGGTTACGTGTTCTAATAACAGCCTCGATAGCGCAGTAGGTAGCGCGTCAGTCTCATAATCTGAAGGTCGTGAGTTCGACCCTCACTCGAGGCAAGATTTTGGCGCTGATTTTCGTTAATAGAATACTTGATTGATAAAGAGATGACATGTTCTAACAACAGCCTCGATAGCGCGTCAGTCTCATAATCTCAAGGTCGTGAGTTCGATCCTCACTCAAGGCAAGATTTTGGCGCTGATTGTCGTTAACAGAATACTTGATTGGTAAAGAGGTGACATGTTCTAATAACAGCCTCGGTAGCGCAGTAGGTAGCGCGTCAGTCTCATAATCTGAAGGTCGTGAGTTCGATCCTCACTCGGGGCAAGCTTTTGGCGCTGATTGTCGTTAATAGAATACTTGATTGATAGAGAGTTGACATGTGCTAATAACAGCCTCGGTAGCGCAGTAGGTAGCGCGTCAGTCTCATAATCTAAAGGTAGTGAGTTCGATCCTCACTCGGGGCATGATTTTGGCGCTGATTTTCGTTAATGGAATACTTGATTGATAAATAGGTTGATTGATCTATTAACAGCCTCGATAGCGCAGTCGGTAGCGCGTCAGTCTCATAATCTGAAGGTCGTGAGTTCGATCCTCACTCGGGGCAAGATTTTGGCGCTGATTTTCGTTAATAGAATACTTGATTGATTGAGAGTTGACATGTTCTAATAACAGCCTCGGTAGCGCAGTGGGTAGCGCGTCAGTCTCATAATCTAAAGGTCGTGAGTTCGATCCTCACTCGGGGCATGATTTTGGCGCTGATTTTCGTTAATGGAATATTTGATTGATAAATAGGTTGATTGATCTAATAACAGCCTCGATAGCGCTGTCGGTAGCGCGTCAGTCTCATAATCTGAAGGTCGTGAGTTCGATCCTCACTCGGGGCGTGATTTTGGTGCTGATTTTCGTTAATAGAATACTTGATTCATAAAGAGGTGACATGTTCTGACAACAGCCTCTATAGCGCAGTAGGTAGCGCGTCAGTCTCATAATCTGAAGGTCGTGAGTTCGATCCTCACTCGGGGCATGATTTTGGCGCTGATTGTCGTTAACAGAATACTTGATTGGTAAAGAGGTGACATGTTCTAATAACAGCCTCGGTAGCGCAGTAGGTAGCGCGTCAGTCTCATAATCTGAAGGTCGTGAGTTCGATCCTCACTCGGGGCAAGCTTTTGGCGCTGATTGTCGTTAATAGAATACTTGATTGATAAAGAGGTGACATGTTCTAATGACAGCCTCGATAGCGCAGTAAGTAGCGCGTCAGTCTCATAATCTGAAGGTCGTGAGTTCGATCCTCACTCGGGGCATGATTTTGGCGCTGATTGTCGTTAACAGAATACTTGATTGATAAAGAGGTGACATGTTCTAATAACAGCCTCGGTAGCGCAGTAGGTAGCGCGTCAGTCTCATAATCTGAAGGTCGTGAGTTCGATCCTCACTCGGGGCAAGCTTTTGGCGCTGATTGTCGTTAATAGAATACTTGATCGATACAGAGGTGACATGTTGTAATGACAGCCTCGATAGCGCAGTAAGTAGCGCGTCAGTCTCATAATCTGAAGGTCGTGAGTACGATCCTCGCTTGGGGCAAGATTTTGGCGCTGATTTTCGTTAATAGAATACTTGGTTGATAAAGAGGTGACATGTTCTGACAACAGCCTCGATAGCGCTGTAGGTAGCGCGTCAATCTCAAAATCTGAAGGTCGTAAGTTCGATCCTCACTCGGGGCATGATTTTGGCGCTGATTGACGTTAATAGAATACTTGAATCATAAAGAGGTGACATGTTCTAACAACAGCCTCGATGGCGCGGTAGGTAGCGCGTCAGTCTCATAATCTCAAGGTCGTGAGTTCGATCCTCACTCGGGGCAAACTTTTGGCGCTGATTGTCGTTAATAGAATACTTGATTGATAAAGAGGTGACATGTTCTAATGACAGCCTCGATAGCGCAGTAAGTAGCGCGTCAGTCTCATAATCTGAAGGTCGTGAGTTCGATCCTCACTCGGGGCATGATTTTGGCGCTGATTTTCGTTAATTGAATACTTGCTTGATAAATAGGTTAATTGATTTAAAAACAGCCTCGGTAGCGCAGTAGGTAGCGCGTCAGTCTCATAATCTGAAGGTCGTGAGTTCGATCCTCACTCGGGGCAAGCTTTTGGAGCTGATTGTCGTTAATAGAATACTTGATTGATACAGAGGTGACATGTTGTAATGACAGCCTCGGTAGCGCAGTAGGTAGCGCGTCAGTCTCATAACCTAAAGGTCGTGAGTTCGATCCTCACTCGGGGCATGATTTTGGCGCTGATTTTCGTTAATGGAATACTTGATTGATAAATAGGTTGATTGATCTAATAACAGCCTCGATAGCGCTGTCGGTAGCACGTCAGCCTCATAATCTGAAGGTCGTGAGTTCGATCCTCACTCGGGGCATGATTTTGGTGCTGATTTTCGTTAATAGAATACTTGATTCATAAAGAGGTGACATGTTCTGACAACAGCCTCTATAGCGCAGTAGGTAGCGCGTCAGTCTCATAATCTGAAGGTCGTGAGTTCCATCCTCACTCGGGGTAAGATTTTGGCGCTGATTTTCGTTAATAGAATACTTGATTGATAGAGAGTTGACATGTTCTAACAACAGCCTCGGTAGCGCAGTAGGTAGCGCGTCAATCTCATAATCTAAAGGTCGTGAGTTCGATCCTCACTCGGGGCAAGATTTTGGCGCTGATTTTCGTTAATAGAATACTTGATTGATAAAGAGATGACATGTTCTAACAACAGCCTCGATAGCGCGTCAGTCTCATAATCTCAAGGTCGTGAGTTCGATCCTCATTCAAGGCAAGATTTTGGCGCTGATTGTCGTTAATAGAATACTTGATTCATAAAGAGGTGACATGTTCTGACAACAGCCTCTATAGCGCAGTAGGTAGCGCGTCAGTCTCATAATCTGAAGGTCGTGAGTTCGATCCTCACTCGGGGCATGATTTTGTCGCTGATTTTCGTTAATAGAATTCTTGGTTGATAAAGAGGTGACATGTTCTAACAAAAGCCTCGATAGCGCAGTGGGTAGCGCGTCAGTCTCATAATCTGAAGGTCGTGAGTTCGATCCTCACTCGGGGCGTGATTTTGGCGCTGATTTTCGTTAATAGAATACTTGGTTGATAAAGAGTTGACATGTTCTAATAACAGCCTCGGTAGCGCAGTAGGTAGCGCGTCAGTCTCATAATCTAAAGGTCGTGAGTTCGATCCTCACTCGGGGCATGATTTTGGCGCTGATTTTCGTTAATAGAATACATGGTTGATCAAGAGGTTACATGTTCCAATAACAGCCTCGATAGCGCAGTAGGTAGCGCGTCAGTCTCATAATCTGAAGGTCGTGAGTTCGACCCTCACTCGGGGCAAGATTTTGGCGCTGATTTTCGTTAATAGAATACTTGATTGATAGAGAGTTGACATGTTCTAATAACAACCTCGGTAGCGCAGTTGGTAACGCGTCAGTCTCATAATCTGAAGGTCCTGAGTTCGATCCTCACTCGGGGCAAGATTTTGGCGCTGATTTTCGTTAATAGAATACTTGATTGATAGAGAGTTGACATATTCTAATAACAGCCTCGGTAGCGCAGTAGGTAGCGCGTCAGTCTCATAATCTAAAGGTCGTGAGTTCGTTCCTCACTCTGGGCATGATTTTGGCGCTGATTTTCTTTAATAGAATACTTGGTTGATAAAGAGGTTACATGTTCTAACAACAGCCTCGATAGCGCAGTAGGTAGCTCGTCAGTCTCATAATCTGAAGGTCGTGAGTTCGATCCTCACTCGAGGCATGATTTTGTCGCTGATTTTCGTTAATAGAATTCTTGGTTGATAAAGAGGTGACATGTTCTAACGAAAGCCTCGATAGCGCAGTGGGTAGCGCGTCAGTCTCATAATCTGAAGGTCGTGAGTTCGATCCTCACTCGGGGCAAGATTTTGGCGCTGATTTTCGTTAATAGAATACTTGATTGATAGAGAGTTGACATGTTCTAATAACAGCCTCGGTAGCGCAGTAGGTAGCGCGTCAGTCTTATATTCTAAAGGTCGTGAGTTCGATCCTCACTCGGGGCATGATTTTGGCGCTGATTTTCGTTAATGGAATACTTGATTGATAAATAGGTTGATTGATCTAATAACAGCCTCGATAGCGCTGTCGGTAGCACGTCAGCCTCATAATCTGAAGGTCGTGAGTTCGATCCTCACTCGGGGCATGATTTTGGTGCTGATTTTCGTTAATAGAATACTTGATTCATAAAGAGGTGACATGTTCTGACAACAGCCTCTATAGCGCAGTAGGTAGCGCGTCAGTCTCATAATCTGAAGGTCGTGAGTTCGATCCTCACTCGGGGTAAGATTTTGGCGCTGATTTTCGTTAATAGAATACTTGATTGATAGAGAGTTGACATGTTCTAACAACAGCCTCGGTAGCGCAGTAGGTGGCGCGTCAATCTCATAATCTAAAGGTCGTGAGTTCGATCCTCACTCGGGGCAAGATTTTGGCGCTGATTTTCGTTAATAGAATACTTGATTGATAAAGAGATGACATGTTCTAACAACAGCCTCGATAGCGCGTCAGTCTCATAATCTCAAGGTCGTGAGTTCGATCCTCATTCAAGGCAAGATTTTGGCGCTGATTGTCGTTAACAGAATACTTGATTGGTAAAGAGGTGACATGTTCTAATAACAGCCTCGGTAGCGCAGTAGGTAGCGCGTCAGTCTCATAATCTGAAGGTCGTGAGTTCGATCCTCACTCGGGGCAAGCTTTTGGCGCTGATTGTCGTTAAAAGAATACTTGATTGATAAAGAGGTGACATGTTCTAATGACAGCCTCGATAGCGCAGTAAGTAGCTTGTCAGTCTCATAATCTGAAGGTCGTGAGTTCGATCCTCACTCGGGGCATGATTTTGGCGCTGATTGTCGTTAACAGAATACTTGATTGATAAAGAGGTGACATGTTCTAATGACAGCCTCGATAGCGCAGTAAGTAGCGCGTCAGTCTCATAATCTGAAGGTCGTGAGTTCGATCTTCACTCGGGGCATGATTTTGGCGCTGATTTTCGTTAATAGAATACTTGATTGATAAAGAGATGACATGTTCTAACAACAGCCTCGATAGCGCGTCAGTCTCATAATCTCAAGGTCGTGAGTTCGATCCTCACTCAAGGCAAGATTTTGGCGCTGATTGTCGTTAACAGAATACTTGATTGGTAAAGAGGTGACATGATCTAACAACAGCCTCGGTAGCGCAGTAGGTAGCGCGTCAGTCTCATAATCTGAAGGTCGTGAGTTCGATCCTAACTCGGGGCAAGATTTTGGCGCTGATTGTCGTTAACAGAATACCTGATTGGTAAAGAGGTGACATGATCTAACAACAGCCTCGGTAGCGCAGTAGGTAGCGCGTCAGTCTCATAATCTGAAGGTCGTGAGTTCGATCCTCACTCGGGGCATGATTTTGGCGCTGATTGACGTTAATAGAATACTTGAATCATAAAGAGGTGACATGTTCTAACAACAGCCTCGATGGCGCAGTAGGTAGCGCGTCAGTCTCATAATCTCAATGTCGTGAGTTCGATCCTCACTCAAGGCAAGATTTTGGCGCTGATTGTCGTTAACAGAATACTTGATTGATAAAGAGGTGACATGTTCTAATAACAGCCTCGGTAGCGCAGTAGGTAGCGCGTCAGTCTCATAACCTAAAGGTCGTGAGTTCGATCCTCACTCGGGGCATGATTTTGGCGCTGATTTTCGTTAATGGAATACTTGATTGATAAATAGGTTGATTGATCTAATAACAGCCTCGATAGCGCTGTCGGTAGCACGTCAGCCTCATAATCTGAAGGTCGTGAGTTCGATCCTCACTCGGGGCATGATTTTGGTGCTGATTTTCGTTAATAGAATACTTGATTCATAAAGAGGTGACATGTTCTGACAACAGCCTCTATAGCGCAGTAGGTAGCGCGTCAGTCTCATAATCTGAAGGTCGTGAGTTCGATCCTCACTCGGGGTAAGATTTTGGCGCTGATTTTCGTTAATAGAATACTTGATTGATAGAGAGTTGACATGTTCTAACAACAGCCTCGGTAGCGCAGTAGGTAGCGCGTCAATCTCATAATCTAAAGGTCGTGAGTTCGATCCTCACTCGGGGCAAGATTTTGGCGCTGATTTTCGTTAATAGAATACTTGATTGATAAAGAGATGACATGTTCTAACAACAGCCTCGATAGCGCGTCAGTCTCATAATCTCAAGGTCGTGAGTTCGATCCTCATTCAAGGCAAGATTTTGGCGCTGATTGTCGTTAATAGAATACTTGATTCATAAAGAGGTGACATGTTCTGACAACAGCCTCTATAGCGCAGTAGGTAGCGCGTCAGTCTCATAATCTGAAGGTCGTGAGTTCGATCCTCACTCGGGGCATGATTTTGTCGCTGATTTTCGTTAATAGAATTCTTGGTTGATAAAGAGGTGACATGTTCTAACAAAAGCCTCGATAGCGCAGTGGGTAGCGCGTCAGTCTCATAATCTGAAGGTCGTGAGTTCGATCCTCACTCGGGGCGTGATTTTGGCGCTGATTTTCGTTAATAGAATACTTGGTTGATAAAGAGTTGACATGTTCTAATAACAGCCTCGGTAGCGCAGTAGGTAGCGCGTCAGTCTCATAATCTAAAGGTCGTGAGTTCGATCCTCACTCGGGGCATGATTTTGGCGCTGATTTTCGTTAATAGAATACATGGTTGATCAAGAGGTTACATGTTCCAATAACAGCCTCGATAGCGCAGTAGGTAGCGCGTCAGTCTCATAATCTGAAGGTCGTGAGTTCGACCCTCACTCGGGGCAAGATTTTGGCGCTGATTTTCGTTAATAGAATACTTGATTGATAGAGAGTTGACATGTTCTAATAACAACCTCGGTAGCGCAGTTGGTAACGCGTCAGTCTCATAATCTGAAGGTCCTGAGTTCGATCCTCACTCGGGGCAAGATTTTGGCGCTGATTTTCGTTAATAGAATACTTGATTGATAGAGAGTTGACATGTTCTAATAACAGCCTCGGTAGCGCAGTAGGTAGCGCGTCAGTCTCATAATCAAAAGGTCGTGAGTTCGATCCTCACTCGGGGCATGATTTTGGTGCTGATTTTCGTTAATAGAATACTTGATTCATAAAGAGGTGACATGTTCTGACAACAGCCTCTATAGCGCAGTAGGTAGAGCGTCAGTCTCATAATCTGAAGGTCGTGAGTTCGATCCTCACTCGGGGCAAGATTTTTGCGCTGATTTTCGTTAATAGAATACTTGATTGATAGAGAGTTGACATATTCTAATAACAGCCTCGGTAGCGCAGTAGGTAGCGCGTCAGTCTCATAATCTAAAGGTCGTGAGTTCGTTCCTCACTCTGGGCATGATTTTGGCGCTGATTTTCTTTAATAGAATACTTGGTTGATAAAGAGGTTACATGTTCTAACAACAGCCTCGATAGCGCAGTAGGTAGCTCGTCAGTCTCATAATCTGAAGGTCGTGAGTTCGATCCTCACTCGAGGCATGATTTTGTCGCTGATTTTCGTTAATAGAATTCTTGGTTGATAAAGAGGTGACATGTTCTAACGAAAGCCTCGATAGCGCAGTGGGTAGCGCGTCAGTCTCATAATCTGAAGGTCGTGAGTTCGATCCTCACTCGGGGCATGATTATGGTGCTGATTTTCGTTAATAGAATACTTGATTCATAAAGAGGTGACATGTTCTGACAACAGCCTCTATAGCGCAGTAGGTAGCGCGTCAGTCTCATAATCTGAAGGTCGTGAGTTCGATCCTCACTCGGGGTAAGATTTTGGCGCTGATTTTCGTTAATAGAATACTTGATTGATAGAGAGTTGACATGTTCTAACAACAGCCTCGGTAGCGCAGTAGGTGGCGCGTCAATCTCATAATCTAAAGGTCGTGAGTTAGATCCTCACTCGGGGCAAGATTTTGGCGCTGATTTTCGTTAATAGAATACTTGATTGATAAAGAGATGACATGTTCTAACAACAGCCTCGATAGCGCGTCAGTCTCATAATCTCAAGGTCGTGAGTTCGATCCTCATTCAAGGCAAGATTTTGGCGCTGATTGTCGTTAACAGAATACTTGATTGGTAAAGAGGTGACATGTTCTAATAACAGCCTCGGTAGCGCAGTAGGTAGCGCGTCAGTCTCATAATCTGAAGGTCGTGAGTTCGATCCTCACTCGGGGCAAGCTTTTGGCGCTGATTGTCGTTAAAAGAATACTTGATTGATAAAGAGGTGACATGTTCTAATGACAGCCTCGATAGCGCAGTAAGTAGCTTGTCAGTCTCATAATCTGAAGGTCGTGAGTTCGATCCTCACTCGGGGCATGATTTTGGCGCTGATTGTCGTTAACAGAATACTTGATTGATAAAGAGGTGACATGTTCTAATGACAGCCTCGATAGCGCAGTAAGTAGCGCGTCAGTCTCATAATCTGAAGGTCGTGAGTTCGATCTTCACTCGGGGCATGATTTTGGCGCTGATTTTCGTTAATAGAATACTTGATTGATAAAGAGATGACATGTTCTAACAACAGCCTCGATAGCGCGTCAGTCTCATAATCTCAAGGTCGTGAGTTCGATCCTCACTCAAGGCAAGATTTTGGCGCTGATTGTCGTTAACAGAATACTTGATTGGTAAAGAGGTGACATGATCTAACAACAGCCTCGGTAGCGCAGTAGGTAGCGCGTCAGTCTCATAATCTGAAGGTCGTGAGTTCGATCCTAACTCGGGGCAAGATTTTGGCGCTGATTGTCGTTAACAGAATACCTGATTGGTAAAGAGGTGACATGATCTAACAACAGCCTCGGTAGCGCAGTAGGTAGCGCGTCAGTCTCATAATCTGAAGGTCGTGAGTTCGATCCTCACTCGGGGCATGATTTTGGCGCTGATTGACGTTAATAGAATACTTGAATCATAAAGAGGTGACATGTTCTAACAACAGCCTCGATGGCGCAGTAGGTAGCGCGTCAGTCTCATAATCTCAATGTCGTGAGTTCGATCCTCACTCAAGGCAAGATTTTGGCGCTGATTGTCGTTAACAGAATACTTGATTGATAAAGAGGTGACATGTTCTAATAACAGCCTCGGTAGCGCAGTAGGTAGCGCGTCAGTCTCATAATCTGAAGGTCGTGAGTTCGATCATCACTCGGGGCAAGCTTTTGGCGCTGATTGTCGTTAATAGAATACTTGATTGATAAAGAGGTGACATGTTCTAATGACAGCCTCGATAGCGCAGTAAGTAGCGCGTCAGTCTCATAATCTGAAGGTCGTGAGTTCGATCCTCACTCGGGGCATGATTTTGGCGCTGATTTTCGTTAATTGAATACTTGCTTGATAAATAGGTTAATTGATTTGAAAACAGCCTCGGTAGCGCAGTAGGTAGCGCGTCAGTCTCATAATCTGAAGGTCGTGATTTCGATCCTCACTCGGGGCAAGCTTTTGGAGCTGATTGTCGTTAATAGAATACTTGATTGATACAGAGGTGACATGTTGTAATGACAGCCTCGATAGCGCAGTAAGTAGCGCGTCAGTCTCATAATCTGAAGGTCGTGAGTTCGATCCTCGCTTGGGGCAAGATTTTGGCGCTGATTTTCGTTAATAGAATACTTGGTTGATAAAGAGGTGACATGTTCTGACAACAGCCTCGATAGCGCTGTAGGTAGCGCGTCAATCTCAAAATCTGAAGGTCGTAAGTTCGATCCTCACTCGGGGCATGATTTTGGCGCTGATTGACGTTAATAGAATACTTGAATCATAAAGAGGTGACATGTTCTAACAACAGCCTCGGTAGCGCAGTAGGTTGCGCGTCAGTCTCATAATCTGAAGGTCGTGAGTTCGATCCTCACTCGGGGCATGATTTTGGCGCTGATTTTCGTTAATAGAATACTTGATTGATAAAGAGGTGATATGATCTAATAACAGCCTCGATAGCACAGTAGGTAGCGCGTTAGTCTCATAATCTGAAGGTCGTGGGTTCGATCCACACTCGGGGCATGATTTTGGCGCTGATTTTCGTTAATAGAATACTTGGTTGATAAAGAGGTGACATGTTCTAATAACAACCGCGATAGCGCAGTAGGTAGGGCGTCAGTCTCATAATCTGAAGGTCGTGAGTTCGATCCTCACTCGGGGCATGATTTTGGCGCTGATTGTCGTTAACAGAATACTTGATTGATAAAGAGGTGACATGTTCTAATGACAGCCTCGATAGCGCAGTAAGTAGCGCGTCAGTCTCATAATCTGAAGGTCGTGAGTTCGATCTTCACTCGGGGCATGATTTTGGCGCTGATTTTCGTTAATAGAATACTTGATTGATAAAGAGATGACATGTTCTAACAACAGCCTCGATAGCACGTCAGTCTCATAATCTCAAGGTCGTGAGTTCGATCCTCACTCAAGGCAAGATTTTGGCGCTGATTGTCGTTAACAGAATACTTGATTGGTAAAGAGGTGACATGATCTAACAACAGCCTCGGTAGCGCAGTAGGTAGCGCGTCAGTCTCATAATCTGAAGGTCGTGAGTTCGATCCTAACTCGGGGCAAGATTTTGGCGCTGATTGTCGTTAAGAGAATACCTGATTGGTAAAGAGGTGACATGATCTAACAACAGCCTCGGTAGCGCAGTAGGTAGCGCGTCAGTCTCATAATCTGAAGGTCGTGAGTTCGATCCTCACTCGGGGCATGATTTTGGCGCTGATTGACGTTAATAGAATACTTGAATCATAAAGAGGTGACATGTTCTAACAACAGCCTCGATGGCGCAGTAGGTAGCGCGTCAGTCTCATAATCTCAATGTCGTGAGTTCGATCCTCACTCAAGGCAAGATTTTGGCGCTGATTGTCGTTAACAGAATACTTGATTGATAAAGAGGTGACATGTTCTAATAACAGCCTCGGTAGCGCAGTAGGTAGCGCGTCAGTCTCATAATCTGAAGGTCGTGAGTTCGATCCTCACTCGGGGCAAGCTTTTGGCGCTGATTGTCGTTAATAGAATACTTGATTGATAAAGAGGTGACATGTTCTAATGACAGCCTCGATAGCGCAGTAAGTAGCGCGTCAGTCTCATAATCTGAAGGTCGTGAGTTCGATCCTCACTCGGGGCATGATTTTGGCGCTGATTTTCGTTAATTGAATACTTGCTTGATAAATAGGTTAATTGATTTGAAAACAGCCTCGGTAGCGCAGTAGGTAGCGCGTCAGTCTCATAATCTGAAGGTCGTGATTTCGATCCTCACTCGGGGCAAGCTTTTGGAGCTGATTGTCGTTAATAGAATACTTGATTGATACAGAGGTGACATGTTGTAATGACAGCCTCGATAGCGCAGTAAGTAGCGCGTCAGTCTCATAATCTGAAGGTCGTGAGTTCGATCCTCGCTTGGGGCAAGATTTTGCCGCTGATTTTCGTTAATAGAATACTTGGTTGATAAAGAGGTGACATGTTCTGACAACAGCCTCGATAGCGCTGTAGGTAGCGCGTCAATCTCAAAATCTGAAGGTCGTAAGTTCGATCCTCACTCGGGGCATGATTTTGGCGCTGATTGACGTTAATAGAATACTTGAATCATAAAGAGGTGACATGTTCTAACAACAGCCTCGGTAGCGCAGTAGGTTGCGCGTCAGTCTCATAATCTGAAGGTCGTGAGTTCGATCCTCACTCGGGGCATGATTTTGGCGCTGATTTTCGTTAATAGAATACTTGATTGATAAAGAGGTGATATGATCTAATAACAGCCTCGATAGCACAGTAGGTAGCGCGTTAGTCTCATAATCTGAAGGTCGTGGGTTCGATCCACACTCGGGGCATGATTTTGGCGCTGATTTTCGTTAATAGAATACTTGGTTGATAAAGAGGTGACATGTTCTAATAACAACCGCGATAGCGCAGTAGGTAGGGCGTCAGTCTCATAATCTGAAGGTCGTGAGTTCGATCCTCACTCGGGGCATGATTTTGGCGCTGATTGTCGTTAATAGAATACTTGATTGATACAGAGGTGACATGTTGTAATGACAGCCTCGATAGCGCAGTAAGTAGCGCGTCAGTCTCATAATCTGAAGGTCGTGAGTTCGATCCTCGCTTGGGGCAAGATTTTGCCGCTGATTTTCGTTAATAGAATACTTGGTTGATAAAGAGGTGACATGTTCTGACAACAGCCTCGATAGCGCTGTAGGTAGCGCGTCAATCTCAAAATCTGAAGGTCGTAAGTTCGATCCTCACTCGGGGCATGATTTTGGCGCTGATTGACGTTAATAGAATACTTGAATCATAAAGAGGTGACATGTTCTAACAACAGCCTCGGTAGCGCAGTAGGTTGCGCGTCAGTCTCATAATCTGAAGGTCGTGAGTTCGATCCTCACTCGGGGCATGATTTTGGCGCTGATTTTCGTTAATAGAATACTTGATTGATAAAGAGGTGATATGATCTAATAACAGCCTCGATAGCACAGTAGGTAGCGCGTTAGTCTCATAATCTGAAGGTCGTGGGTTCGATCCACACTCGGGGCATGATTTTGGCGCTGATTTTCGTTAATAGAATACTTGGTTGATAAAGAGGTGACATGTTCTAATAACAACCGCGATAGCGCAGTAGGTAGGGCGTCAGTCTCATAATCTGAAGGTCGTGAGTTCGATCCTCACTCGGGGCATGATTTTGGCGCTGATTGTCGTTAACAGAATACTTGATTGATAAAGAGGTGACATGTTCTAATGACAGCCTCGATAGCGCAGTAAGTAGCGCGTCAGTCTCATAATCTGAAGGTCGTGAGTTCGATCCTCACTCGGGGCATGATTTTGGCGCTGATTTTCGTTAATAGAATACTTGATTGATAAAGAGATGACATGTTCTAACAACAGCCTCGATAGCGCGTCAGTCTCATAATCTCAAGGTCGTGAGTTCGATCCTCACTCAAGGCAAGATTTTGGCGCTGATTGTCGTTAACAGAATACTTGATTGGTAAAGAGGTGACATGATCTAACAACAGCCTCGGTAGCGCAGTAGGTAGCGCGTCAGTCTCATAATCTGAAGGTCGTGAGTTCGATCCTCACTCGGGGCAAGCTTTTGGCGCTGATTGTCGTTAAAAGAATACTTGATTGATACAGAGGTGACATGTTGTAATGACAGCCTCGATAGCGCAGTAAGTAGCGCGTCAGTCTCATAATCTGAAGGTCGTGAGTTCGATCCTCGCTTGGGGCAAGATTTTGGCGCTGATTTTCGTTAATAGAATACATGGTTGATAAAGAGGTGACATGTTCTCACAACAGCCTCGATAGCGCTGTAGGTAGCGCGTCAATCTCAAAATCTGAAGGTCGTAAGTTCGATCCTCACTCGGGGCATGATTTTGGCGCTGATTGACGTTAATAGAATACTTGAATCATAAAGAGGTGACATGTTCTAACAACAGCCTCGATGGCGCAGTAGGTAGCGCGTCAGTCTCATAATCTCAAGGTCGTGAGTTCGATCCTCACTCAAGGCAAGATTTTGGCGCTGATTGTCGTTAACAGAATACTTGATTGGTAAAGAGGTGACATGATCTAACAACAGCCTCGGTAGCGCAGTAGGTAGCGCGTCAGTCTCATAATCTGAAGGTCGTGAGTTCGATCCTCACTCGGGGCAAGCTTTTGGCGCTGATTGTCGTTAAAAGAATACTTGATTGATACAGAGGTGACATGTTGTAATGACAGCCTCGATAGCGCAGTAAGTAGCGCGTCAGTCTCATAATCTGAAGGTCGTGAGTTCGATCCTCGCTTGGGGCAAGATTTTGGCGCTGATTTTCGTTAATAGAATACATGGTTGATAAAGAGGTGACATGTTCTCACAACAGCCTCGATAGCGCTGTAGGTAGCGCGTCAATCTCAAAATCTGAAGGTCGTAAGTTCGATCCTCACTCGGGGCATGATTTTGGCGCTGATTGACGTTAATAGAATACTTGAATCATAAAGAGGTGACATGTTCTAACAACAGCCTCGATGGCGCAGTAGGTAGCGCGTCAGTCTCATAATCTCAAGGTCGTGAGTTCGATCCTCACTCAAGGCAAGATTTTGGCGCTGATTGTCGTTAACAGAATACTTGATTGATAAAGAGGTGACATGTTCTAATAACAGCCTCGGTAGCGCAGTAGGTAGCGCGTCAGTCTCATAATCTGAAGGTCGTGAGTTCGATCCTCACTCGGGGCAAGCTTTTGGTGCTGATTGTCGTTAATAGAATACTTGATTGATAAAGAGGTGACATGTTCTAATGACAGCCTCGATAGCGCAGTAAGTAGCGCGTCAGTCTCATAATCTGAAGGTCGTGAGTTCGATCCTCACTCGGGGCATGATTTTGGCGCTGATTTTCGTTAATTGAATACTTGCTTGATAAATAGGTTAATTGATTTAAAAACAGCCTCGGTAGCGCAGTAGGTAGCGCGTCAGTCTCATAATCTGAAGGTCGTGAGTTCGATCCTCACTCGGGGCAAGCTTTTGGAGCTGATTGTCGTTAATAGAATACTTGATTGATACAGAGGTGACATGTTGTAATGACAGCCTCGATAGCGCAGTAAGTAGCGCGTCAGTCTCATAATCTGAAGGTCGTGAGTTCGATCCTCGCTTGGGGCAAGATTTTGGCGGCGATTTTCGTTAATAGAATACTTGGTTGATAAAGAGGTGACATGTTCTGACAACAGCCTCGATAGCGCTGTAGGTAGCGCGTCAATCTCAAAATCTGAAGGTCGTAAGTTCGATCCTCACTCGGGGCATGATTTTGGCGCTGATTGACGTTAATAGAATACTTGAATCATAAAGAGGTGACATGTTCTAACAACAGCCTCGATGGCGCAGTAGGTAGCGCGTCAGTTTCATAATCTGAAAATCGTGAGTTCGATCCTCACTCGGGGCCACTTTTTGGCGCTGATTTTCGTTAATGGAATACTTGATTGATAAATAGGTTAATGGATCTAATAACAGCCTCGACAGTGAAGTCGGTAGCGCGTCAGTCTCATAATCTGAAGGTCGTGAGTTCGATCCTCACTCGGGGCAAGATTTTGGCGGTGATTTTCGTTAATAGAATACTTGATTGATAGAGAGTTGACATGTGCTAATAACAGCCTCGGTAGCGCAGTAGGTAGCGCGTCAGTCTCATAATCTAAAGGTCGTGAGTTCGATCCTCACTCGGGGCATGATTTTGGCGCTGATTTTCGTTAATGGAATACTTGATTGATAAATAGGTTGATTGATCTATTAACAGCCTCGATAGCGCAGTCGGTAGCGCGTCAGTCTCATAATCTGAAGGTCGTGAGTTCGATCCTCACTCGGGGCATAATTTTGGCGCTGATTTTCGTTAATAGAATACTTGATTGATTGAGAGTTGACATGTTCTAATAACAGCCTCGGCAGCGCAGTAGGTAGCGCGTCAGTCTCATAATCTGAAGGTCGTGAGTTCGATCCTCACTCGGGGTAAGATTTTGGCGCTGATTTTCGTTAATAGAATACTTGATTTATAGAGAGTTGACATGTTCTAATAACAGCCTCGGTAGCGCAGTAGGTAGCGCGTCAGTCTCGTAATCTGAAGGTCGTGAGTTCGATCCTCACTCGGGGCATGATTTTGGCGCTGATTTTCGTTAATAGAATACTTGAGTCATAAAGAGGTGACATGTACTGACAACAGCCTCGATAGCGCAGTAGGTAGCGCGTCAGTCTCATATTCTGAAGGTCGTGAGTTCGATCGCCACTCAGGGGATGATTTTGGCGCTGATTTTCGTTAATAGAATACTTTATTGATAAAGAGTTGACATGTTCTAATAACAGCCTCGGTAGCGCAGTAGGTAGCGCGTCAGTTTCATAATCTGAAGATCGTGAGTTCGGTCCTCACTCGGGGCCACTTTTTGGCGCTGATTTTCGTTAATGGAATACTTGATTGATAAATAGGTTAATGGATCTAATAACAGCCTCGACAGTGAAGTCGGTAGCGCGTCAGTCTCATAATCTGAAGGTCGTGATTTCGGTCCTCACTCGGGGCAAGATTTTGGCGCTGATTTTCGTTAATAGAATACTTGATTGATAGAGAGTTGACATGTGCTAATAACAGCCTCGGTAGCGCAGTAGGTAGCGCGTCAGTCTCATAATCTAAAGGTCGTGAGTTCGATCCTCACTCGGGGCATGATTTTGGCGCTGATTTTCGTTAATAGAATACATGGTTGATAAAGAGGTTACATGTTCTAATAACAGCCTCGATAGCGCAGTAGGTAGCGCGTCAGTCTCATAATCTGAAGGTCGTGAGTTCGACCCTCACTCGGGGCAAGATTTTGGCGCTGATTTTCGTTAATAGAATACTTGGTTGATAAAGAGGTGACATGTGCTAATAACCTACTCGATAGCGCAGTAGGTAGCGCGTCAGTCTCATAATCTGAAGGTCGTGAGTTCGATCCTCACTCGGGGTAAGATTTTGGCGCTGATTTTCGTTAATAGAATACTTGATTGATAGAGAGTTGACATGTTCTAATAACAGCCTCGGTAGCGCAGTAGGTAGCGCGTCAGTCTCATAATCTGAAGGTCGTGAGTTCGATCCTCACTCGGGGCATGATTTTGGCGCTGATTATCGTTAATAGAATACTTGATGCATAAAGAGGTGACATGTACTGACAACAGCCCCGATAGCGCAGTAGGTAGCGCGTCAGTCTCATATTCTGAAGGTCGTGAGTTCGATCGCCACTCGGGGCATGATTTTGGCGCTGATTTTCGTTAATAGAATACTTGATTGATAAAGAGTTGACATGTTCTAATAACAGCCTCGGTAGCGCAGTAGGTAGCGCGTCAGTTTCATAATCTGAAAATCGTGAGTTCGATCCTCACTCGGGGCCACTTTTTGGCGCTGATTTTCGTTAATGGAATACTTGATTGATAAATAGGTTAATGGATCTAATAACAGCCTCGACAGTGAAGTCGGTAGCGCGTCAGTCTCATAATCTGAAGGTCGTGAGTTCGATCCTCACTCGGGGCAAGATTTTGGCGCTGATTTTCGTTAAAAGAATACTTGATTGATAGAGAGTTGACATGTGCTAATAACAGCCTCGGTAGCGCAGTAGGTAGCGCGTCAGTCTCATAATCTAAAGGTCGTGAGTTCGATCCTCACTCGGGGCATGATTTTGGCGCTGATTTTCGTTAATGGAATACTTGATTGATAAATAGGTTGATTGATCTATTAACAGCCTCGATAGCGCAGTCGGTAGCGCGTCAGTCTCATAATCTGAAGGTCGTGAGTTCGATCCTCACTCGGGGCAAGATTTTGGCGCTGATTTTCGTTAATAGAATACTTGATTGATTGAGAGTTGACATGTTCTAATAACAGCCTCGGCAGCGCAGTAGGTAGCGCGTCAGTCTCATAATCTGAAGGTCGTGAGTTCGATCCTCACTCGGGGTAAGATTTTGGCGCTGATTTTCGTTAATAGAATACTTGATTTATAGAGAGTTGACATGTTCTAATAACAGCCTCGGTAGCGCAGTAGGTAGCGCGTCAGTCTCATAATCTGAAGGTCGTGAGTTCGATCCTCACTCGGGGCATGATTTTGGCGCTGATTTTCGTTAATAGAATACTTGAGTCATAAAGAGGTGACATGTACTGACAACAGCCTCGATAGCGCAGTAGGTAGCGCGTCAGTCTCATATTTTGAAGGTCGTGAGTTCGATCGCCACTCGGGGGATGATTTTGGCGCTGATTTTCGTTAATAGAATACTTTATTGATAAAGAGTTGACATGTTCTAATAACAGCCTCGGTAGCGCAGTAGGTAGCGCGTCAGTTTCATAATCTGAAGATCGTGAGTTCGGTCCTCACTCGGGGCCACTTTTTGGCGCGGATTTTCGTTAATGGAATACTTGATTGATAAATAGGTTAATGGATCTAATAACAGCCTCGACAGTGAAGTCGGTAGCGCGTCAGTCTTATAATCTGAAGGTCGTGATTTCGGTCCTCACTCGGGGCAAGATTTTGGCGCTGATTTTCGTTAATAGAATACTTGATTGATAGAGAGTTGACATGTGCTAATAACAGCCTCGGTAGCGCAGTAGGTAGCGCGTCAGTCTCATAATCTAAAGGTCGTGAGTTCGATCCTCACTCGGGGCATGATTTTGGCGCTGATTTTCGTTAATGGAATACTTGATTGATAAATAGGTTGATTGATCTATTAACTGCCTCGATAGCGCAGTCGGTAGCGCGTCAGTCTCATAATCTGAAGGTCGTGAGTTCGATCCTCACTCGGGGCAAGATTTTGGCACTGATTTTCGTTAATAGAATACTTGATTGATTGAGAGTTGACATGTTCTAATAACAGCCTCGGTAGCGCAGTAGGTAGCGCGTCAGTCTCATAATCTAAAGGTCGTGAGTTCGATCCTCACTCGGGGCATGATTTTGGCGCTGATTTTCGTTAATGGAATACTTGATTGATAAATAGGTTGATTGATCTAATAACAGCCTCGATAGCGCTGTCGGTAGCGCGTCAGTCTCATAATCTGAAGGTCGTGAGTTCGATCCTCACTCGGGCATGATTTTGGTGCTGATTTTCGTTAATAGAATACTTGATTCATAAAGAGGTGACATGTTCTGACAACAGCTTTATAGCGCAGTAGGTAGAGAGTCAGTCTCATAATCTGAAGGTCGTGAGTTCGATCCTCAGTCGGGGCGTGATTTTGGCGCTGATTTTCGTTAATAGAATACTTGGTTGATAAAGAGTTGACATGTTCTAATAACAGCCTCGGTAGCGCAGTAGGTAGCGCGTCAGTCTCATAATCTAAAGGTCGTGAGTTCGATCCTCACTCGAGGCATGATTTTGGCGCTGATTTTCTTTAATAGAATACTTGGTTGATAAAGAGGTTACGTTTTCTGATAACAGCCTCGATAGCGCTGTAGGTAGCGCGTCAATCTCAAACTCTGAAGGTCGTAAGTTCGATCCTCACTCGGGGCATGATTTTGGCGCTGATTTTCGTTAATGGAATACTTGATTGATAAATAGGTTGATTGATCTATTAACAGCCTCGATAGCGCAGTCGGTAGCGCGTCAGTCTCATAATCTGAAGGTCGTGAGTTCGATCCTCACTCGGGGCAAGATTTTGGCGCTGATTTTCGTTAATAGAATACTTGATTGATTGAGAGTTGACATGTTCTAATAACAGCCTCGGTAGCGCAGTAGGTAGCGCGTCAGTCTCATAATCTGAAGGTCGTGAGTTCGATCCTCACTCGGGGTAAGATTTTGGCGCTGATTTTCGTTAATAGAATACTTGAATGATAGAGAGTTGACATGTTCTAATAACAGCCTCGGTAGCGCAGTAGGTAGCGCGTCAGTCTCATAATCTGAAGGTCGTGAGTTCGATCGCCACTCGGGGCATGATTTTGGCGCTGATTTTCGTTAATAGAATACTTGATTGATAAAGAGTTGACATGTTCTAATAACAGCCTCGGTAGCGCAGTAGGTAGCGCGTCAGTTTCATAATCTGAAGATCGTGAGTTCGATCCTCACTCGGGGCCACTTTTTGGCGCTGATTTTCGTTAATGGAATACTTGATTGATAAATAGGTTGATTGATCTAATAACAGCCTCGATAGCGCTGTCGGTAGCGCGTCAGTCTCATAATCTGAAGGTCGTGAGTTCGATCCTCACTCGGGGCATGATTTTGGTGCTGATTTTCGTTAATAGAATACTTGATTCATAAAGATGTGACATGTTCTGACAACAGCTTTATAGCGCAGTAGGTAGAGAGTCAGTCTCATAATCTGAAGGTCGTGAGTTCGATCCTCAGTCGGGGCGTGATTTTGGCGCTGATTTTCGTTAATAGAATACTTGGTTGATAAAGAGTTGACATGTTCTAATAACAGCCTCGGTAGCGCAGTAGGTAGCGCGTCAGTCTCATAATCTAAAGGTCGTGAGTTCGATCCTCACTCGAGGCATGATTTTGGCGCTGATTTTCTTTAATAGAATACTTGGTTGATAAAGAGGTTACGTTTTCTGATAACAGCCTCGATAGCGCAGTAGGTAGCGCGTCAGTCTCATAATCTCAAGGTCGTGAGTATGACCCTCACTCGAGGCAAGATTTTGGCGCTGATTTTCGTTAATAGAATACTTGATTGATAAAGAGATGACATGTTCTAACAACAGCCTCGATAGCGCAGTAGGTAGCGCGTCAGTCTCATAATCTGAAGATCGTGAGTTCGATCCTCACTCTGGGCCACTTTTTGGCGCTGATTTTCGTTAATGGAATACTTGATTGATAAATAGGTTAATGGATCTAATAACAGCCTCGACAGTGAAGTCGGTAGCGCGTCAGTCTCATAATCTGAAGGTCGTGAGTTCGATCCTCACTCGGGGCAAGATTTTGGCGCTGATTTTCGTTAATAGAATACTTGGTTGATAAAGAGGTGACATGTTCTGACAACAGCCTCGATAGCGCTGTAGGTAGCGCGTCAATCTCAAAATCTGAAGGTCGTAAGTTCGATCCTCACTCGGGGCATGATTTTGGCGCTGATTTTCGTTAATGGAATACTTGATTGATAAATAGGTTGATTGATCTATTAACAGCCTCGATAGCGCAGTCGGTAGCGCGTCAGTCTCATAATCTGAAGGTCGTGAGTTCGATCCTCACTCGGGGCAAGATTTTGGCGCTGATTTTCGTTAATAGAATACTTGATTGATTGAGAGTTGACATGTTCTAATAACAGCCTCGGTAGCGCAGTAGGTAGCGCGTCAGTCTCATAATCTGAAGGTCGTGAGTTCGATCCTCACTCGGGGTAAGATTTTGGCGCTGATTTTCGTTAATAGAATACTTGATTGATAGAGAGTTGACATGTTCTAATAACAGCCTCGGTAGCGCAGTAGGTAGCGCGTCAGTCTCATAATCTGAAGGTCGTGAGTTCGATCGCCACTCGGGGCATGATTTTGGCGCTGATTTTCGTTAATAGAATACTTGATTGATAAAGAGTTGACATGTTCTAATAACAGCCTCGGTAGCGCAGTAGGTAGCGCGTCAGTTTCATAATCTGAAGATCGTGAGTTCGATCCTCACTCGGGGCCACTTTTTGGCGCTGATTTTCGTTAATGGAATACTTGATTGATAAATAGGTTAATGGATCTAATAACAGCCTCGACAGTGAAGTCGGTAGCGCGTCAGTCTCATAATCTGAAGGTCGTGAGTTCGATCCTCAATCGGCGCAAGATTTTGGCGCTGATTTTCGTTAATAGAATACTTGATTGATAGAGAGTTGACATGTGCTAATAACAGCCTCGGTAGCGCAGTAGGTAGCGCGTCAGTCTCATAATCTAAAGGTCGTGAGTTCGATCCTCACTCGGGGCATGATTTTGGCGCTGATTTTCGTTAATGGAATACTTGATTGATAAATAGGTTGATTGATCTATTAACAGCCTCGATAGCGCAGTCGGTAGCGCGTCAGTCTCATAATCTGAAGGTCGTGAGTTCGATCCTCACTCGGGGCAAGATTTTGGCGCTGATTTTCGTTAATAGAATGCTTGATTGATTGAGAGTTGACATGTTCTAATAACAGCCTCGGCAGCGCAGTAGGTAGCGCGTCAGTCTCATAATCTGAAGGTCGTGAGTTCGATCCTCACTCGGGGTAAGATTTTGGCGCTGATTTTCGTTAATAGAATACTTGATTGATAGAGAGTTGACATGTTCTAATAACAGCCTCGGTAGCGCAGTAGGTAGCGCGTCAGTCTCATAATCTGAAGGTCGTGAGTTCGATCCTCACTCGGGGCATGATTTTGGCGCTGATTTTCGTTAATAGAATACTTGAGTCATAAAGAGGTGACATGTACTGACAACAGCCTCGATAGCGCAGTAGGTAGCGCGTCAGTCTCATATTCTGAAGGTCGTGAGTTCGATCCTCACTCGGGGCCACTTTTTGGCGCTGATTTTCGTTAATGGAATACTTGATTGATAAATAGGTTAATGGATCTAATAACAGCCTCGACAGTGAAGTCGGTAGCGCGTCAGTCTCATAATCTGAAGGTCGTGATTTCGGTCCTCACTCGGGGCAAGATTTTGGCGCTGATTTTCGTTAATAGAATACTTGATTGATAGAGAGTTGACATGTGCTAATAACAGCCTCGGTAGCGCAGTAGGTAGCGCGTCAGTCTCATAATCTAAAGGTCGTGAGTTCGATCCTCACTCGGGGCATGATTTTGGCGCTGATTTTCGTTAATGGAATACTTGATTGATAAATAGGTTGATTGATCTATTAACAGCCTCGATAGCGCAGTCGGTAGCGCGTCAGTCTCATAATCTGAAGGTCGTGAGTTCGATCCTCACTCGGGGCAAGATTTTGGCGCTGATTTTCGTTAATAGAATACTTGATTGATTGAGAGTTGACATGTTCTAATAACAGCCTCGGTAGCGCAGTAGGTAGCGCGTCAGTCTCATAATCTAAAGGTCGTGAGTTCGATCCTCACTCGGGGCATGATTTTGGCGCTGATTTTCGTTAATGGAATACTTGATTGATAAATAGGTTGATTGATCTAATAACAGCCTCGATAGCGCTGTCGGTAGCGCGTCAGTCTCATAATCTGAAGGTCGTGAGTTCGATCCTCACTCGGGGCATGATTTTGGTGCTGATTTTCGTTAATAGAATACTTGATTCATAAAGAGGTGACATGTTCTGACAACAGCCTCTATAGCGCAGTAGGTAGAGCGTCAGTCTCATAATCTGAAGGTCGTGAGTTCGATCCTCACTCGGGGCGTGATTTTGGCGCTGATTTTCGTTAATAGAATACTTGGTTGATAAAGAGTTGACATGATCTAATAACAGCCTCGGTAGCGCAGTAGGTAGCGCGTCAGTCTCATAATCTAAAGGTCGTGAGTTCGATCCTCACTCGAGGCATGATTTTGGCGCTGATTTTCTTTAATAGAATACTTGGTTGATAAAGAGGTTACGTTTTCTGATAACAGCCTCGATAGCGCAGTAGGTAGCGCGTCAGTCTCATAATCTCAAGGTCGTGAGTTCGACCCTCACTCGAGGCAAGATTTTTGCGCTGATTTTCGTTAATAGAATACTTGATTGATAAAGAGATGACATGTTCTAAAAACAGCCTCGATAGCGCAGTAGGTAGCGCGTCAGTCTCATAATCTGAAGATCGTGAGTTCGATCCTCACTCGGGGCCACTTTTTGGCGCTGATTTTCGTTAATGGAATACTTGATTGATAAATAGGTTAATGGATCTAATAACAGCCTCGACAGTGAAGTCGGTAGCGCGTCACTCTCATAATCTGAAGGTCGTGAGTTCGATCCTCACTCGGGGCAAGATTTTGGCGCTGATTTTCGTTAATAGAATACTTGGTTGATAAAGAGGTGACATGTTCTGACAACAGCCTCGATAGCGCTGTAGGTAGCGCGTCAATCTCAAAATCTGAAGGTCGTAAGTTCGATCCTCACTCGGGGCATGATTTTGGCGCTGATTTTCGTTAATGGAATACTTGATTGATAAATAGGTTGATTGATCTATTAACAGCCTCGATAGCGCAGTCGGTAGCGCGTCAGTCTCATAATCTGAAGGTCGTGAGTTCGATCCTCACTCGGGGCAAGATTTTGGCGCTGATTTTCGTTAATAGAATACTTGATTGATTGAGAGTTGACATGTTCTAATAACAGCCTCGGTAGCGCAGTAGGTAGCGCGTCAGTCTCATAATCTGAAGGTCGTGAGTTCGATCCTCACTCGGGGTAAGATTTTGGCGCTGATTTTCGTTAATAGAATACTTGATTGATAGAGAGTTGACATGTTCTAATAACAGCCTCGGTAGCGCAGTAGGTAGCGCGTCAGTCTCATAATCTGAAGGTCGTGAGTTCGATCGCCACTCGGGGCATGATTTTGGCGCTGATTTTCGTTAATAGAATACTTGATTGATAAAGAGTTGACATGTTCTAATAACAGCCTCGGTAGCGCAGTAGGTAGCGCGTCAGTTTCATAATCTGAAGATCGTGAGTTCGATCCTCACTCGGGGCCACTTTTTGGCGCTGATTTTCGTTAATGGAATACTTGATTGATAAATAGGTTAATGGATCTAATAACAGCCTCGACAGTGAAGTCGGTAGCGCGTCAGTCTCATAATCTGAAGGTCGTGAGTTCGATCCTCACTCGGGGCAAGATTTTGGCGCTGATTTTCGTTAATAGAATACTTGATTGATTGAGAGTTGACATGTTCTAATAACAGCCTCGGTAGCGCAGTAGGTAGCGCGTCAGTCTCATAATCTAAAGGTCGTGAGTTCGATCCTCACTCGGGGCATGATTTTGGCGCTGATTTTCGTTAATGGAATACTTGATTGATAAATAGGTTGATTGATCTAATAATAGCCTCGATAGCGCTGTCGGTAGCGCGTCAGTCTCATAATCTGAAGGTCGTGAGTTCGATCCTCACTCGGGGCATGATTTTGGTGCTGATTTTCGTTAATAGAATACTTGATTCATAAAGAGGTAACATGTTCTGACAACAGCCTCTATAGCGCAGTAGGAAGAGCGTCAGTCTCATAATCTGAAGGTCGTGAGTTCGATCCTCACTCGGGGCGTGATTTTGGCGCTGATTTTCGTTAATAGAATACTTGGTTGATAAAGAGTTGACATGTTCTAATAACAGCCTCGGTAGCGCAGTAGGTAGCGCGTCAGTCTCATAATCTAAAGGTCGTGAGTTCGATCCTCACTCGGGGCATGATTTTGGCGCTGATTTTCTTTAATAGAATACTTGGTTGATAAAGAGGTTACGTGTTCTGATAACAGCCTCGATAGCGCAGTAGGTAGCGCGTCAGTCTCATAATCTGAAGGTCGTGAGTTCGACCCTCACTCGAGGCAAGATTTTGGCGCTGATTTTCGTTAATAGAATACTTGATTGATAAAGAGATGACATGTTCTAACAAAAGCCTCGATAGCGCAGTAGGTAGCGCGTCAGTCTCATAATCTGAAGATCGTGAGTTCGATCCTCACTCGGGGCCATTTTTTGGCGCTGATTTTCGTTAATGGAATACTTGATTGATAAATAGGTTGATTGATCTAATAATAGCCTCGATAGCGCTGTCGGTAGCGCGTCAGTCTCATAATCTGAAGGTCGTGAGTTCGATCCTCACTCGGGGCATGATTTTGGTGCTGATTTTCGTTAATAGAATACTTGATTGATAAAGAGATGACATGTTCTAACAACAGCCTCGATAGCGCAGTAGGTAGCGCGTCAGTCTCATAATCTCAAGGTCGTGAGTTCGATCCTCACTCGAGGCAAGATTTTGGCGCTGATTTTCGTTAATAGAATACTTGATTGATAAAGAGATGACATGTTCTAACAACAGCCTCGATAGCGCAGTAGGTAGCGCGTCAGTCTCATAATCTCAAGGTCGTGAGTTCGATCCTCACTCAAGGCAAGATTTTGGCGCTGATTGTCGTTAACAGAATACTTGATTGATAAAGAGGTTAATTGATTTAAAAACAGCCTCGGTAGCGCAGTAGGTAGCGCGTCAGTCTCATAATCTGAAGGTCGTGAGTTCGATCCTCACTCGGGGCAAGCTTTTGGCGCTGATTGTCGTTAATAGAATACTTGATTGATACAGAGGTGACATGTTGTAATGACAGCCTCGATAGCGCAGTAGGTAGCGCGTCAGTCTCATAATCTGAAGGTCGTGAGTTCGATCCTCACTCGGGGCAAGCTTTTGGCGCTGATTTTCGTTAATAGAATACTTGATTGATAAAGAGGTGACATGTTCTAATAACAGCCTCGGTAGCGCAGTAGGTAGCGCGTCAGTCTCATAATCTGAAGGTCGTGAGTTCGATCCTCACTCGGGGCAAGCTTTTGGCGCTGATTTTCGTTAATAGAATACTTGATTGATAAAGAGGTGACATGTTCTAACGACAGCCTCGATGGCGCAGTAGGTAGAGCGTCAGTCTCATAATCTGAAAGTCGTGAGTTCGATCCTCACTCGGGGAGTGATTTTCGCGCTGATTTTTGTTAATATAATACTTGATTGATAGAGAGGTGAAATAATCTAATAACGGTCTCGGTAGCGCAGTATGTTGCGCGTCAGTCTCATAATCTGAAGGTCGTGAGATCGATCCTCACTCGGGGCATGATTTTGGCGCTGATTTTCGTTAATAGAATACTTGATTGATAAAGAGGTGAAATGATCTAAAACAGCCTCGATAGCACAGTAGGTAGTGCGTTAGTCTCATGATCCGAAGGTCGTGAGTTCGATCCTACTCGGGGAGTGATTTTCGCGCTGATTGTCGTTAATAGAATAATTGATTGATATAGAGGTGACGTGTTCCGACAACAGCCTCGATAGCGCAGTAGGCAGCGCGTCAGTCTCATAATCTGAAGGTCGTGAGTTCGATCCTCACTCGGGGCATGATTTTGGCGCTGATTGTCTTTAATAGAATACTTGATTCATAAAGAGGCGACAAGTTCTGACAACAGCCTCGATAGCGCAGTAGGTAGCGCGTCAGTCTCATAATCTGAAGGTCGTGAGTTCGATCCTCACTCGGGGCATGATTTTGGCGCTGATTGTCGTTAATAGAATACTTGAATCATAAAGAGGTGACATGTTCTAACAACAGCCTCGATGGCGCAGAAGTAGCGCGTCAGTCTCATAATCTCAAGGTCGTGAGTTCGATCCTCACTCAAGGCAAGATTTTGGCGCTGATTGTCGTTAACAGAATACTTGATTGATAAAGAGGTGACATGTTCTAATAACAGCCTCGGTAGCGCAGTAGGTAGCGCGTCAGTCTCATAATCTGAAGGTCGTGAGTTCGATCCTCACTCGGGGCAAGCTTTTGGCGCTGATTTTCGTTAATAGAATACTTGATTGATAAAGAGGTGACATGTTCTAATGACAGCCTCGATAGCTTAGTAAGTAGCGCGTCAGTCTCATAATCTGAAGGTCGTGAGTTCGATCCTCACTCGGGGCATGATTTTGGCGCTGATTTTCGTTAATTGAATACTTGATTGATAAATAGGTTAATTGATTTAAAAACAGCCTCGGTAGCGCAGTAGGTAGCGCGTCAGTCTCATAATCTGAAGGTCGTGAGTTCGATCCTCACTCGGGGCAAGCTTTTGGAGCTGATTGTCGTTAATAGAATACTTGATTGATACAGAGGTGACATGTTGTAATGACAGCCTCGATAGCGCAGTAAGTAGCGCGTCAGTCTCATAATCTGAAGGTCGTGAGTTCGATCCTCGCTTGGGGCAAGATTTTGGCGCTGATTTTCGTTAATAGAATACTTGGTTGATAAAGAGGTGACATGTTCTGACAACAGCCTCGATAGCGCTGTAGGTAGCGCGTCAAATTCAAAATCTGAAGGTCGTAAGTTCGATCCTCACTCGGGGCATGATTTTGGCGCTTATTGACGTTAGTAGAATACTTGAATCATAAAGAGGTGACATGTTATAACAACAGCCTCGATGGCGCAGTAGGTAGAGCGTCAGTTTCATAATCTGAAAGTCGTGAGTTCGATCCTCACTCGGGGAGTGATTTTCGCGCTGATTTTTGTTAATATAATACTTGATTGATAGAGAGGTGAAATTATCTAATAACGGCCTCGGTTGCGCAGTAGGTTGCGCGTCAGTCACATAATCTGAAGGTCGTGAGTTCGATCCTCACTCGGGGCATGATTTTGGCGCTGATTTTCGTTAATAGAATACTTGATTGATAAAGAGGTGATATGATCTAATAACAGCCTCGATAGCACAGTAGGTAGCGCGTTAGTCTCATAATCTGAAGGTCGTGGGTTCGATCCTCACTCGGGGCATGATTTTGGCGCTGATTTTCGTTAATAGAATACTTGGTTGATAAAGAGGTGACATGTTCTAATAACAACCGCGATAGCGCAGTAGGTAGGGCGTCAGACTCATAATCTGAAGGTCGTGAGGTCGATCCTCACTTGGGGCATAATTTTGGCGCTGATTCTCGTTAATAGAATACTTGATTGATAAAGAGGTGTAATAATCTAATAACAGCCTCGATAGCGCAGTAGGTAGCGCGTCTGTTTCAAAATCTGAAGGTCGTGAGTTCGATCCTCACTCGGGGAGTGATTTTCGCGCTGATTTTTGTTAATATAATAATTGATTGATAGAGAGGTGAAATTATCTAATAACGGCCTCGGTAGCGCAGTAGGTTGCGCGTCAGTCTCATAATCTGAAGGTCGTGAGTTCGATCCTCAGTCGGGGCATGATTTTGGCGCTGATTTTCGTTAATAGAATACTTGATTGATAAAGAGGTGATATGATCCAATAACAGCCTCGATAGCACAGTAGGTAGCGCGTTAGTCTCATAATCTGAAGGTCGTGGGTTCGATCCTCACTCGGGGCATGATTTTGGCGCTGATTCTCGTTAATAGAATACTTGATTGATAAAGAGGTGTAATAATCTAATAACAGCCTCGAAAGCGCAGTAGGTAGCGCGTCAGTTTCAAAATCTGAAGGTCGAGAGTTCGATCATCACTCGGGGCATGATTTTGGCGCTGATTGTCATTAATAGAATACTTGATTGATAAAGAGGTGACATGTTCTAATAACAACCGCGATAGCGCAGTAGGTAGGGCGTCAGACTCATAATCTGAAGGTCGTGAGGTCGATCCTCACTTGGGGCATAATTTTGGCGCTGATTCTCGTTAATAGAATACTTGATTGATAAAGAGGTGTAATAATCTAATAACAGCCTCGATAGCGCAGTAGGTAGCGCGTCAGTTTCAAAATCTGAAGGTCGAGAGTTCGATCCTCACTCGGGGCATGATTTTGGCGCTGATTGTCATTAATAGAATAATTGATTGACATAGAGGTGACTTGTTACGACAACAGCCTCGATAGCGCAGTAGGCAGCGCGTCAGACTCATAATCTGAAGGTCGTGAGTTCGATCCTCACTCGGGGCATGATTTTGGTGCTGATTGTCGTTAATAGAATACTTGATTGATAATGAGGTGACATGTTCTAATAACAGCCTCGCTAGCGCAGTAGGTAGCGCGTCAGTCTCATAATCTGAAGGTCGTGAGTTCGATACTCACTCGGGGCATTATTTTGGCGTTGATTTTCTTTAATAGAATACTTGATTGATAATGAGGTGACATGTTCTAATAACAGCCTCGCTAGCGCAGTAGGTAGCGCGTCAGTCTCATAATCTGAGGGTCGTGAGTTCGATCCTCGCTCGGGGCACGATTTTGGCGCTGATTGTCGTTAATAGAATACTTGATTCATAAAGAGGTGACAAGTTCTGACAACAGCCTCGATAGCGCAGTAGGTAGCGCGTCAGTCTCATAATCTGAAGGTCGTGAGTTCGATCCTTACTCGGGGAGTGATTTTGGCGCTGATTGTCGTTAATAGAATACTTGATTCATAAAGAGGTGGCAAGTTCTGACAACAGCCTCGATAGCGCAGTAGGTAGCGCGTCAGTCTCATAATCTGAGGGTCGTGAGTTCGATCCTCACTCGGGGCATGATATTGGCGCTGATTGTCGTTAACAGAATACTTGATTGATAAAGAGGTGACATGTTCTGACAACAGCCTCGATAGCGCTGTAGGTAGCGCGTCAATCTCAAAATCTGAAGGTCGTAAGTTCGATCCTCACTCGGGGCATGATTTTGGCGCTGATTGTCGTTAATAGAATACTTGATTCATAAAGAGGTGACAAGTTCTGACAACAGCCTCGATAGCGCAGTAGGTAGCGCGTCAGTCTCATAATCTGAAGGTCGTGAGTTCGATCCTCACTCGGGGCATGATTTTGGCGCTGATTGTCGTTAATAGAATACTTGATTCATAAAGAGGTGGCAAGTTCTGACAACAGCCTCGATAGCGCAGTAGGTAGCGCGTTAGTCTCATAATCTGAAGGTCGTGAGTTCGATCCTCACTCGGGGCATGATTTTGGCGCTGATTGACGTTAATAGAATACTTGAATCATAAAGAGGTGACATGTTCTAACAACAGCCTCGATGGCGCAGAAGTAGCGCGTCAGTCTCATAATCTCAAGGTCGTGAGTTCGATCCTCACTCAAGGCAAGATTTTGGCGCTGATTGTCGTTAACAGAATACTTGATTGATAAAGAGGTGACATGTTCTAATAACAGCCTCGGTAGCGCAGTAGGTAGCGCGTCAGTCTCATAATCTGAAGGTCGTGAGTTCGATCCTCACTCGGGGCAAGCTTTTGGCGCTGATTTTCGTTAATAGAATACTTGATTGATAAAGAGGTGACATGTTCTAATGACAGCCTCGATAGCGCAGTAAGTAGCGCGTCAGTCTCATAATCTGAAGGTCGTGAGTTCGATCCTCACTCGGGGCATGATTTTGGCGCTGATTTTCGTTAATTGAATACTTGATTGATAAATAGGTTAATTGATTTAAAAACAGCCTCGGTAGCGCAGTAGGTAGCGCGTCAGTCTCATAATCTGAAGGTCGTGAGTTCGATCCTCACTCGGGGCAAGCTTTTGGAGCTGATTGTCGTTAATAGAATACTTGATTGATACAGAGGTGACATGTTGTAATGACAGCCTCGATAGCGCAGTAAGTAGCGCGTCAGTCTCATAATCTGAAGGTCGTGAGTTCGATCCTCGCTTGGGGCAAGATTTTGGCGCTGATTTTCGTTAATAGAATACTTGGTTGATAAAGAGGTGACATGTTCTGACAACAGCCTCGATAGCGCTGTAGGTAGCGCGTCAAATTCAAAATCTGAAGGTCGTAAGTTCGATCCTCACTCGGGGCATGATTTTGGCGCTGATTGACGTTAGTAGAATACTTGAATCATAAAGAGGTGACATGTTATAACAACAGCCTCGATGGCGCAGTAGGTAGAGCGTCAGTTTCATAATCTGAAAGTCGTGAGTTCGATCCTCACTCGGGGAGTGATTTTCGCGCTGATTTTTGTTAATATAATACTTGATTGATAGAGAGGTGAAATTATCTAATAACGGCCTCGGTAGCGCAGTAGGTTGCGCGTCAGTCTCATAATCTGAAGGTCGTGAGTTCGATCCTCACTCGGGGCATGATTTTGGCGCTGATTTTCGTTAATAGAATACTTGATTGATAAAGAGGTGATATGATCCAATAACAGCCTCGATAGCACAGTAGGTAGCGCGTTAGTCTCATAATCTGAAGGTCGTGGGTTCGATCCTCACTCGGGGCATGATTTTGGCGCTGATTCTCGTTAATAGAATACTTGATTGATAAAGAGGTGTAATAATCTAATAACAGCCTCGAAAGCGCAGTAGGTAGCGCGTCAGTTTCAAAATCTGAAGGTCGAGAGTTCGATCCTCACTCGGGGCATGATTTTGGCGCTGATTGTCATTAATAGAATACTTGATTGATAAAGAGGTGACATGTTCTAATAACAACCGCGATAGCGCAGTAGGTAGGGCGTCAGACTCATAATCTGAAGGTCGTGAGGTCGATCCTCACTTGGGGCATAATTTTGGCGCTGATTCTCGTTAATAGAATACTTGATTGATAAAGAGGTGTAATAATCTAATAACAGCCTCGATAGCGCAGTAGGTAGCGCGTCAGTTTCAAAATCTGAAGGTCGAGAGTTCGATCCTCACTCGGGGCATGATTTTGGCGCTGATTGTCATTAATAGAATAATTGATTGACATAGAGGTGACTTGTTACGACAACAGCCTCGATAGCGCAGTAGGCAGCGCGTCAGACTCATAATCTGAAGGTCGTGAGTTCGATCCTCACTCGGGGCATGATTTTGGTGCTGATTGTCGTTAATAGAATAATTGATTGATAATGAGGTGACATGTTCTAATAACAGCCTCGCTAGCGCAGTAGGTAGCGCGTCAGTCTCATAATCTGAAGGTCGTGAGTTCGATACTCACTCGGGGCATTATTTTGGCGTTGATTTTCTTTAATAGAATACTTGATTGATAATGAGGTGACATGTTCTAATAACAGCCTCGCTAGCGCAGTAGGTAGCGCGTCAGTCTCATAATCTGAGGGTCGTGAGTTCGATCCTCGCTCGGGGCACGATTTTGGCGCTGATTGTCGTTAATAGAATACTTGATTCATAAAGAGGTGACAAGTTCTGACAACAGCCTCGATAGCGCAGTAGGTAGCGCGTCAGTCTCATAATCTGAAGGTCGTGAGTTCGATCCTTACTCGGGGAGTGATTTTGGCGCTGATTGTCGTTAATAGAATACTTGATTCATAAAGAGGTGGCAAGTTCTGACAACAGCCTCGATAGTGCAGTAGGTAGCGCGTCAGTCTCATAATCTGAGGGTCGTGAGTTCGATCCTCACTCGGGGCATGATATTGGCGCTGATTGTCGTTAACAGAATACTTGATTGATAAAGAGGTGACATGTTCTGACAACAGCCTCGATAGCGCTGTAGGTAGCGCGTCAATCTCAAAATCTGAAGGTCGTAAGTTCGATCCTCACTCGGGGCATGATTTTGGCGCTGATTCTCGTTAATAGAATACTTGATTGATAAAGAGGTGTAATAATCTAATAACAGCCTCGAAAGCGCAGTAGGTAGCGCGTCAGTTTCAAAATCTGAAGGTCGAGAGTTCGATCCTCACTCGGGGCATGATTTTGGCGCTGATTGTCATTAATAGAATACTTGATTGATAAAGAGGTGACATGTTCTAATAACAACCGCGATAGCGCAGTAGGTAGGGCGTCAGACTCATAATCTGAAGGTCGTGAGGTCGATCCTCACTTGGGGCATAATTTTGGCGCTGATTCTCGTTAATAGAATACTTGATTGATAAAGAGGTGTAATAATCTAATAACAGCCTCGATAGCGCAGTAGGTAGCGCGTCAGTTTCAAAATCTGAAGGTCGAGAGTTCGATCCTCACTCGGGGCATGATTTTGGCGCTGATTGTCATTAATAGAATAATTGATTGACATAGAGGTGACTTGTTACGACAACAGCCTCGATAGCGCAGTAGGCAGCGCGTCAGACTCATAATCTGAAGGTCGTGAGTTCGATCCTCACTCGGGGCATGATTTTGGTGCTGATTGTCGTTAATAGAATAATTGATTGATAATGAGGTGACATGTTCTAATAACAGCCTCGCTAGCGCAGTAGGTAGCGCGTCAGTCTCATAATCTGAAGGTCGTGAGTTCGATACTCACTCGGGGCATTATTTTGGCGTTGATTTTCTTTAATAGAATACTTGATTGATAATGAGGTGACATGTTCTAATAACAGCCTCGCTAGCGCAGTAGGTAGCGCGTCAGTCTCATAATCTGAGGGTCGTGAGTTCGATCCTCGCTCGGGGCACGATTTTGGCGCTGATTGTCGTTAATAGAATACTTGATTCATAAAGAGGTGACAAGTTCTGACAACAGCCTCGATAGCGCAGTAGGTAGCGCGTCAGTCTCATAATCTGAAGGTCGTGAGTTCGATCCTTACTCGGGGAGTGATTTTGGCGCTGATTGTCGTTAATAGAATACTTGATTCATAAAGAGGTGGCAAGTTCTGACAACAGCCTCGATAGTGCAGTAGGTAGCGCGTCAGTCTCATAATCTGAGGGTCGTGAGTTCGATCCTCACTCGGGGCATGATATTGGCGCTGATTGTCGTTAACAGAATACTTGATTGATAAAGAGGTGACATGTTCTGACAACAGCCTCGATAGCGCTGTAGGTAGCGCGTCAATCTCAAAATCTGAAGGTCGTAAGTTCGATCCTCACTCGGGGCATGATTTTGGCGCTGATTGTCGTTAATAGAATACTTGATTCATAAAGAGGTGACAAGTTCTGACAACAGCCTCGATAGCGCAGTAGGTAGCGCGTCAGTCTCATAATCTGAAGGTCGTGAGTTCGATCCTCACTCGGGGCATGATGTTGGCGCTGATTGTCGTTAATAGAATACTTGATTCATAAAGAGGTGGCAAGTTCTGACAACAGCCTCGATAGCGCAGTAGGTAGCGCGTCAGTCTCATAATCTGAGGGTCGTGAGTTCGATCCTCGCTCGGGGCACGATTTTGGCGCTGATTTTCGTTAATAGAATACTTGGTTGATAAAGAGGTGACATGTTCTGACAACAGCCTCGATAGCGCAGTAGGTAGCGCGTCAGTCTCATAATCTGAAAGTCGTGAGTTCGATCCTCACTCGGGGCATGATTTTGGCGCTGATTTTCGTTAATAGAATACTTGATTGATAAAGAGGTGAAATGATCTAATAACAGCCTCGATAGCGCAGTAGGCAGCGCGTCAGTTTCAAAATCTGAAGGTCGTGAGTTCGATCCTCACTCGGGGCATGATTTTGGCGCTGATTGTCATTAATAGAATAATTGATTGACATAGAGGTGACATGTTCCGACAACAGCCTCGATAGCGCAGTAGGCAGCGCGTCAGTCTCATAATCTGAAAGTCGTGAGTTCGATCCTCACTCGGGGAGTGATTTTCGCGCTGATTTTTGTTAATATAATAATTGATTGATAGAGAGGTGAAATTATCTAATAACGGCCTCGGTAGCGCAGTAGGTTGCGCGTCAGTCTCATAATCTGAAGGTCGTGAGTTCGATCCTCACTCAGGGCATGATTTTGGCGCTGATTTTCGTTAATAGAATACTTGATTGATAAAGAGGTGATATGATCCAATAACAGCCTCGATAGCACAGTAGGTAGCGCGTTAGTCTCATAATCTGAAGGTCGTGGGTTCGATCCTCACTCGGGGCATGATTTTGGCGCTGATTCTCGTTAATAGAATACTTGATTGATAAAGAGGTGTAATAATCTAATAACAGCCTCGAAAGCGCAGTAGGTAGCGCGTCAGTTTCAAAATCTGAAGGTCGAGAGTTCGATCCTCACTCGGGGCATGATTTTGGCGCTGATTGTCATTAATAGAATACTTGATTGATAAAGAGGTGACATGTTTTAATAACAACCGCGATAGCGCAGTAGGTAGGGCGTCAGACTCATAATCTGAAGGTCGTGAGGTCGATCCTCACTTGGGGCATAATTTTGGCGCTGATTCTCGTTAATAGAATACTTGATTGATAAAGAGGTGTAATAATCTAATAACAGCCTCGATAGCGCAGTAGGTAGCGCGTCAGTTTCAAAATCTGAAGGTCGAGAGTTCGATCCTCACTCGGGGCATGATTTTGGCGCTGATTGTCATTAATAGAATAATTGATTGACATAGAGGTGACTTGTTACGACAACAGCCTCGATAGCGCAGTAGGCAGCGCGTCAGACTCATAATCTGAAGGTCGTGAGTTCGATCCTCACTCGGGGCATGATTTTGGTGCTGATTGTCGTTAATAGAATACTTGATTGATAATGAGGTGACATGTTCTAATAACAGCCTCGCTAGCGCAGTAGGTAGCGCGTCAGTCTCATAATCTGAAGGTCGTGAGTTCGATACTCACTCGGGGCATTATTTTGGCGTTGATTTTCTTTAATAGAATACTTGATTGATAATGAGGTGACATGTTCTAATAACAGCCTCGCTAGCGCAGTAGGTAGCGCGTCAGTCGCATAATCTGAGGGTCGTGAGTTCCGTCCTCGCTCGGGGCACGATTTTGGCGCTGATTGTCGTTAATAGAATACTTGATTCATAAAGAGGTGGCAAGTTCTGACAACAGCCTCGATAGCGCAGTAGGTAGCGCGTCAGTCTCATAATCTGAGGGTCGTGAGTTCGATCCTCGCTCGGGGCACGATTTTGGCGCTGATTTTCGTTAATAGAATACTTGGTTGATAAAGAGGTGACATGTTCTGACAACAGCCTCGATAGCGCAGTAGGTAGCGCGTCAGTCTCATAATCTGAAGGTCGTGAGTTCGATCCTCACTCGGGGCATGATTTTGGCGCTGATTTTCGTTAATAGAATACTTGATTGATAAAGAGGTGAAATGATCTAATAACAGCCTCGATAGCGCAGTAGGCAGCGCGTCAGTCTCAAAATCTGAAGGTCGTGAGTTCGATCCTCACTCGGGGCATGATTTTGGCGCTGATTGTCGTTAATAGAATAATTGATTGATATAGAGGTGACGTGTTCCGACAACAGCCTCGATAGCGCAGTAGGCAGCGCGTCAGTCTCATAATCTGAAGGTCGTGAGTTCGATCCTCACTCGGGGCATGATTTTGGCGCTGATTGACGTTAATAGAATACTTGATTCATAAAGAGGTGACATGTTCTAACGACAGCCTCGATGGCGCAGTAGGTAGAGCGTCAGTCTCATAATCTGAAAGTCTTGAGTTCGATCCTCACTCGGGGAGTGATTTTCGCGCTGATTTTTGTTAATATAATACTTGATTGATAGAGAGGTGAAATAATCTAATAACGGCCTCGGTAGCGCAGTATGTTGCGCGTCAGTCTCATAATCTGAAGGTCGTGAGTTCGATCCTCACTCGGGGCATGATTTTGGCGCTGATTTTCGTTAATAGAATACTTGATTGATAAAGAGGTGAAATGATCTAATAACAGCCTCGATAGCACAGTAGGTAGCGCGTTAGTCTGAAAATCTGAAGGTCGTGAGTTCGATCCTCACTCGGGGCATGATTTTGGCGCTGATTGTCATTAATAGAATAATTGATTGACATAGAGGTGACATGTTCCGACAACAGCCTCGATAGCGCAGTAGGCAGCGCGTCAGTCTCATAATCTGAAGGTCGTGAGTTCGATCCTCACTCGGGGCATGATTTTGGCGCTGATTGTCGTTAATAGAGTACTTGATTCATAAAGAGGTGACAAGTTCTGACAACAGCCTCGATAGCGCAGTAGGTAGCGCGTCAGTCTCATAATCTGAAGGTCGTGAGTTCGATATTCACTCGGGGCATTATTTTGGCGTTGATTTTCTTTAATAGAATACTTGATTGATAATGAGGTGACATGTTCTAATAACAGCCTCGATAGCGCAGTAGGTAGCGCGTCAGTCTCATAATCTGATGGTCGTGAGTTCGATCCTCGCTCGGGGCACGATTTTGGCGCTGATTTTCGTTAAAAGATTACTTGGTTGATAAAGAGGTGACATGTTCTGACAACAGCCTCGATAGTGCAGTAGGTAGCGCCTCAGTCTCATAATCTGAAGGTCGTGAGTTCGATCCTCACTCGGGGCATGATTTTGGAGCTGATTGTCGTTAGCAGAATACCTGATTGATAAAGAGGTGACATGTTTTGACAACAGCCTCGATAGCGCTGTAGGTAGCGCGTCAATCTCAAAATCTGAAGGTCGTAAGTTCGATCCTCACTCGGGGCATGATTTTGGCGCTGATTGACGTTAATAGAATACTTGATTCATAAAGAGGTGACATGTTCTAACAACAGCCTCGATAGCGCCGTAGGTAGAGCGTCAGTCTCATAATCTGAAAGTCGTGAGTTCGATCCTCACTCGGGGCATGATTTTGGCTCTGATTGACGTTAATAGAATACTTGATTGATAAAGAGGTGACATGTTCTGACAACAGCCTCGATAGCGCAGTAGGTAGTGCGTCAGTCTCATGATCCGAAGGTCGTGAGTTCGATCCTACTCGGGGAGTGATTTTCGCGCTGATTGTCGTTAATAGAATAATTGATTGATATAGAGGTGACGTGTTCCGACAACAGCCTCGATAGCGCAGGAGGCAGCGCGTCAGTCTCATAATCTGAAGGTCGTGAGTTCGATCCTCACTCGGGGCATGATTTTGGCGCTGATTGTCGTTAATAGAATATTTGATTCATAAAGAGGTGGCAAGTTCTGACAACAGCCTCGATAGCGCAGTAGGTAGCGCGTCAATCTCATAATCTGAGGGTCGTGAGTTCGATCCTCGCTCGGGGCACGATTTTGGCGCTGATTTTCGTTAATAGAATACTTGGTTGATAAAGAGGTGACATGTTCTGACAACAGCCTCGATAGCGCAGTAGGTAGCGCGTCAGTCTCATAATCTGAAGGTCGTGAGTTCGATCCTCAATCGGGGCATGATTTTGGCGCTGATTTTCGTTAATAGAATACTTGATTGATAAAGAGGTGAAATGATCTAATAACAGCCTCGATAGCGCAGTAGGCAGCGCGTCAGTCTCAAAATCTGAAGGTCGTGAGTTCGATCCTCACTCGGGGCATGATTTTGGCGCTGATTGTCGTTAATAGAATAATTGATTGATATAGAGGTGACGTGTTCCGACAACAGCCTCGATAGCGCAGTAGGCAGCACGTCAGTCTCATAATCTGAAGGTCGTGAGTTCGATCCTCACTCGGGGCATGATTTTGGCGCTGATTGACGTTAATAGAATACTTGATTCATAAAGAGGTGACATGTTCTAACGACAGCCTCGATGGCGCAGTAGGTAGAGCGTCAGTCTCATAATCTGAAAGTCGTGAGTTCGATCCTCACTCGGGGAGTGATTTTCGCGCTGATTTTTGTTAATATAATACTTGATTGATAGAGAGGTGAAATAATCTAATAACGGCCTCGGTAGCGCAGTATGTTGCGCGTCAGTCTCATAATCTGAAGGTCGTGAGTTCGATCCTCACTCGGGGCATGATTTTGGCGCTGATTTTCGTTAATAGAATACTTGATTGATAAAGAGGTGAAATGATCTAATAACAGCCTCGATAGCGCAGTAGGCAGCGCGTCAGTCTCAAAATCTGAAGGTCGTGAGTTCGATCCTCACTCTGGGCATGATTTTGGCGCTGATTGTCGTTAATAGAATAATTGATTGATATAGAGGTGACGTGTTCCGACAACAGCCTCGATAGCGCAGTAGGCAGCGCGTCAGTCTCATAATCTGAAGGTCGTGAGTTCGATCCTCACTCGGGGCATGATTTTGGCGCTGATTGACGTTAATAGAATACTTGATTCATAAAGAGGTGACATGTTCTAACGACAGCCTCGATGGCGCAGTAGGTAGAGCGTCAGTCTCATAATCTGAAAGTCTTGAGTTCGATCCTCACTCGGGGAGTGATTTTCGCGCTGATTTTTGTTAATATAATACTTGATTGATAGAGAGGTGAAATAATCTAATAACGGCCTCGGTAGCGCAGTATGTTGCGCGTCAGTCTCATAATCTGAAGGTCGTGAGTTCGATCCTCACTCGGGGCATGATTTTGGCGCTGATTTTCGTTAATAGAATACTTGATTGATAAAGAGGTGAAATGATCTAATAACAGCCTCGATAGCACAGTAGGTAGCGCGTTAGTCTGAAAATCTGAAGGTCGTGAGTTCGATCCTCACTCGGGGCATGATTTTGGCGCTGATTGTCATTAATAGAATAATTGATTGACATAGAGGTGACATGTTCCGACAACAGCCTCGATAGCGCAGTAGGCAGCGCGTCAGTCTCATAATCTGAAGGTCGTGAGTTCGATCCTCACTCGGGGCATGATTTTGGCGCTGATTGTCGTTAATAGAATACTTGATTCATAAAGAGGTGACAAGTTCTGACAACAGCCTCGATAGCGCAGTAGGTAGCGCGTCAGTCTCATAATCTGAGGGTCGTGAGTTCGATCCTCGCTCGGGGCACGATTTTGGCGCTGATTTTCGTTAATAGAATACTTGGTTGATAAAGAGGTGACATGTTCTGACAACAGCCTCGATAGTGCAGTAGGTAGCGCGTCAGTCTCATAATCTGAAGGTCGTGAGTTCGATCCTCACTCGGGGCATGATTTTGGAGCTGATTGTCGTTAGCAGAATACCTGATTGATATAGAGGTGACGTGTTCCGACAACAGCCTCGATAGCGCAGTAGGCAGCGCGTCAGTCTCATAATCTGAAGGTCGTGAGTTCGATCCTCACTCGGGGCATGATTTTGGCGCTGATTGTCGTTAATAGAATATTTGATTCATAAAGAGGTGGCAAGTTCTGACAACAGCCTCGATAGCGCAGTAGGTAGCGCGTCAATCTCATAATCTGAGGGTCGTGAGTTCGATCCTCACTCGGGGCATTATTTTGGCGTTGATTTTCTTTAATAGAATACTTGATTGATAATGAGGTGACATGTTCTAATAACAGCCTCGATAGCGCATTAGGTAGCGCGTCAGTCTCATAATCTGATGGTCGTGAGTTCGATCCTCGCTCGGGGCACGATTTTGGCGCTGATTTTCGTTAAAAGATTACTTGGTTGATAAAGAGGTGACATGTTCTGACAACAGCCTCGATAGTGCAGTAGGTAGCGCGTCAGTCTCATAATCTGAAGGTCGTGAGTTCGATCCTCACTCGGGGCATGATTTTGGAGCTGATTGTCGTTAGCAGAATACCTGATTGATATAGAGGTGACGTGTTCCGACAACAGCCTCAATAGCGCAGTAGGCAGCGCGTCAGTCTCATAATCTGAAGGTCGTGAGTTCGATCCTCACTCGGGGCATGATTTTGGCGCTGATTGTCGTTAATAGAATATTTGATTCATAAAGAGGTGGCAAGTTCTGACAACAGCCTCGATAGCGCAGTAGGTAGCGCGTCAATCTCATAATCTGAGGGTCGTGAGTTCGATCCTCGCTCGGGGCACGATTTTGGCGCTGATTTTCGTTAATAGAATACTTGGTTGATAAAGAGGTGACATGTTCTGACAACAGCCTCGATAGCGCAGTAGGTAGCGCGTCAGTCTCATAATCTGAAGGTCGTGAGTTCGATCCTCAATCGGGGCATGATTTTGGCGCTGATTTTCGTTAATAGAATACTTGATTGATAAAGAGGTGAAATGATCTAATAACAGCCTCGATAGCGCAGTAGGCAGCGCGTCAGTCTCAAAATCTGAAGGTCGTGAGTTCGATCCTCACTCGGGGCATGATTTTGGCGCTGATTGTCGTTAATAGAATAATTGATTGATATAGAGGTGACGTGTTCCGACAACAGCCTCGATAGCGCAGTAGGCAGCGCGTCAGTCTCATAATCTGAAGGTCGTGAGTTCGATCCTCACTCGGGGCATGATTTTGGCGCTGATTGACGTTAATAGAATACTTGATTCATAAAGAGGTGACATGTTCTAACGACAGCCTCGATGGCGCAGTAGGTAGAGCGTCAGTCTCATAATCTGAAAGTCGTGAGTTCGATCCTCACTCGGGGAGTGATTTTCGCGCTGATTTTTGTTAATATAATACTTGATTGATAGAGAGGTGAAATAATCTAATAACGGCCTCGGTAGCGCAGTATGTTGCGCGTCAGTCTCATAATCTGAAGGTCGTGAGTTCGATCCTCACTCGGGGCATGATTTTGGCGCTGATTTTCGTTAATAGAATACTTGATTGATAAAGAGGTGAAATGATCTAATAACAGCCTCGATAGCGCAGTAGGCAGCGCGTCAGTCTCAAAATCTGAAGGTCGTGAGTTCGATCCTCACTCTGGGCATGATTTTGGCGCTGATTGTCGTTAATAGAATAATTGATTGATATAGAGGTGACGTGTTCCGACAACAGCCTCGATAGCGCAGTAGGCAGCGCGTCAGTCTCATAATCTGAAGGTCGTGAGTTCGATCCTCACTCGGGGCATGATTTTGGCGCTGATTGACGTTAATAGAATACTTGATTCATAAAGAGGTGACATGTTCTAACGACAGCCTCGATGGCGCAGTAGGTAGAGCGTCAGTCTCATAATCTGAAAGTCTTGAGTTCGATCCTCACTCGGGGAGTGATTTTCGCGCTGATTTTTGTTAATATAATACTTGATTGATAGAGAGGTGAAATAATCTAATAACGGCCTCGGTAGCGCAGTATGTTGCGCGTCAGTCTCATAATCTGAAGGTCGTGAGTTCGATCCTCACTCGGGGCATGATTTTGGCGCTGATTTTCGTTAATAGAATACTTGATTGATAAAGAGGTGAAATGATCTAATAACAGCCTCGATAGCACAGTAGGTAGCGCGTTAGTCTGAAAATCTGAAGGTCGTGAATTCGATCCTCACTCGGGGCATGATTTTGGCGCTGATTGTCATTAATAGAATAATTGATTGACATAAAGGTGACATGTTCCGACAACAGCCTCGATAGCGCAGTAGGCAGCGCGTCAGTCTCATAATCTGAAGGTCGTGAGTTCGATCCTCACTCGGGGCATGATTTTGGCGCTGATTGTCGTTAATAGAATACTTGATTCATAAAGAGGTGACAAGTTCTGACAACAGCCTCGATAGCGCAGTAGGTAGCGCGTCAGTCTCATAATCTGAGGGTCGTGAGTTCGATCCTCGCTCGGGGCACGATTTTGGCGCTGATTTTCGTTAATAGAATACTTGGTTGATAAAGAGGTGACATGTTCTGACAACAGCCTCGATAGTGCAGTAGGTAGCGCGTCAGTCTCATAATCTGAAGGTCGTGAGTTCGATATTCACTCGGGGCATTATTTTGGCGTTGATTTTCTTTAATAGAATACTTGATTGATAATGAGGTGACATGTTCTAATAACAGCCTCGATAGCGCAGTAGGTAGCGCGTCAGTCTCATAATCTGATGGTCGTGAGTTCGATCCTCGCTCGGGGCACGATTTTGGCGCTGATTTTCGTTAAAAGATTACTTGGTTGATAAAGAGGTGACATGTTCTGACAACAGCCTCGATAGTGCAGTAGGTAGCGCGTCAGTCTCATAATCTGAAGGTCGTGAGTTCGATCCTCACTCGGGGCATGATTTTGGAGCTGATTGTCGTTAGCAGAATACCTGATTGATATAGAGGTGACGTGTTCCGACAACAGCCTCGATAGCGCAGTAGGCAGCGCGTCAGTCTCATAATCTGAAGGTCGTGAGTTCGATCCTCACTCGGGGCATGATTTTGGCGCTGATTGTCGTTAATAGAATATTTGATTCATAAAGAGGTGGCAAGTTCTGACAACAGCCTCGATAGCGCAGTAGGTAGCGCGTCAGTCTCATAATCTGAGGGTCGTGAGTTCGATCCTCGCTCGGGGCACGATTTTGGCGCTGATTTTCGTTAATAGAATACTTGGTTGATAAAGAGGTGACATGTTCTGACAACAGCCTCGATAGCGCAGTAGGTAGCGCGTCAGTCTCATAATCTGAAGGTCGTGAGTTCGATCCTCAATCGGGGCATGATTTTGGCGCTGATTTTCGTTAATAGAATACTTGATTGATAAAGAGGTGAAATGATCTAATAACAGCCTCGATAGCGCAGTAGGCAGCGCGTCAGTCTCAAAATCTGAAGGTCGTGAGTTCGATCCTCACTCGGGGCATGATTTTGGCGCTGATTGTCGTTAATAGAATAATTGATTGATATAGAGGTGACGTGTTCCGACAACAGCCTCGATAGCGCAGTAGGCAGCGCGTCAGTCTCATAATCTGAAGGTCGTGAGTTCGATCCTCACTCGGGGCATGATTTTGGCGCTGATTGACGTTAATAGAATACTTGATTCATAAAGAGGTGACATGTTCTAACGACAGCCTCGATGGCGCAGTAGGTAGAGCGTCAGTCTCATAATCTGAAAGTCGTGAGTTCGATCCTCACTCGGGGAGTGATTTTCGCGCTGATTTTTGTTAATATAATACTTGATTGATAGAGAGGTGAAATAATCTAATAACGGCCTCGGTAGCGCAGTATGTTGCGCGTCAGTCTCATAATCTGAAGGTCGTGAGTTCGATCCTCACTCGGGGCATGATTTTGGCGCTGATTGTCGTTAATAGAATACTTGATTCATAAAGAGGTGGCAAGTTCTGACAACAGCCTCGATAGCGCAGTAGGTAGCGCGTCAGTCTCATAATCTGAGGGTCGTGAGTTCGATCCTCGCTCGGGGCACGATTTTGGCGCTGATTTTCGTTAATAGAATACTTGGTTGATAAAGAGGTGACATGTTCTGACAACAGCCTCGATAGCGCAGTAGGTAGCGCGTCAGTCTCATAATCTGAAGGTCGTGAGTTCGATCCTCAATCGGGGCATGATTTTGGCGCTGATTTTCGTTAATAGAATACTTGATTGATAAAGAGGTGAAATGATCTAATAACAGCCTCGATAGCGCAGTAGGCAGCGCGTCAGTCTCAAAATCTGAAGGTCGTGAGTTCGATCCTCACTCGGGGCATGATTTTGGCGCTGATTGTCGTTAATAGAATAATTGATTGATATAGAGGTGACGTGTTCCGACAACAGCCTCGATAGCGCAGTAGGCAGCGCGTCAGTCTCATAATCTGAAGGTCGTGAGTTCGATCCTCACTCGGGGCATGATTTTGGCGCTGATTGACGTTAATAGAATACTTGATTCATAAAGAGGTGACATGATCTAACGACAGCCTCGATGGCGCAGTAGGTAGAGCGTCAGTCTCATAATCTGAAAGTCTTGAGTTCGATCCTCACTCGGGGAGTGATTTTCGCGCTGATTTTTGTTAATATAATACTTGATTGATAGAGAGGTGAAATAATCTAATAACGGCCTCGGTAGCGCAGTATGTTGCGCGTCAGTCTCATAATCTGAAGGTCGTGAGTTCGATCCTCACTCGGGGCATGATTTTGGCGCTGATTTTCGTTAATAGAATACTTGATTGATAAAGAGGTGAAATGATCTAATAACAGCCTCGATAGCACAGTAGGTAGCGCGTTAGTCTGAAAATCTGAAGGTCGTGAGTTCGATCCTCACTCGGGGCATGATTTTGGCGCTGATTGTCGTTAATAGAATACTTGATTCATAAAGAGGTGACAAGTGCTGACAACAGCCTCGATAGCGCAGTAGGTAGCGCGTCAGTCTCATAATCTGAAGGTCGTGAGTTCGATATTCACTCGGGGCATTATTTTGGCGTTGATTTTCTTTAATAGAATACTTGATTGATAATGAGGTGACATGTTCTAATAACAGCCTCGATAGCGCAGTAGGTAGCGCGTCAGTCTCATAATCTGATGGTCGTGAGTTCGATCCTCGCTCGGGGCACGATTTTGGCGCTGATTTTCGTTAAAAGATTACTTGGTTGATAAAGAGGTGACATGTTCTGACAACAGCCTCGATAGTGCAGTAGGTAGCGCGTCAGTCTCATAATCTGAAGGTCGTGAGTTCGATCCTCACTCGGGGCATGATTTTGGAGCTGATTGTCGTTAGCAGAATACCTGATTGATAAAGAGGTGACATGTTTTGACAACAGCCTCGATAGCGCTGTAGGTAGCGCGTCAATCTCAAAATCTGAAGGTCGTAAGTTCGATCCTCACTCGGGGCATGATTTTGGCGCTGATTGACGTTAATAGAATACTTGATACATAAAGAGGTGGCAAGTTCTGACAACAGCCTCGATAGCGCAGTAGGTAGCGCGTCAGTCTCATAATCTGAGGGTCGTGAGTTCGATCCTCGCTCGGGGCACGATTTTGGCGCTGATTTTCGTTAATAGAATACTTGGTTGATAAAGAGGTGACATGTTCTGACAACAGCCTCGATAGCGCAGTAGGTAGCGCGTCAGTCTCATAATCTGAAGGTCGTGAGTTCGATCCTCAATCGGGGCATGATTTTGGCGCTGATTTTCGTTAATAGAATACTTGATTGATAAAGAGGTGAAATGATCTAATAACAGCCTCGATAGCGCAGAAGGCAGCGCGTCAGTCTCAAAATCTGAAGGTCGTGAGTTCGATCCTCACTCGGGGCATGATTTTGGCGCTGATTGTCGTTAATAGAATAATTGATTGATATAGAGGTGACGTGTTCCGACAACAGCCTCGATAGCGCAGTAGGCAGCGCGTCAGTCTCATAATCTGAAGGTCGTGAGTTCGATCCTCACTCGGGGCATGATTTTGGCGCTGATTGACGTTAATAGAATACTTGATTCATAAAGAGGTGACATGATCTAACGACAGCCTCGATGGCGCAGTAGGTAGAGCGTCAGTCTCATAATCTGAAAGTCTTGAGTTCGATCCTCACTCGGGGAGTGATTTTCGCGCTGATTTTTGTTAATATAATACTTGATTGATAGAGAGGTGAAATAATCTAATAACGGCCTCGGTAGCGCAGTATGTTGCGCGTCAGTCTCATAATCTGAAGGTCGTGAGTTCGATCCTCACTCGGGGCATGATTTTGGCGCTGATTTTCGTTAATAGAATACTTGATTGATAAAGAGGTGAAATGATCTAATAACAGCCTCGATAGCACAGTAGGTAGCGCGTTAGTCTGAAAATCTGAAGGTCGTGAGTTCGATCCTCACTCGGGGCATGATTTTGGCGCTGATTGTCGTTAATAGAATACTTGATTCATAAAGAGGTGACAAGTGCTGACAACAGCCTCGATAGCGCAGTAGGTAGCGCGTCAGTCTCATAATCTGAAGGTCGTGAGTTCGATATTCACTCGGGGCATTATTTTGGCGTTGATTTTCTTTAATAGAATACTTGATTGATAATGAGGTGACATGTTCTAATAACAGCCTCGATAGCGCAGTAGGTAGCGCGTCAGTCTCATAATCTGATGGTCGTGAGTTCGATCCTCGCTCGGGGCACGATTTTGGCGCTGATTTTCGTTAAAAGATTACTTGGTTGATAAAGAGGTGACATGTTCTGACAACAGCCTCGATAGTGCAGTAGGTAGCGCGTCAGTCTCATAATCTGAAGGTCGTGAGTTCGATCCTCACTCGGGGCATGATTTTGGAGCTGATTGTCGTTAGCAGAATACCTGATTGATAAAGAGGTGACATGTTTTGACAACAGCCTCGATAGCGCTGTAGGTAGCGCGTCAATCTCAAAATCTGAAGGTCGTAAGTTCGATCCTCACTCGGGGCATGATTTTGGCGCTGATTGACGTTAATAGAATACTTGATACATAAAGAGGTGACATGTTCTAACAACAGCCTCGATAGCGCCGTAGGTAGAGCGTCAGTCTCATAATCTGAAAGTCGTGAGTTCGATCCTCACTCGGGGCATGATTTTGGCTCTGATTGACGTTAATAGAATACTTGATTGATAAAGAGGTGACATGTTCTGACAACAGCCTCGATAGCGCAGTAGGTAGTGCGTCAGTCTCATGATCCGAAGGTCGTGAGTTCGATCCTACTCGGGGAGTGATTTTCGCGCTGATTGTCGTTAATAGAATAATTGATTGATATAGAGGTGACGTGTTCCGACAACAGCCTCGATAGCGCAGTAGGCAGCGCGTCAGTCTCATAATCTGAAGGTCGTGAGTTCGATCCTCACTCGGGGCATGATTTTGGCGCTGATTGTCGTTAATAGAATACTTGATTCATAAAGAGGTGGCAAGTTCTGACAACAGCCTCGATAGCGCAGTAGGTAGCGCGTCAGTCTCATAATCTGAAGGTCGTGAGTTCGATCCTCAATCGGGGCATGATTTTGGCGCTGATTTTCGTTAATAGAATACTTGATTGATAAAGAGGTGAAATGATCTAATAACAGCCTCGATAGCGCAGTAGGCAGCGCGTCAGTCTCAAAATCTGAAGGTCGTGAGTTCGATCCTCACTCGGGGCATGATTTTGGCGCTGATTGTCGTTAATAGAATAATTGATTGATATAGAGGTGACGTGTTCCGACAACAGCCTCGATAGCGCAGTAGGCAGCGCGTCAGTCTCATAATCTGAAGGTCGTGAGTTCGATCCTCACTCGGGGCATGATTTTGGCGCTGATTGACGTTAATAGAATACTTGATTCATAAAGAGGTGACATGTTCTAACGACAGCCTCGATGGCGCAGTAGGTAGAGCGTCAGTCTCATAATCTGAAAGTCGTGAGTTCGATCCTCACTCGGGGAGTGATTTTCGCGCTGATTTTTGTTAATATAATACTTGATTGATAGAGAGGTGAAATAATCTAATAACGGCCTCGGTAGCGCAGTATGTTGCGCGTCAGTCTCATAATCTGAAGGTCGTGAGTTCGATCCTCACTCGGGGCATGATTTTGGCGCTGATTTTCGTTAATAGAATACTTGATTGATAAAGAGGTGAAATGATCTAATAACAGCCTCGATAGCCCAGTAGGTAGCGCGTTAGTCTCAAAATCTGAAGGTCGTGAGTTCGATCCTCACTCGGGGCATGATTTTGGCGCTGATTGTCATTAATAGAATAATTGATTGACATAGAGGTGACATGTTCCGACAACAGCCTCGATAGCGCAGTAGGCAGCGCGTCAGTCTCATAATCTGAAGGTCGTGAGTTCGATCCTCTCTCGGGGCATGATTTTGGAGCTGATTGTCGTTAGCAGAATACCTGATTGATAAAGAGGTGACATGGTTTGACAACAGCCTCGATAGCGCTGTAGGTAGTGCGTCAATCTCAAAATCTGAAGGTCGTAAGTTCGATCCTCACTCGGGGCATGATTTTGGCGCTGATTGACGTTAATAGAATACTTGATTCATAAAGAGGTGACATGTTCTAACAACAGCCTCGATAGCGCCGTAGGTAGAGCGTCAGTCTCATAATCTGAAAGTCGTGAGTTCGATCCTCACTCGGGGCATGATTTTGGCTCTGATTGACGTTAATAGAATACTTGATTGATAAAGAGGTGACATGTTCTGACAACATCCTCGATAGCGCAGTAGGTAGTGCGTCAGTCTCATGATCCGAAGGTCGTGAGTTCGATCCTACTCGGGGAGTGATTTTCGCGTTGATTTTCGTTAATAGAATAATTGATTGATATAGAGGTGACGTGTTCCGACAACAGCCTCGATAGCGCAGTAGGCAGCGCGTCAGTCTCATAATCTGAAGGTCGTGAGTTCGATCCTCACTCGGGGCATGATTTTGGCGCTGATTGTCGTTAATAGAATACTTGATTCATAAAGAGGTGGCAAGTTCTGACAACAGCCTCGATAGCGCAGTAGGTAGCGCGTCAGTCTCATAATCTGAGGGTCGTGAGTTCGATCCTCGCTCGGGGCACGATTTTGGCGCTGATTTTCGTTAATAGAATACTTGGTTGATAAAGAGGTGACATGTTCTGACAACAGCCTCGATAGCGCAGTAGGTAGCGCGTCAGTCTCATAATCTGAAGGTCGTGAGTTCGATCCTCAATCGGGGCATGATTTTGGCGCTGATTTTCGTTAATAGAATACTTGATTGATAAAGAGGTGAAATGATCTAATAACAGCCTCGATAGCGCAGTAGGTAGCGCGTCAGTCTCATAATCTGAAGGTCGTGAGTTCGATCCTCACTCGGGGCATGATTTTGGCGCTGATTGTCGTTAATAGAGTAATTGATTGATATAGAGGTGACGTGTTCCGACAACAGCCTCGATAGCGCAGTAGGCAGCGCGTCAGTCTCATAATCTGAAGGTCGTGAGTTCGATCCTCACTCGGGGCATGATTTTGGCGCTGATTGTCGTTAATAGAATACTTGATTCATAAAGAGGTGGCAAGTTCTGACAACAGCCTCGATAGCGCAGTAGGTAGCGCGTCAGTCTCATAATCTGAGGGTCGTGAGTTCGATCCTCGCTCGGGGCACGATTTTGGCGCTGATTTTCGTTAATAGAATACTTGGTTGATAAAGAGGTGACATGTTTTGACAACAGCCTTGATAGCGCTGTAGGTAGCGCGTCAATCTCAAAATCTGAAGGTCGTAAGTTCGATCCTTACTCGGGGCATGATTTTGGCGCTGATTGACGTTAATAGAATACTTGATTCATAAAGAGGTGACATGTTCTAACAACAGCCTCGATAGCGCCGTAGGTAGAGCGTCAGTCTCATAATCTGAAAGTCGTGAGTTCGATCCTCACTCGGGGCATGATTTTGGCTCTGATTGACGTTAATAGAATACTTGATTGATAAAGAGGTGACATGTTCTGACAACAGCCTCGATAGCGCAGTAGGTAGTGCGTCAGTCTCATGATCCGAAGGTCGTGAGTTCGATCCTACTCGGGGAGTGATTTTCGCGCTGATTGTCGTTAATAGAATAATTGATTGATATAGAGGTGACGTGTTCCGACAACAGCCTCGATAGCGCAGTAGGCAGCGCGTCAGTCTCATAATCTGAAGGTCGTGAGTTCGATCCTCACTCGGGGCATGATTTTGGCGCTGATTGTCGTTAATAGAATACTTGATTCATAAAGAGGTGGCAAGTTCTGACAACAGCCTCGATAGCGCAGTAGGTAGCGCGTCAGTCTCATAATCTGAGGGTCGTGAGTTCGATCCTCGCTCGGGGCACGATTTTGGCGCTGATTTTCGTTAATAGAATACTTGGTTGATAAAGAGGTGACATGTTCTGACAACAGCCTCGATAGCGCAGTAGGTAGCGCGTCAGTCTCATAATCTGAAGGTCGTGAGTTCGATCCTCAATCGGGGCATGATTTTGGCGCTGATTTTCGTTAATAGAATACTTGATTGATAAAGAGGTGAAATGATCTAATAACAGCCTCGATAGCGCAGTAGGCAGCGCGTCAGTCTCAAAATCTGAAGGTCGTGAGTTCGATCCTCACTCGGGGCATGATTTTGGCGCTGATTGTCGTTAATAGAATAATTGATTGATATAGAGGTGACGTGTTCCGACAACAGCCTCGATAGCGCAGTAGGCAGCGCGTCAGTCTCATAATCTGAAGGTCGTGAGTTCGATCCTTACTCGGGGCATGATTTTGGCGCTGATTGTCGTTAATAGAATACTTGATTCATAAAGAGGTGGCAAGTTCTGACAACAGCCTCGATAGCGCAGTAGGTAGCGCGTCAGTCTCATAATCTGAGGGTCGTGAGTTCGATCCTCGCTCGGGGCACGATTTTGGCGCTGATTTTCGTTAATAGAATACTTGGTTGATAAAGAGGTGACATGTTCTGACAACAGCCTCGATAGCGCAGTAGGTAGCGCGTCAGTCTCATAATCTGAAGGTCGTGAGTTCGATCCTCACTCGGGGCATGATTTTGGCGCTGATTTTCGTTAATAGAATACTTGATTGATAAAGAGGTGACGTGTTCCGACAACAGCCTCGATAGCGCAGTAGGCAGCGCGTCAGTCTCATAATCTGAAGGTCGTGAGTTCGATCCTCACTCGGGGCATGATTTTGGCGCTGATTGACGTTAATAGAATACTTGATTCATAAAGAGGTGACAAGTTCTAATAACAGCCTCGATAGCGCAGTAGGTAGCGCGTCAGTCTCATAATCTGATGGTCGTGAGTTCGATCCTCGCTCGGGGCACGATTTTGGCGCTGATTTTCGTTAAAAGATTACTTGGTTGATAAAGAGGTGACATGTTCTGACAACAGCCTCGATAGTGCAGTAGGTAGCGCGTCAGTCTCATAATCTGAAGGTCGTGAGTTCGATCCTCACTCGGGGCATGATTTTGGAGCTGATTGTCGTTAGCAGAATACCTGATTGATAAAGAGGTGACATGGTTTGACAACAGCCTCGATAGCGCTGTAGGTAGCGCGTCAATCTCAAAATCTGAAGGTCGTAAGTTCGATCCTCACTCGGGGCATGATTTTGGCGCTGATTGACGTTAATAGAATACTTGATTCATAAAGAGGTGACATGTTCTAACAACAGCCTCGATAGCGCCGTAGGTAGAGCTTCAGTCTCATAATCTGAAAGTCGTGAGTTCGATCCTCACTCGGGGCATGATTTTGGCTCTGATTGACGTTAATAGAATACTTGATTGATAAAGAGGTGACATGTTCTGACAACATCCTCGATAGCGCAGTAGGTAGTGCGTCAGTCTCATGATCCGAAGGTCGTGAGTTCGATCCTACTCGGGGAGTGATTTTCGCGTTGATTGTCGTTAATAGAATAATTGATTGATATAGAGGTGACGTGTTCCGACAACAGCCTCGATAGCGCAGTAGGCAGCGCGTCAGTCTCATAATCTGAAGGTCGTGAGTTCGATCCTCACTCGGGGCATGATTTTGGCGCTGATTGTCGTTAATAGAATACTTGATTCATAAAGAGGTGGCAAGTTCTGACAACAGCCTCGATAGCGCAGTAGGTAGCGCGTCAGTCTCATAATCTGAGGGTCGTGAGTTCGATCCTCGCTCGGGGCACGATTTTGGCGCTGATTTTCGTTAATAGAATACTTGGTTGATAAAGAGGTGACATGTTCTGACAACAGCCTCGATAGCGCAGTAGGTAGCGCGTCAGTCTCATAATCTGAAGGTCGTGAGTTCGATCCTCAATCGGGGCATGATTTTGGCGCTGATTTTCGTTAATAGAATACTTGATTGATAAAGAGGTGAAATGATCTAATAACAGCCTCGATAGCGCAGTAGGTAGCGCGTCAGTCTCATAATCTGAAGGTCGTGAGTTCGATCCTCACTCGGGGCATGATTTTGGCGCTGATTGTCGTTAATAGAGTAATTGATTGATATAGAGGTGACGTGTTCCGACAACAGCCTCGATAGCGCAGTAGGCAGCGCGTCAGTCTCATAATCTGAAGGTCGTGAGTTCGATCCTCACTCGGGGCATGATTTTGGCGCTGATTGTCGTTAATAGAATACTTGATTCATAAAGAGGTGGCAAGTTCTGACAACAGCCTCGATAGCGCAGTAGGTAGCGCGTCAGTCTCATAATCTGAGGGTCGTGAGTTCGATCCTCGCTCGGGGCACGATTTTGGCGCTGATTTTCGTTAATAGAATACTTGGTTGATAAAGAGGTGACATGTTCTGACAACAGCCTCGATAGCGCAGTAGGTAGCGCGTCAGTCTCATAATCTGAAGGTCGTGAGTTCGATCCTCAATCGGGGCATGATTTTGGCGCTGATTTTCGTTAATAGAATACTTGATTGATAAAGAGGTGAAATGATCTAATAACAGCATCGATAGCGCAGTAGGCAGCGCGTCAGTCTCAAAATCTGAAGGTCGTGAGTTCGATCCTCACTCGGGGCATGATTTTGGCGCTGATTGTCGTTAATAGAATAATTGATTGATATAGAGGTGACGTGTTCCGACAACAGCCTCGATAGCGCAGTAGGCAGCGCGTCAGTCTCATAATCTGAAGGTCGTGAGTTCGATCCTTACTCGGGGCATGATTTTGGCGCTGATTGTCGTTAATAGAATACTTGATTCATAAAGAGGTGGCAAGTTCTGACAACAGCCTCGATAGCGCAGTAGGTAGCGCGTCAGTCTCATAATCTGAGGGTCGTGAGTTCGATCCTCACTCGGGGCATGATTTTGGCGCTGATTGTCGTTAACAGAATACTTGATTGATAAAGAGGTGACATGTTCTGACAACAGCCTCGATAGCGCTGTAGGTAGCGCGTCAATCTCAAAATCTGAAGGTCGTAAGTTCGATCCTCACTCGGGGCATGATTTTGGCGCTGATTGTCGTTAATAGAATACTTGATTCATAAAGAGGTGACAAGTTCTGACAACAGCCTCGATAGCGCAGTAGGTAGCGCGTCAGTCTCATAATCTGAGGGTCGTGAGTTCGATCCTCGCTCGGGGCACGATTTTGGCGCTGATTTTCGTTAATAGAATACTTGGTTGATAAAGAGGTGACATGTTCTGACAACAGCCTCGATAGCGCAGTAGGTAGCGCGTCAGTCTCATAATCTGAAGGTCGTGAGTTCGATCCAAACTTGGGGCATGATTTTGGCGCTGATTTTCGTTAATAGAATACTTGATTGATAAAGAGGTGAAATGATCTAATAACAGCCTCGATAGCGCAGTAGGCAGCGCGTCAGTCTCAAAATCTGAAGGTCGAGAGTTCGATCCTCACTCGGGGCATGATTTTGGCGCTGATTGTCGTTAATAGAATAATTGATTGATATAGAGGTGACGTGTTCCGACAACAGCCTCGATAGCGCAGTAGGCAGCGCGTCAGTCTCATAATCTGAAGGTCGTGAGTTCGATCCTCACTCGGGGCATGATTTTGGCGCTGATTGTCGTTAATAGAATACTTGATTCATAAAGAGGTGACATGTTCTGACAACAGCCTCGATAGCGCTGTAGGTAGCGCGTCAATCTCAAAATCTGAAGGTCGTAAGTTCGATCCTCACTCGGGGCATGATTTTGGCGCTGATTGACGTTAATAGAATACTTGATTCATAAAGAGGATACATGTTCTAACAACAGCCTCGATAGCGCAGTAGGTAGAGCGTCAGTCTCATAATCTGAAAGTCGTGAGTTCGATCCTCACTCGGGGCATGATTTTGGCGCTGATTGTCGTTAATAGAATACTTGATTAATAAAGAGGTGACATGTTCTGACAACAGCCTCTAAAGCGCAGTAGGTAGTGCGTCAGTCTCATGATCCGAAGGTCGTGAGTTCGATCCTCACTCGGGGAGTGATTTTCGCGCTGATTTCTCTTAATATAATACTTGATTGATAGAGAGGTGAAATTATCTAATAACGGCCTCGGTAGCGCAGTAGGTTGCGCGTCAGTCTCATAATCTAAAGGTCGTGAGTTCGATCCTCACTCGGGGCATGATTTTGGCGCTGATTTTCGTTAATAGAATACTTGATTGATAAAGAGGTGAAATGATCTAATAACAGCCTCGATAGCACAGTAGGTAGGACGTCAGTCTCATAATCTGAAGGTCGTGAGTACGATCCTCAATTGGGGCATAATTTTGGCGCTGATTTTCGTTATTAGAATACTTGATTGATAAAGAGGTGACAAGTGCGAAAAACAGCCTCGATAGCGCAGTAGGTAGCGCGTTAGTCTCATAATCTGAAGGTCGTGAGTTCGATCCTCACTCGGGGCATGATTTTGGCGCTGATTGACGTTAACAGAATACTTGATTCATAAAGAGGTGACATGTTCTAACAACAGCCTCGATAGCGCAGTAGGTAGAGCGTCAGTCTCATAATCTGAAAGTCGTGAGTTCGATCATCACTCGGGGCATGATTTTGGCGCTGATTGTCTTTAATAGAATACTTGATTCATAAAGGGGTGACAGGTTCTGACAACAGCCTCGATAGCGCAGTATGTAGCGCGACAGTCTCATAATCTGAAGGTCGTGAGTTCGATACTCACTCGGGGCATGATTTTGGCGCTGATTGTCGTTAACAGAATACTTGATTGATAAAGAGGTGACATGTTCTGACAACAGCCTCTAAAGCGCAGTAGGTTGCGCGTCAGTCTCATAATCTGAAGGTCGTGAGTTCGATCCTCACTCGGGGCATGATTTTGGCGCTGATTTTCGTTATTAGAATACTTGATTGATAAAGAGGTGACATGTGCTAAAAACAGCCTCGATAGCGCAGTAGGTATCGCGTTAGTCTCATAATCTGAAGGTCGTGAGTTCGATCCTCACTCGGGGCACGATTTTGGCGCTGATTTTCGTTAATAGAATACTTGATTGATAAAGAGGTGAAATGATCTAATAACAGCCTCGATAGCACAGTAGGTAGGGCGTCAGTCTCATAATCTGAAGGTCGTGAGTACGATCCTCAATTGGGGCATAATTTTGGCGCTGATTTTCGTTATTAGAATACTTGATTGATAAAGAGGTGACATGTGCGAAAAACAGCCTCGATAGCGCAGTAGGTAGCGCGTTAGTCTCATAATCTGAAGGTCGTGAGTTCGATCCGCACTCGGGGCATGATTTTGGCGCTGATTTACGTTAACAGAATACTTGATTCATAAAGAGGTGACATGTTCTAACAACAGCCTCGATAGCGCAGTAGGTAGAGCGTCAGTCTCATAATCTGAAAGTCGTGAGTTCGATCCTCACCCGGGGCATGATTTTGGCGCTGATTGTCGTTAACAGAATACTTGATTGATAAAGAGGTGACATGTTCTGACAACAGCCTCGATAGCGCTGTAGGTAGCGCGTCAGTCTCAAAATCTGAAGGTCGTAAGTTCGATCCTCACTCGGGGCATGATTTTGGCGCTGATTGTCGTTAATAGAATACTTGATTCATAAAGAGGTGACATGTTCTAACAACAGCCTCGATAGCGCAGTAGGTAGCGCGTCAGTCTCATAATCTGAAAGTCGTGAATTCGATCCTCACTCGGGGCATGATTTTGGCGCTGATTGTCTTTAATAGAATACTTGATTCATAAAGAGGTGACATGTTCTGACGACAGCCTCGATAGCGCAGTAGGTAGCGCGACAGTCTCATAATCTGAAGGTCGTGAGTTCGATCCTCACTCGGGGCATGATTTTGGCGCTGATTTTCGTTAATAGAATACTTGGTTGATAAAGAGGTGACACGTTCTAATAACAACCTCGATAGCGCAGTAGGTAGGGCGTCAGACTCATAATCTGAAGGTCGTGAGTTCGATCCTCACTTGGGGCATAATTTTGGCGCTGATTCTCGTTAATAAAATACTTGATTGATAAAGAGGTGTAATAATCCAATAACAGCCTCGATAGCGCAGTAGGTAGCGCGTCAGTCTCAAAATCTGAAGGTCGTGAGTTCGATCCTCACTCGGGGCATGATTTTGGCGCTGATTGTCGTTAATAGAATAATTGATTGATATAGAGGTGACATGTTCCGACAACAGCCTCGATAGCGCAGTAGGCAGCGCGTCAGTCTCATAATCTGAAGGTCGTGAGTTCGATACTCACTCGGGGATTTATTTTGGCGTTGATTTTCTTTAATAGAATATTTGATTGATAATGAGGTGACATGTTCTAATAACAGCCTCGATAGCGCAGTAGGTAGCGCGTCAGTCTCATAATCTGAAGGTCTTGAGTTCGATCCTCGCTCGGGGCACGGTTTTGTCGCTGATTTTCGTTAATAGAATACTTGGTTGATAAAGAGGTGACATGTTCTAATAACAGCCTCGATAGCGCAGTAGGTAGCGAGTCAGTCTCATGATCTGAAGGTCGTGAGTTCGATCCTCACTAGGGGAGTCATTTTGGCGTTGATTTTCTTTAATAGAATATTTGATTGATAATGAGGTGACATGTTCTAATAACAGCCTCGATAGCGCAGTAGGTAGCGCGACAGTCTCATAATCTGAAAGTCGTGAGTTCGATCCTCACTCGGGGCATGATTTTGGCGCTGATTGTCTTTAATAGAATACTTGATTCATAAAGAGGTGACATGTTCTGACAACAGCCTCGATAGCGCAGTAGGTAGCGCGACAGTCTCATAATCTGAAGGTCGTGAGTTCGATACTCACTCGGGGCATGATTTTGGCGCTGATTTTCTTTAATAGAAGACTTGATTGATTATGAGGTAACATGTTCTAATAACAGCCTCGATAGCGCAGTAGGTAGCGCGTCAGTCTCATAATCTGAAGGTCTTGAGTTCGATCCTCGCTCGGGGCACGGTTTTGTCGCTGATTTTCGTTAATAGAATACTTGGTTGATAAAGAGGTGACATGTTCTAATAACAGCCTCGATAGCGCAGTAGGTAGCGAGTCAGTCTCATGATCTGAAGGTCGTGAGTTCGATCCTCACTAGGGGAGTCATTTTGGCGCTAATTTTCGTTAATAGAATACTTGATTGATAAAGAGATGACATGTTCTAAAAACAGCCTCTATAGCGCAGTAGGTAGCGCGTCAGTCTCATGATCCGAAGGCCGTGAGTTCGATACTCACTCGGGGCATGATTTTGGCGCTGATTTTCGTTTATAGAATACTTGATTCATAAAGAGGTGACAAGTTCTGACAACAGCCTCGATAGCGCAGTAGGTAGCGCGTCAGTCTCATAATCTGAAGGTCGTGAGTTCGATACTCACTCGGGGCATCATTTTGGCGTTGATTTTCTTTAATAGAATACTTGATTGATAATGAGGTGACATGTTCTAATAACAGCCTCGATAGCGCAGTAGGTAGCGCGTCAGTCTCATAATCTGAGGGTCGTGAGTTCGATCCTCGCTCGTGGTACGATTTTGGCGCTGATTTTCGTTAATAGAATACTTGATTCATAAAGAGGTGACGAGTTCTGACAACAGCCTCGATAGCGCAGTAGGTAGCGCGTCAGTCTCATAATCTGAAGGTCGTGAGTTCGATACTCACTCGGGGCATCATTTTGGCGTTGATTTTCTTTAATAGAATACTTGATTGATAATGAGGTGACAAGTTCTAATAACAGCCTCGATAGCGCAGTAGGTAGCGCGTCAGTCTCATGATCTGAAGGTCGTGAGTTCGATCCTCACTCGGGGCATGATTTTGGCGCTGATTGTCGTTAACAGAATACTTGATTGATAAAGAGGAGACAGGTTCTGACAACAGCCTCGATAGCGCTGTAGGTAGCGCGTCAATCTCAAAATCTGAAGGTCGTAAGTTCGATCCTCACTTGGGGCATGATTTTGGCGCTGATTGACGTTAATAGAATACTTGATTCATAAAGAGGTGACATGTTCTAACAACAGCCTCGATAGCGCAGTAGGTAGAGCGTCAGTCTCATAATCTGAAAGTCGTGAATTCGATCCTCACTCGGGGCATGATTTTGGCGCTGATTGTCTTTAATAGAATACTTGATTCATAAAGGGGTGACATGTTCTGACAATAGCCTCGATAGCGCAGTATGTAGCGCCACAGTCTCATAATCTGAAGGTCGTGAGTTCGATACTCACTCGGGGCATGATTTTGGCGCTGATTGTCGTTAACAGAATACTTGATTGATAAAGAGGTGACATGTTCTGACAACAGCCTCGATAGCGCTGTAGGTAGCGCGTCAGTCTCAAAATCTGAAGGTCGTAAGTTCGATCCTCACTCGGGGCATGAATTTGGCGCTGATTGTCTTTAATAGAATACTTGATTCATAAAGAGGTGACATGTTCTGACAACAGCCTCGATAGCGCAGTAGGTGGCGCGACAGTCTCATAATCTGAAGGTCGTGAGTTCGATACTCACTCGGGGCATGATTTTGGCGCTGATTTTCTTTAATAGAAGACTTGATTGATTATGAGGTGACATGTTCTAAAAACAGCCTCTATAGCGCAGTAGGTAGCGCGTCAGTCTCATGATCCGAAGGTCGTGAGTTCGATCCTCACTCGGGGCATGATTTTGGCGCTGATTGTCGTTAATAGAATAATTGATTGATATAGAGGTGACATGTACCGCCAACAGCCTCGATAGCGCAGTAGGCAGCGCGTCAGTCTCATAATCTGAAGGTCGTTAGTTAGATCCTCACTCGGGGCATGATTTTGGCGCTGATTGTCGTTAATAGAATACTTGATTCAAAAAGAGGTGACAAGTTCTGACAACAGCCTCGATAGCGCGTCAGTCTCATAATCTGAGGGTCGTGAGTTCGATCCTCGCTCGGGGCACGATTTTGGCGCTGATTTTCGTTAATAGAATACTTGGTTGATAAAGAGGTGACATGTTCTGACAACAGCCTCGATAGCGCAGTAGGTAGCGCGTCAGTCTCATAATCTGAAAGTCGTGAGTTCGATCCTCACTCGGGGCATGATTTTGGCGCTGATTGTCCTTAATAGAATACATGATTCATAAAGAGGTGACATGTTCTGACAACAGCCTCAATAGCGCAGTAGGTAGCGCGACAGTCTCATAATCTGAAGGTTGTGAGTTCGATACTCACTCGGGGCATGATTTTGGCGCTGATTTTCGTTAAAAAAATACTTGATTATACTTGATTGATAAAGAGGTGTAATAATTTAATAACAGCCTCGATAGCGCAGTAGGTAGCGCGTCAGTCTCAAAATCTGAAGGTCGTGAGTTCGATCCTCACTCGGGGCATGATTTTGGCGCTGATTGTCGTTAATAGAATAATTGATTGATATAGAGGTGACATGTTCCGACAACAGCCTCGATAGCGCAGTAGGCAGCGCGTCAGTCTCATAATCTGAAGGTCGTGAGTTCGATACTCACTCGGGGCATCATTTTGGCGTTGATTTTCTTTAATAGAATACTTGATTGATAATGAGGTGACATGTTCTAATAACAGCCTCGATAGCGCAGTAGGTAGCGCGTCAGTCTCATAATCTGAGGGTCGTGAGTTCGATCCTCGCTCGGGGTACGATTTTGGCGCTGATTTTCGTTAATAGAATACTTGATTCATAAAGAGGTGACAAGTTCTGACAACAGCCTCGATAGCGCAGTAGGTAGCGCGTCAGTCTCATAATCTGAAGGTCGTGAGTTCGATACTCACTCGGGCATCATTTTGGCGTTGATTTTCTTTAATAGAATACTTGATTGATAATGAGGTGACATGTTCTAATAACAGCCTCGATAGCGCAGTAGGTAGCGCGTCAGTCTCATAATCTGAGGGTCGTGAGTTCGATCCTCGCTCGGGGTACGATTTTGGCGCTGATTTTCGTTAATAGAATACTTGATTCATAAAGAGGTGACAAGTTCTGACAACAGCCTCGATAGCGCAGTAGGTAGCGCGTCAGTCTCATAATCTGAAGGTCGTGAGTTCGATACTCACTCGGGCATCATTTTGGCGTTGATTTTCTTTAATAGAATACTTGATTGATAATGAGGTGACATGTTCTAATAACAGCCTCGATAGCGCAGTAGGTAGCGCGTCAGTCTCATAATCTGAGGGTCGTGAGTTCGATCCTCGCTCGGGGCACGATTTTGGCGCTGATTTTCGTTAATAGAATACTTGGTTGATAAAGAGGTGACATGTTCTGACAACAGCCTCGATAGCGCAGTAGGTAGCGCGTCAGTCTCATAATCTGAAGGTCGTGAGTTCGATTCCACAATACGTGACAACCATTTAATTTCTGAGCTTCCGTGGCTCGATGGTTAGCGCGTTCGGCTGTTAACAGAAAGGTTGGTGGTTCAAGCCCATCCGGGAGCGGTGTTGTGAAGTCTCAGATGTGACGTAAAAAGTTAAAATTTTTCCACAATACCTGACGAGCATATAATTTTTGGGCTTCCGTGGCGCAATGGTTAGCGCTCTCAGCTGTTAATTCAAAAGGTTGGTGGTTCGAGTCCACCCGGGAGCGGTGTTGTGAGGTCTTAGATGTTGCGTAAAAAGTCAAACCTTTTCCACTATACGTGACAAGCATTTAATTTCTGAGCTTCCGTGGCTCAATGGTTAGCGCGTTCGGCTGTTGGTGGTTCGAGCCCACCCGGGAGCGATGTTTTGGGATCTCAAATGTAACGTAAAAAGCCAAAGTTTTTCCACAATACCTGACGACCATTTAATTTTTGGGCTTCCGTTGCGCAATGGTTAGCGCGTGTAGCTGTTAACCGAAAGGTTGGTCGTTCGAGCCCACCCTGGAGAGGTGTTTTGGGGTCTCAGATGTAGCGTGAAAAGTCATAACTTTTCCACAATACCTGACAACCATATAATTTCTGAACTTCCGTGGCTCAATGGTTAGCGCGTTCAGCTGTTAACCGAAAAGTTGGTGGTTCGAGCCCACCCGGGAAAGGTGTTGTGGGGTCTCAGATGTAGCGTGAATAGTCATATGTTTTCCACTATTTATGACAACCATTTAATTTCCGAGCTTCCGTGGCTCAATGGTTAGCGCGTTCGGTTGTTAACCGAAAGGTTGGTGGTTCCAGCCCACCCGGGAGAGGTGTTGTGGGGTCTCAGATGTAGCTTAAAAAGTCAAAACTTTTCCACAATACGTGACAACCATTTAATTTCTGAGCTTCCGTGGATCAATAGTTAGCGCGTTCGGCTGTCAACTAATAGGTTGGTGGTTCAGGCCCACCCGGGAGCGGTGTTTTGGGATCTCAAATGTAACGTAAAAAGCCAAAGTTTTTCCACAATACCTGACGACCATATAATTTTTGGGCTTCAGTGGCGCAATGGTTAGCGCTCTCAGCTGTTAATTCAAAAGGTTGGTGGTTCGAGTCCACCCGGGAGCGGTGTTGTGAGGTCTCAGATGTAGCGTAAAAAGTTAAATTTTTCCACTATACGTGACAACCATTTAATTTCTGAGCTTCCGGGGCTCAATGGTTAGCGCGTTCGGCTGTTAATTAATAGGTTGGTGGTTCGAGTCCACCCGGGAGCGGTGTTGTGAGGTCTCAGATGTAGCGTAAAAAGTCAAATTTTTCCACTATACGTGACAACCATTTAATTTCTGAGCTTCCGTGGCTCAATGGTTAGCGCGTTCGGCTTTTAATTAATAGGTTGGTGGTTCGAGCCCACCCGGGAGCGGTGTTTTGGGATCTCAAATGTAACGTAAAAAGCCAAAGTTTTTCCACAATACCTGACGACCATTTAATTTCTGAGCTTCCGTGGCTCAATGGTTAGCGCGTTCAGCTGTTAACCGAAAGGTTGGTGGTTCGAGCCCACCAGGGAAAGGTGTTGTGGGGTCTCAGATGTAGCGTGCATAGTCATATGTTTTCCACTATTCCTGAAATCCATTTAATTTCCGAGCTTCCGTGGCTCAATGGTTAGCGCGTTCGGTTTTTAACCGAAAGGTTGGTGGTTTGAGCCCACCCGGGAGAGGTGTTGTGGGGTCTCAGATGTAGCGTAAAAAGTAAAAACTTTTCCACAATACGTGACAACAATTTAATTTCTGAGCTTCCGTGGCTCAATAGTTAGCGCGTTCGGCTGTTAACTAATAGGTTGGTGGTTCAAGCCCACCCGGGAGCGGTGTTTTGGGATCTCAAATGTAACGTAAAAAGCCAAAGTTTTTCCACAATACCTGACGACCATTTAATTTTTGGGCTTCCGTGGCGCAATGGTTAGCGCGTTCGGCTGTTAACCGAAAGGTTGGTGGTTCGGGCCCATCCGGCAACGGTGTTGTGAGGTCTCAGATGTGACGTAAAAAGTCAAAGTTTTTCCACAATACCTGACGACCATATAATTTTTGGGCTTCCGTGGCGCAATGGTTAATGCTCTCAGCTGTTATTCAAAAGGTTGGTGGTTCGAGTCCACCCGGGAGCGGTGTTGTGAGGTCTCAGATGAAGCGTAAAAAGTCAAAACTTTTCCACTATACGTGAAAACCATTTAATTTCTGAGCTTCCGTGGCTCAATGGTTAGCTCGTGTAGCTGTTAACCGAAAGGCTGGTCGTTCGAGCCCACCCGGGAGAGGTGTTGTGGGGTCTCAGATGTAGCGTGAAAAGTCATAACTTTTCCACAATGTCTGACAACCATATATTTTCTGAGCTTCCGTGGCTCAATGGTTAGCGCGTTCAGCTGTTAACTGAAAGGTTGGTGGTTCGAGCCCACCCGGGAAAGGTGTTGTGGGGTCTCAGATGTAGCGTGAATATTCATATGTTTTCCACTATTCCTGACGACCATTTAATTTCCGAGCTTCCGTGGCTCAATGGTTAGCGCGTTTAGCTGTTAACCGAAAGGTAGGTGGTTCGAGCCCACCCGGGAGAGGTGTTGTGGGGTCTCAGATGAAGCGTGAAAAGTCACATCTTTTCCACAATTCCTGACAACCATTTAAAATCCGAGCTTCCGTGGCTCAATGGTTAGCGCGTTTCGCTGTTAACCGAAAGGTTGGTGGTTCGAGCCCACCCGGGAGAGGTGTTGTGAGGTCTCAGATGTGACGTAAAAAGTCAAAGTTTTTCCACAATACCTGACGACCATATAATTTTTGGGCTTCCGTGGCGCAATGGTTAGCGCTCTCAGATGTTATTCAAAAGGTTGGTGGTTCGAGCTCACCCGGGAGCGGTGTTGTGAGGTGTCCGATGTAACCCAAAATATAAATGATATTCCACTATACGTGACAACCATTTAATTTCTGAGCTTCCTTGGCTCAATGGTTAGCGCGTTCGGCTGTTAATTAATAGGTTGTTGGTTCGAGCCCACCCGGGAGCGATGTTTTGGGATCTCAAATGTAGCGTAAAATGCCAAAGTTTTTCCACAATACCTGACGACCATTTAATTTTTGGGCTTCCTTTGCGCAATGGTTAGCGCGTATAGCTGCTAACCGAAAGGTTGGTGGTTCGAGCCCATCCGGGAGCGGTGTTGTGAGGTCTCAGATGTGTCGTAAAAAGTCAAAGTTTTTCCACAATACCTGACGACCACATAATTTTTGGGCTTCCGTGGCTCAATAGTTACCGCGTTCGGCTGTTATTCAAAAGGTTGGTGGTTCGAGTCCACCCTAAAGCGGTGTTGTGAGGTCTCAGATGTAGCGTAAAAAGTCAAAACTTTTCCACTATACGTGACAACCATTTAATTTCTGAGCTTCCGTGGCTCAATAGTTACCGCGTTCGGCTTTTAACTAATAGGTTGGTGGTTCAAGCCCACCCGGGAGCGGTGTTTTGGGATCTCAAATGTAACGTAAAAAGCCAAATTTTTTCCACAATACCTGACGACCATATAATTTTTGGGCTTCCGTGGCGCAATGTTTAGCGCTCTCAGCTGTTATTCAAAAGGTTGGTGGTTCGAGTCCACCCGGGGGCGGTGTTGTGAGGTCTCAGATGTAGCGTAAAAAGTCAAAACTTTTCCACTATACGTGACAACCATTTAATTTCTGAGCTTCCGTGGCTCAATAGTTACCGCGTTCGGCTGTTAATTAATAGGATGGTGGTTCGAGCCCACCCGGGAGCGGTGTTTTGGGATCTCAAATGTAACGTAAAAAGCCAAAGTTTTTCCACAATACCTGACGACCATTTAATTTTTGGGCATCCGTGGCGCAATAGTTAGCGCGTTCGGCTGTTAACCGAAAGGTTGGTGGTTCGAGCCCATCCGGGAGCGGTGTTGTGAGGTCTCAGATGTGTCGTAAAAAGTCAAAGTTTTTCCACAATACCTGACGACCATATAATTTTCGGGCTTCCGTGGCTCAATAGTTACCGCGTTCGACTGTTATTCAAAAGGTTGGTGGTTCGAGTCCACCCGGGAGCGGTGTTGTGAGGTCTCAGATGTAGCGTAAAAAGTCAAAACATTTCCACTATACGTGACAACCATTTAATTTCTGAGCTTCCGTGGCTCAATAGTTACCGCGTTCGGCTGTTAATTAATAGGATGGTGGTTCGAGCCCACCCGGGAGCGGTGTTTTGGGAACTCAAATGTAACGTAAAAAGCCAAAGTTTTTCCACAATACCTGACAACCATATAATTTTTGGGCTTCCGTTGCGCAATGGTTAACGCGTTTAGATGTTAACCGAAAGGTTGGTCGTTCGAGCCCACCCGGGAGAGGTGTTGTGGGGTCTCAGATGTAGCGTGAAAAGTCATAACTTTTCCACAATACCTGACAACCATTTAATTTCTGAGCTTCCGTGGTTCAAAGGTTAGCGCGTTCAGCTGTTAACCGAAAGGTTGGTGGTTCGAGCCCACCCGGGAGAGGTGTTGTGGGGTCTCAGATGTAGCGTGAAAAGTCATATCTTTTCCACGATACGTGACAACCATTTAATTTCTGAGCTTCCGTGGCTCAATGGTTAGCGCGTTCGGCTGTTAGCTAATAGGTTGGTGGTTCGAGCCCACCCGGGTGCGATGTTTTGGGATCTCAAATGTAACGTAAAAAGCCAAAGTTTTTCCACAATACCTGACAACCATTTAATTTCTGAGCTTCCGTAGCTCAATGGTTAGCGCGTTCAGCTGTTAACCGAAAGGTTGGTGGTTCGAGCCCACCCGGGAGAGGTGTTGTGGGGTCTCAGATGTAGCGTGAATACTCATCATATGTTTTCCAAAATTCCTGACAACCGTTTTATTTCCGAGCATCCGTGGCTCAATGGTTAGCGCTCTCAGCTGTTATTCAAAAGGTTGGTCGTTCGAGCCCACCCGGGAGAGGTGTTGTGGGGTCTCAGATGTAGCGTGAAAAGTCATAACGTTTCCACAATACCTGACAACCATTTAATTTCTGAGCTTCCGTGGCTCAATGGTTAGCGCGTTCGGCTGTTAATTAATAGGTTGGTGGTTCGAGCCCACCCGGGAGCGGTGTTTTGGGATCTCAAATGTAACGTAAAAAGCCAAAGTTTTTCCACAATACCTGACGACCATATAATTTTTGGGCTTCCGTGGCGCAATGGTTAGCGCTCTCAGCTGTTATTCAAAAGGTTGGTGGTTCGAGCCCATCCGGGAGCGGTGTTGTGTGGTCTCAGATGTAACGTAAAAAGTCAGAGTTTTTCCACAATACCTGACGACCATATAATTATTGGGCTTCCGTTGCGCAATGGTTAGCGCGTTCAGCTGTTAACCGAAAGGTTGGTCGTTCGAGCCCACCCGGGAGAGGCGTTGTGGAGTCTCAGATGTAGCGTAAAAAGTCAAAACTTTTCACTATACGTGACAACCATTTAATTTCAGAGCTTCCGTGGCTCAATGGTTTGCGCGTTCGGCTGTTAATTAATAGGATGGTGGTTCGAGCCCACCCGGGAGCGGTGTTTTGGGATCTCAAAAATAACGTAAAAAGCCAAAGTTTTTCCACAATACCTGAAGAACATTTAATTTTTGGGCTTCCGTTGTGCAATGGTTAGCGCGTTTAGCTGTTAACCGAAAGGTTGGTCGTTCGAGCCCACCCGGGAGAGGTGTTGTGGGGTCTCAGATGTAGCGTGAAAAGTCATAACTTTTCCACAATACCTGACAACCATATAATTTCTGAGCTTCCGTGGCTCATTGGTTAGCGCGTTCGGCTGTTAACTAATAGGTTGGTGGTTCAAGCCCACCCGGGAGTGGTGTTTTGGGATCTCAAATGTAACGTATAAAGCCAAAGTTTTTCCACAATACCTGACGACCATATAATTTTGGGCTTCCGTGGCGCAATGGTTAGCGCTCTCAGCTGTTATTCAAAAGGTTGGTGGTTCGAGTCCACCCGGGAGCGGTGTTGTGAGGTCTCAGATGTAGCGTAAAAAGTCAAAACTTTTCCACAATACCTGACAACCATATAATTTCTGAGCTTCCGTGGCTCAATGGTTAGCGCGTTCAGCTGTTAATAAATAGGTTGGTGGTTCGAGCCTACCCGGGAAAGGTGTTGTGGGGTGTCAGATGTAGCGTGAATAGCCATATGTTTTCCACTATTCCTGACAACCATTTAATTTCCGAGCTTCCGTGGCTCAATGGTTAGCGCGTTCGGCTGTTAATAAATAGGTTGGTGGTTCGAGCCCACCCGGGAGCGGTGTTTTGGGATCTCAAATGTAACGTAAAAAGCCAAAGTTTTTCCACAATACCTGACGACCATATAATTTTTGGGCTTCCGTGGGGCAATGGTTAGCGCTCTCAGCGGTTATTAAAATGGTTGGTGGTTCGAGTCCAGCCGGGAGCGGTGTTGTGAGGTCTCAGATGTAGCGTAAAAAGTCAAACATTTTCCACTATACGTGACAACCATTTAATTTCTGAGCTTCCGTGGCTCAATGGTTAGCGCGTTCGGCTGTTAATTAATAGGTTGGTGGTTCGAGCCCATCCGGGAGCGGTGTTGTGAGGTCTCAGATGTGACGTAAAAAGTCAAAATTTTTCCACTATACCTGACGACCATATAATTTTTGGGCTTCCGTGGCGCAATGGTTAGCGCTCTCAGCTGTTATTCAAAAGGTTGGTGGTTCGAGTCCACCCGGGAGCGGTGTTGTGAGGTCTCAGATGTAGCGTTAAAAGTCAAAACTTTTCCACTATACGTGACAACCATTTAATTTCTGAGCTTCCGTGGCTCAATAGATAGGCTGGTGGTTCGAGCCCACCCGGGAGCGATGTTTTGGGATCTCAAATGTAACGTAAAAAGCCAAAGTTTTTCCACAATTCCTGACGACCATTTAATTTTTGGGCTTCCGTTGCGCAATGGTTAGCGCGTGTAGCTGTTAATTGAAAGGTTGGTCGTTCGAGCCCACCCGGGAGAGGTGTTGTGGGGTCTCAGATGTAGCGTGAAAAGTCATAACTTTTCCACAATACCTGACAACGATTTAATTTCCGAGCTTCCGTGGCTCAATGGTTAGCGCGTTCGGTTATTAACCGAAAGTTTGGTGGTTCGAGCCCACCCGGGAGAGGTGTTGTGGGTTCTCAGATGTAGCGTAAAAAGTCAAAACTTTTCCACAATACGTGACAACCATTTAATTTCTGAGCTTCCGTGGCTCAATGGTTAGCGCGTTCGGCTGTTAATAAATAGGTTGGTGGTTCGAGCCCACCCGGGAGCGGTGTTTTGGGATCTCAAATATAACGTAAAAAGTCAAAGTTTTTCCACAATTCCTGACGAAAATTTAATTTTTGGGCTTCCGTTGCGCAATGGTTAGCGCGTTTAGCTGTTAAACGAAAGGTTGGTCGTTCGAGCCCACCCAGTAGAGGTGTTGTGGGGTCTCAGATGTAGCGTGAAAAGTCATAACTTTTCCACAATACCTGACAACCATGTAATTTCTGAGCTTCCGTGGCTTAACGGTTAGCGCGTTCAGCTGTTAACCGAAAGGTTGGTGGTTCGAGCCCACCCGGGAGAGGTGTTGTGGGGTCTCAGATGTAGCGTGAAAAGTCATAACTTTTCCACAATACCGGACAACCATGTAATTTCTGAGCTTCCGTTGCGCAATGGTTAGCGCGTTTAGCTGTTAAACGAAAGGTTGGTCGTTCGAGCCCACCCAGGAGAGGTGTTGTGGGGTCTCAGATGTGACGTAAAAAGTCAAAGTTTTTCCACAATACCTGACGACCATATAATTTTTGGGCTTTCGTGGCGCAATGGTTAGCGCTCTCAGATGTTATTCAATAGGTTGGTGGTACGAGCTCACCCGGGAGCGGTGTTGTGAGGTGTCCGATGTAACCCAAAATATAAATGATATTCCACAATACCTGACAACCATTTAATTTCTGAGCTTCCGTGGCGCAATGGTTAACGCGTTCAGCTGTTATTCAAAAGACTGGTGGTTCGAGTCCACCCGGGAGCGATGTATTGGGCTCTCATATGTAACGTAAAAAGCCAAAGTTTTTCCACAATACCTGACGACCATTTAATTTTTGGGCTTCCGTGGCGCAATGGTTAGCGCGTTCGGCTGTTAACCGAAAGGTTGGTGGTTCGAGCCCATCCGGGAGCGGTGTTGTGAGGTCTCAGATAAAGTCAAAGTTTTTCCACTATATCTGACGACCATCTCATTTCTGAGCTTCCTTGGCTCCATTGTAAGCGCGTTCGGATGTTAACCAAAAGGTTGGTGGTTCGAGCCCACCCGGGAGCGGTGTTGTGAGGTCTCACATGTGACGTAAAAAGTCAAAGTTTTTCCACAATACCTGACGACCATATAATTTTTGGGCTTCCGTGGCGCAATGGTTAGCGCTCTCGGCTGTTATTCAAAAGGTTGGTGGTTCGAGCCCACCCGGGAGCAGTGTTGTGAGGTCCCAGATGTAACGTAAAAAGTCCGAGTTTTTCAACAAGACCTGACGAACATTTAATTTTTGGGCTTCCGTTGCGCAATGGTTAGCGCGTTCAGCTGTTAACCGAAAGGTTGGTCGTTCGAGCCCACCCGGGAGAGGCGTTGTGGAGTCTCAGATGTAGCGTGAATAGTCATCATGTGTTTTCCACAATTCCTGACAACCATTTAATTTCCGAGCTTCCGTGGCTCAATGGTTAGCGCGTTCGGTTGTTAACCGAAAGGTTGGTGGTTCGAGCCCACCCGGGAGAGGTGTTGTGGGGTCTCAGATGTAGCGTAAAAGGTCAAACCTTTTCCACAATACGTGACAACCATTTAATTTTTGGGCTTCCGTGGCGCAATGGTTAGCGCGTTCGGCTGTTAACCGAAAGGTTGGTGGTTCGAGCCCCCCCCCCCGGGAGCGGTGTTTTGGGATCTCAAATGTAACGTAAAAAGCCAAGGTTTTTCCACAATACCTGACGACCAAATAACTTTTGGGCTTCCGTGGCGCAATGGTTAGCGCTCTCAGCTGTTATACAAAAGGTTGGTAGTTCGAGTCCCCCCGGGAGCGGTGTTGTGAGGTCTCAAATGTAGCGTTAAAAGTCAAAACTTTTCCACTATACGTGACAACCATTTAATTTCTGAGCTTCCGTGGCTCAATGGTTAGCGCGTTCGGCTGTTAATTAATAGGTTGGTGGTTCGAGCCCACCCGGGAGCGGTGTTTTGGGATCTCAAATATAACGTAAAAAGCCAAAGTTTTTCCACAATACCTGACGAACATTTAGTTTTTGGGCTTCCGTTGCGCAATGGTTAGCGCGTTTAGCTGTTAACCGAAAGGTTGGTCGTTCGAGCCCACCCGGGAGAGGTGTTGTGGGGTGTCAGATGTAGCGTGAAAAGTCATAGCTTTTCCACGATACCTGACAACCATATAATTTCTGAGCTTCCGTGTCTCAATGGTTAGAGCGTTCGGCTGTTATCTAATAGGTTGGTGGTTCGAGCCCACCCGGGAGCGGTGTTGTGAGGTCTCAGATGTGACGTAAAAAGTCAAAGTTTTTCCACAATACCTGACGACCATATAATTTTTGGGCTTCCGTGGCGCAATGGTTAGCGCTCTCAGCTGTTATTCAAAAGGTTGGTGGTTCGAGCCCACCCGGGAGCAGTGTTGTGAGGTCTCAGATGTAACGTAAAAAGTCAGAGTTTTTCAACAAGACCTGACGAACATTTAATTTTTGGGCTTCCGTTGCGCAATGGTTAGCGCGTTCAGCTATTAACCGAAAGGTTGGTCGTTCGAGCCCACCCGGGAGAGGCGTTGTGGAGTCTCAGATGTAGCGTGAATAGTCATCATGTGTTTTCCACAATTCCTGACAACCATTTAATTTTTGGGCTTCCGTGGCGCAATGGTTAGCGCGTTCGGCTGTTAACCGAAAGGTTGGTGGTTCGAGCCCCCCCCCCCGGGAGCGGTGTTTTGGGATCTCAAATGTAACGTAAAAAGCCAAGGTTTTTCCACAATACCTGACGACCATATAACTTTTGGGCTTCCGTGGCGCAATGGTTAGCGCTCTCAGCTGTTATACAAAAGGTTGGTAGTTCGAGTCCCCCCGGGAGCGGTGTTGTGAGGTCTCAAATGTAGCGTTAAAAGTCAAAACTTTTCCACTATACGTGACAACCATTTAATTTCTGAGCTTCCGTGGCTCAATAGTTAGCGCGTTCGGCTGTTAATTAATAGGTTGGTGGTTCGAGCCCACCCGGGAGCGGTGTTTTGGGATCTCAAATATAACGTAAAAAGCCAAAGTTTTTCCACAATACCTGACGAACATTTAGTTTTTGGGCTTCCGTTGCGCAATGGTTAGCGCGTTTAGCTGTTAACCGAAAGGTTGGTCGTTCGAGCCCACCCGGGAGAGGTGTTGTGGGGTGTCAGATGTAGCGTGAAAAGTCATAGCTTTTCCACGATACCTGACAACCATATAATTTCTGAGCTTCCGTGTCTCAATGGTTAGAGCGTTCGGCTGTTATCTAATAGGTTGGTGGTTCGAGCCCACCCGGGAGAGGTGTTGTGGGGTCTCAGATGTAGCGTAAAAGGTCAAACCTTTTCCACAATACGTGACAACCATTTAATTTTTGGGCTTCCGTGGCGCAATGGTTAGCGCGTTCGGCTGTTAACCGAAAGGTTGGTGGTTCGAGCCCCCCCCCCCCGGGAGCGGTGTTTTGGGATCTCAAATGTAACGTAAAAAGCCAAGTTTTTTCCACAATACCTGACGACCAAATAACTTTTGGGCTTCCGTGGCGCAATGGTTAGCGCTCTCAGCTGTTATACAAAAGGTTGGTAGTTCGAGTCCCCCCGGGAGCGGTGTTGTGAGGTCTCAAATGTAGCGTTAAAAGTCAAAACTTTTCCACTATACGTGACAACCATTTAATTTCTGAGCTTCCGTGGCTCAATGGTTAGCGCGTTCGGCTGTTAATTAATAGGTTGGTGGTTCGAGCCCACCCGGGAGCGGTGTTTTGGGATCTCAAATATAACGTAAAAAGCCAAAGTTTTTCCACAATACCTGACGAACATTTAGTTTTTGGGCTTCCGTTGCGCAATGGTTAGCGCGTTTAGCTGTTAACCGAAAGGTTGGTCGTTCGAGCCCACCCGGGAGAGGTGTTGTGGGGTGTCAGATGTAGCGTGAAAAGTCATAGCTTTTCCACGATACCTGACAACCATATAATTTCTGAGCTTCCGTGTCTCAATGGTTAGAGCGTTCGGCTGTTATCTAATAGGTTGGTGGTTCGAGCCCACCCGGGAGCGGTGTTGTGAGGTCTCAGATGTGACGTAAAAAGTCAAAGTTTTTCCACAATACCTGACGACCATATAATTTTTGGGCTTCCGTGGCGCAATGGTTAGCGCTCTCAGCTGTTATTCAAAAGGTTGGTGGTTCGAGCCCACCCGGGAGCAGTGTTGTGAGGTCTCAGATGTAACGTAAAAAGTCAGAGTTTTTCAACAAGACCTGACGAACATTTAATTTTTGGGCTTCCGTTGCGCAATGGTTAGCGCGTTCAGCTATTAACCGAAAGGTTGGTCGTTCGAGCCCACCCGGGAGAGGCGTTGTGGAGTCTCAGATGTAGCGTGAATAGTCATCATGTGTTTTCCACAATTCCTGACAACCATTTAATTTTTGGGCTTCCGTGGCGCAATGGTTAGCGCGTTCGGCTGTTAACCGAAAGGTTGGTGGTTCGAGCCCCCCCCCCGGGAGCGGTGTTTTGGGATCTCAAATGTAACGTAAAAAGCCAAGGTTTTTCCACAATACCTGACGACCATATAACTTTTGGGCTTCCGTGGCGCAATGGTTAGCGCTCTCAGCTGTTATACAAAAGGTTGGTAGTTCGAGTCCCCCCGGGAGCGGTGTTGTGAGGTCTCAAATGTAGCGTTAAAAGTCAAAACGTTTCCACTATACGTGACAACCATTTAATTTCTGAGCTTCCGTGGCTCAATAGTTAGCGCGTTCGGCTGTTAATTAATAGGTTGGTGGTTCGAGCCCACCCGGGAGCGGTGTTTTGGGATCTCAAATATAACGTAAAAAGCCAAAGTTTTTCCACAATACCTGACGAACATTTAGTTTTTGGGCTTCCGTTGCGCAATGGTTAGCGCGTTTAGCTGTTAACCGAAAGGTTGGTCGTTCGAGCCCACCCGGGAGAGGTGTTGTGGGGTGTCAGATGTAGCGTGAAAAGTCATAGCTTTTCCACGATACCTGACAACCATATAATTTCTGAGCTTCCGTGTCTCAATGGTTAGAGCGTTCGGCTGTTATCTAATAGGTTGGTGGTTCGAGCCCACCCGGGAGCGGTGTTGTGAGGTCTCAGATGTGACGTAAAAAGTCAAAGTTTTTCCACAATACCTGACGACCATTTAATTTTTGGGCTTCCGTGGCGCAATGGTTAGCGCGTTCGGCTGTTAACCGAAAGGTTGGTGGTTCGAGCCCACCCGGGAGAGGTGTTGTGGGGTCTCAGATGTAGCGTAAAAGGTCAAAACTTTTCCACAATACGTGACAACCATTTAATTTTTGGGCTTCCGTGGCGCAATGGTTAGCGCGTTCGGCTGTTAACCGAAAGGTTGGTGGTTCGAGCCCCCCCCCCGGGAGCGGTGTTTTGGGATCTCAAATGTAACGTAAAAAGCCAAGGTTTTTCCACAATACCTGACGACCATATAACATTTGGGCTTCCTTGGCTCAATGGTTAGCGCGTTTAGCTGTTTACCGAAAGGTTGGTCGTTCGAGCCCACCCAGAAGAGGTGTTGTGGGGTCTCAGATGTAGCGTGAAAAGTCATAACTTTTCCACAATACCTGACAACCATGTAATTTCTGAGCTTCCGTGGCTTAATGGTTAGCGCGTTCAGCTGTTAACCGAAAGGTTTATGGTTCGAGCCTACCCGGGAGAGGTGTTGTGGGGTCTCAGATGTAGCGTGAAAAGTCATCATATGTTTTCCAAAATTCCTGACAACCATTTAATTTCCGAGCTTTCGTGGCTCAATGGTTAGCGCTCTCAGCTGTTATTCAAAAGGTTGGTGGTTCGAGTCCAGCCGGGCGCGGTGTTGTGATTTCTCAGATGTAGCGTAAAAAGTCATATCTTTTCCACAAATCCTGACAACCATTTAATATCCGAGCTTCCGTGGCTCAATGGTTAGCGCGTTCGGCTGTTAACCAATAGGTTGGTGGTTCGAGCCCATCCGGGAGCGGTGTTGTGAGGTCTCAGATGTGACGTAAAAATTCAAAGTTTTTCCACAATACCTGACGACCATATGATTTTTGGGCTTCCGTGGCGCAATGGTTAGCGCTTTCAGATGTTATTCAAAAGGTTGGTGGTTCGAGCTCACCCGGGAGCGGTGTTGTGAGGTGTCCGATGTAACCCAAAATATAAATGATATTCCACAATACCTGACAACCATTTAATTTCTGATTTTCCGTGGCGCAATGGTTAGCGCGTTCGGCTGTTAACTAATAGGTTGGTGGTTCAAGCCCACCCGGGAGCGGTGTTTTGGGATCTCAAATGTAACGTATAAAGCCAAAGTTTTTCCACAATACCTGACGACCATATAATTTTGGGCTTCCGTGGCGCAATGGTTAGCGCTCTCAGCTGTTATTCAAAAGGTTGGTGGTTCGAGTCCACCCGGGAGCGGTGTTGTGAGGTCTCAGATGTAGCGTAAAAAGTCAAAACTTTTCCACAATACCTGACAACCATATAATTTCTGAGCTTCCGTGGCTCAATGGTTAGCGCGTTCAGCTGTTAATAAATAGGTTGGTGGTTCGAGCCTACCCGGGAAAGGTGTTGTGGGGTGTCAGATGTAGCGTGAATAGCCATATGTTTTCCACTATTCCTGACAACCATTTAATTTCCGAGCTTCCGTGGCTCAATGGTTAGCGCGTTCGGCTGTTAATAAATAGGTTGGTGGTTCGAGCCCACCCGGGAGCGGTGTTTTGGGATCTCAAATGTAACGTAAAAAGCCAAAGTTTTTCCACAATACCTGACGACCATATAATTTTTGGGCTTCCGTGGGGCAATGGTTAGCGCTCTCAGCGGTTATTAAAATGGTTGGTGGTTCGAGTCCAGCCGGGAGCGGTGTTGTGAGGTCTCAGATGTAGCGTAAAAAGTCAAAAATTTTCCACTATACGTGACAACCATTTAATTTCTGAGCTTCCGTGGCTCAATGGTTAGCGCGTTCGGCTGTTAATTAATAGGTTGGTGGTTCGAGCCCATCCGGGAGCGGTGTTGTGAGGTCTCAGATGTGACGTAAAAAGTCAAAATTTTTCCACTATACCTGACGACCATATAATTTTTGGGCTTCCGTGGCGCAATGGTTAGCGCTCTCAGCTGTTATTCAAAAGGTTGGTGGTTCGAGTCCACCCGGGAGCGGTGTTGTGAGGTCTCAGATGTAGCGTTAAAAGTCAAAACTTTTCCACTATACGTGACAACCATTTAATTTCTGAGCTTCCGTGGCTCAATAGATAGGCTGGTGGTTCGAGCCCACCCGGGAGCGATGTTTTGGGATCTCAAATGTAACGTAAAAAGCCAAAGTTTTTCCACAATTCCTGACGACCATTTAATTTTTGGGCTTCCGTTGCGCAATGGTTAGCGCGTGTAGCTGTTAATTGAAAGGTTGGTCGTTCGAGCCCACCCGGGAGAGGTGTTGTGGGGTCTCAGATGTAGCGTGAAAAGTCATAACTTTTCCACAATACCTGACAACGATTTAATTTCCGAGCTTCCGTGGCTCAATGGTTAGCGCGTTCGGTTATTAACCGAAAGTTTGGTGGTTCGAGCCCACCCGGGAGAGGTGTTGTGGGTTCTCAGATGTAGCGTAAAAAGTCAAAACTTTTCCACAATACGTGACAACCATTTAATTTCTGAGCTTCCGTGGCTCAATGGTTAGCGCGTTCGGCTGTTAATAAATAGGTTGGTGGTTCGAGCCCACCCGGGAGCGGTGTTTTGGGATCTCAAATATAACGTAAAAAGTCAAAGTTTTTCCACAATTCCTGACGAAAATTTAATTTTTGGGCTTCCGTTGCGCAATGGTTAGCGCGTTTAGCTGTTAAACGAAAGGTTGGTCGTTCGAGCCCACCCAGTAGAGGTGTTGTGGGGTCTCAGATGTAGCGTGAAAAGTCATAACTTTTCCACAATACCTGACAACCATGTAATTTCTGAGCTTCCGTGGCTTAACGGTTAGCGCGTTCAGCTGTTAACCGAAAGGTTGGTGGTTCGAGCCCACCCGGGAGAGGTGTTGTGGGGTCTCAGATGTAGCGTGAAAAGTCATAACTTTTCCACAATACCGGACAACCATGTAATTTCTGAGCTTCCGTTGCGCAATGGTTAGCGCGTTTAGCTGTTAAACGAAAGGTTGGTCGTTCGAGCCCACCCAGGAGAGGTGTTGTGGGGTCTCAGATGTGACGTAAAAAGTCAAAGTTTTTCCACAATACCTGACGACCATATAATTTTTGGGCTTTCGTGGCGCAATGGTTAGCGCTCTCAGATGTTATTCAATAGGTTGGTGGTACGAGCTCACCCGGGAGCGGTGTTGTGAGGTGTCCGATGTAACCCAAAATATAAATGATATTCCACAATACCTGACAACCATTTAATTTCTGAGCTTCCGTGGCGCAATGGTTAACGCGTTCAGCTGTTATTCAAAAGACTGGTGGTTCGAGTCCACCCGGGAGCGATGTATTGGGCTCTCATATGTAACGTAAAAAGCCAAAGTGTTTCCACAATACCTGACGACCATTTAATTTTTGGGCTTCCGTGGCGCAATCGTTAGCGCGTTCGGCTGTTAACCGAAAGGTTGGTGGTTCGAGCCCATCCGGGAGCGGTGTTGTGAGGTCTCAGATGTGACGCAAAAAGTCAAAGTTTTTCCACAATACCTGACGACCATATAATTTTTGGGCTTCCGTGGCGCAATGGTTAGCGCTCTCAGCTGATTTTCAAAAGGTTGGTGGTTCGAGCCCACCCGGGAGCGGTGTTGTGAAGTCTCAGATGTAACGTAAAAAGTCAGAGTTTTTCCAAAAGACCTGACGAACATTTAATTTTTGGGGTTCCGTTGCGCAATGGTTAGCGCGTTCAGCTGTTAACCGAAAGGTTGGTCATTCGAGCCGGAGCCTCCGAGATATCTAGGCCCATGCATGTCGATTTTTACGTGGGGAAATATCCAGTTTCATAGAGGAAATATTTTTACCCTTTGTGTGTACGAGGTGGCGCTTTAATGACCGTTGCGACCGGGGTCTTCCATAAATTATCGATGACATTTTAGGGGCCAATTATAAAACTTTTAAGAAAGAGAAAGGTTTCACCTTTAAATTAACGTAATTTTTAGGGGCTATTCACTTTTTATTGAATCTATTGGTTAGATTGTATGGACAAAAAAGTAATTATGAGATTTTAACATAGTTGTTTTTTTAGTAAAACAAAACTTTTGAAGTTGCTAATAGAGGATTTTTTTACCCCTTTACAACCTTTCATTTTTTTACCTTTACTTTTTTATCCTTCACTTCTTTGGAATGATTGTTTAATAAAGGTCTTCGGAAATTTTCTAAAACATTTTTTAACTATTCGCGACCTCGGCTTCACCGCTCTACGTCTATACCTTGCCCTAATATTATAGCAGTCGACGGGGTCATGAGGCTGAACTTATGTTTATTTTACGGTACTAAAAGCGCCACCAAGCGGGAAAACACGGCAAACTAAATTAGTTAAAAAAATATTCTCGCTTTGCTACACGCATGGGCCTAGATATCTCGGAGGCTCCGTTGGAGTCTCAGATAAAGTCAAAGTTTGTCCACTATATCTGACAACCATTTATTTTCCGAGCTTCCGTGGCTCAATGGTTAGCGCGTGCGGTTGTTAACCGACAGGTTGGTGGTTGGAGCCCACCCGGGAGAGGTGTTGAGGGGTCTCAGATGTAGCGTAAAAAGTCAAAACTTTTCCACAATACGTGACAACCATTTAATTTCTGAGCTACCGTGGCTCAATAGATAGCGCGTTCGGCTTTTAACTGATAGGTTGGTGGTTCAAGCCCACCCGGGAGCGGTGTTTTGGGATCTCAAATGTAACGTAAAAAGCCAAAGTTTTTCCACAATACCTGACGACCATATAATTTTTGGGCTTCCGTGGCGCAATGGTTAGCGCTCTCAGCTGTTATTCAAAAGGTTGGTGTTTCGAGCCCACCCGGGAGCGGTGTTGTGAGGTCTCAGATGTAACGTAAAAAGTCAAAACTTTTCCACTATACGTACAACCATTTAATTTCTGAGCTTCCGTGACTCAATGGTTAGCTCGTGTAGCTGTTAACCGAAAGGTTGGTGGTTCGAGCCCACCCGGGAGAGGTGTTGTGGGGTCTCAGATGTAGCGTGAAAAGTCATCATATGTTTTCCAAAATTCCTGACAACCATTTAATTTCCGAGCTTCCGTGGTTCAATGGTTAGCGCTCTCAGCTGTTATTCAAAAGGTTGGTGGTTCGAGTCCAGCCGGGCGCGGTGTTGTGAGGTCTCAGATGTAGCGTAAAAAGTCATATCTTTTCCACAATTCCTGACAACCATTTAATATCCGAGCTTCCGTGGCGCGTTCGGCTGTTAACCAATAGGTTGGTGGGTCGAGCCCATCCGGGAGCGGTGTTGTGAGGTCTCAGATGTGACGTAAAAATTCAAAGTTTTTCCAAAATACCTGACGACCATATAATTTTTGGGCTTCCGTGGCGCAATGGTTAGCGCTCTCAGATGTTATTCAAAAGGTTGGTGGTTCGAGCTCACCCGGGAGCGGTGTTGTGAGGTGTCCGATGTAACCCAAAATATAAATGATATTCCACAATACCTGACAACCATTTAATTTCTGATTTTCCGTGGCGCAATGGTTAGTGCGTGCAGCTGTTATTCAAAAGACTGGTGGTTCGAGCCCACCCGGGAGCGGTGTATTGGGATCTCATATGTAACGTAAAAAGCCAAAGTTTTTCCACAATACCTGACGACCATTTAATTTTTGGGCTTCAGTGGCGCAATCGTTAGCGCGTTCGGATGTTAACCAAAAGGTTGGTGGTTCGAGCCCATCCGGGAGCGGTGTTGTGAGGTCTCAGATGTGACGTAAAAAGTCAAAGTTTTTCCACAATACCTGACGACCATATAATTTTTGGGCTTCCGTGGCGCAATGGTTAGCGCTCTCAGCTGTTATTCAAAAGGTTGGTGGTTCGAGCCCACCCGGGAGCTGTGTTGAGAGGTCTCAGATGTAACGTAAAAAGTCAGAGTTTTTTCACAAGACCTGACGAGCATTTAATTTTTGGGCTTCCGTTGCGCAATGGTTAGCGCGTTCAGCTGTTAACCGAAAGGTTGTTCATTCGAGCCCACCCGGGAGAGGCGTTGTGGAGTCTCAGATAAAGTCAAAGTTTGTCCACTATATCTGACAACCATTTAATTTCCGAGCTTCCGTGGCTCAATGGTTAGCGCGTGCGGTTGTTAACCGACAGGTTGGTGGTTCGAGCCCACCCGGGAGAGGTGTTGTGGGGTCTCAGATGTAGCGTAAAAAGTCAAAACTTTTCCACAATACGTGACAACCATCTAATTTCTGAGCTTCCGTGGCTCAATGGTTAGCGCGTTCGGCTGTTAATTAATAGGTTGGTGGTTCGAGCCCACCCGGGAGCGGTGTTTTGGGATCTCAAATGTAACGTAGAAAGCCAAAGTTTTTCCACAATACCTGACGACCATTTAATTTTTGGGCTTCCGTGGCGCAATGGTTAGCGCGTTCGGCTGTTAACCGAAAGGTTGGTGGTTCGAGCCCATCCGGGAGCGGTGTTGTGAGGTCTCAGATGTGACGTAAAAAGTCAAAGTTTTTCCACAATACCTGACGACCATATAATTTTTGGGCTTCCGTGGCGCAATGGTTAGCGCTCTCAGCTGTTTTTTAAAAGGTTGGTGGTTCGAGTCCACCCGGGAGCGGTGTTGTGAGGTCTCAGATGAAGAGTAAAAAGTCAAAACTTTTCTACTATACGTGACAACCATTTAATTTCTGAGCTTCCGTGGCTCAATGGTTAGCTCGTGTAGCTGTTAACCGAAAGGTTGATCGTTCGAGCCCACCCAGGAGAGGTGTTGTGGGGTCTCAGATGTAGCGTGAAAAGTCATATCTTTTCCACAATTCCTGACAACCATTTAATATCCGAGCTTCCGTGGCTCAATGGTTAGCGCGTTCGGCTGTCAACCAATAGGTTGGTGGTTCGAGCCCATCCGGGAGCGGTGTTGTGAGGTCTCAGATGTGACGTAAAATTCAAAGTTTTTCCACAATACCTGACGACCATTTAATTTCTGATTTTCCGTGGCGCAATGGTTAGCGCGTGCAGCTGTTATTCAAAAGACTGGTGGTTCGAGCCCACCCGGGAGCGGTGTTGTGAGGTCTCAGATGTGACGTAAAAAGTCAAAGTTTTTCCACAATACCTGACGACCATATAATTTTTGGGCTTCCGTGGCGCAATGGTTAGCGCTCTCAGCTGTTTTTTAAAAGGTTGGTGGTTCGAGTCCACCCGGGAGCGGTGTTGTGAGGTCTCAGATGAAGAGTAAAAAGTCAAAACTTTTTCACTATACGTGACAACCATTTAATTTCTGAGCTTCCGTGGCTCAATGGTTAGCTCGTGTAGCTGTTAACCGAAAGGTTGATCGTTCGAGCCCACCCAGGAGAGGTGTTGTGGGGTCTCAGATGTAGCGTGAAAAGTCAGAACTTTTCCACACTACCTGACAACCACATAATTTCTGAGCTTCCGTGGCTCAATGGTTAGCGCGTTCAGCTGTTAACCGAAAGGTTGGTGGTTCGAGCCCACCCGGGAAAGGTGTTGTGGGGTCTCAGATGTAGCGTGAAAAGTCATATGTTTTCCACAATACCTGACAACCATGTAATTTCTGAGCTTCAGTGGCTTAATGGTTAGCGCGTTCAGCTGTTAACCGAAAGGTTGGTTGTTCGATCCCACCCGGGAGCGGTGTTGTGAGGTCTCAGATGTGACGTAAAAAGTCAAAGTTTTTCCACAATACCTGACGACCATATAATTTTTGGGCTTCCGTGGCGCAATGGTTAGCGCTCTCAGCTGTTATTCAAAAGGTTGGTGTTTCGAGCCCACCCGGGAGCGGTGTTGTGAGGTCTCAGATGTAACGTAAAAAGTCAGAGTTTTTCCACAAGACCTGACGAACATTAAATTTTTGGGCTTCCGTTGCGCAATGGTTAGCGCGTTCAGCTGTTAACCGAAAGGTTGGTGGTTCGAGCCCACCCGGGACAGGTGTTGTGAGGTCTCAGATGTAACGTAAAAAGTCATCATATGTTTTCCAAAATTCCTGACAACCATTTAATTTCCGAGCTTCCGTGGCTCAATAGATAGCGCGTTCGGCTTTTAACTAATAGGTTGGTGGTTCAAGCCCACCCGGGAGCGGTGTTTTGGGATCTCAAATGTAACGTAAAAAGCCAAAGTTTTTCCACAATACCTGACGACCATATAATTTTTGGGCTTCCGTGGCGCAATGGTTAGCGCTCTCAGCTGTTATTCAAAAGGTTGGTGGTTCGAGTCCACCCTGGAGCGGTGTTGTGAGGTCTCAGATGAAGCGTAAAAAGTCAAAACTTTTCCACTATACGTACAACCATTTAATTTCTGAGCTTCCGTGGCTCAATGGTTAGCTCGTGTAGCTGTTAACCGAAAGGTTGGTGGTTCGAGCCCACCCGGGAGAGGTGTTGTGGGGTCTCAGATGTAGCGTGAAAAGTCATCATATGTTTTCCAAAATTCCTGACAACCATTTAATTTCCGAGCTTCCGTGGTTCAATGGTTAGCGCTCTCAGCTGTTATTCAAAAGGTTGGTGGTTCGAGTCCAGCCGGGCGCGGTGTTGTGAGGTCTCAGATGTAGCGTAAAAAGTCATATCTTTTCCACAATTCCTGACAACCATTTAATATCCGAGCTTCCGTGGCTCAATGGTTAGCGCGTTCGGCTGTTAACCAATAGGTTGGTGGGTCGAGCCCATCCGGGAGCGGTGTTGTGAGGTCTCAGATGTGACGTAAAAATTCAAAGTTTTTCCACAATACCTGACGACCATATAATTTTTGGGCTTCCGTGGCGCAATGGTTAGCGCTCTCAGATGTTATTCAAAAGGTTGGTGGTTCGAGCTCACCCGGGAGCGGTGTTGTGAGGTGTCCGATGTAACCCAAAATATAAATGATATTCCACAATACCTGACAACCATTTAATTTCTGATTTTCCGTGGCGCAATGGTTAGTGCGTGCAGCTGTTATTCAAAAGACTGGTGGTTCGAGCCCACCCGGGAGCGGTGTATTGGGATCTCATATGTAACGTAAAAAGCCAAAGTTTTTCCACAATACCTGACGACCATTTAATTTTTGGGCTTCAGTGGCGCAATCGTTAGCGCGTTCGGCTGTTAACCGAAAGGTTGGTGGTTCGAGCCCATCCGGGAGCGGTGTTGTGAGGTCTCAGATGTGACGCAAAAAGTCAAAGTTTTTCCACAATACCTGACGACCATATAATTTTTGGGTTTCCGTGGCGCAATGGTTAGCGCTCTCAGCTGATTTTCAAAAGGTTGGTGGTTCGAGCCCACCCGGGAGCGGTGTTGTGAAGTCTCAGATGTAACGTAAAAAGTCAGAGTTTTTCCACAAGACCTGACGAACATTTAATTTTTGAGCTTCCGTTGCGCAATGGTTAGCGCGTTCAGCTGTTAACCGAAAGGTTGGTCGTTCGAGCCCACCCGGGAGAGGTGTTGTGGAGTCTCAGATAAAGTCAAAGTTTTTCCACTTTATCTGACGACCATTTCATTTCTGAGCTTCCTTGGCTCCATGGTTAGCGCGTTCGGATGTTAACCAAAAGGTTGGTGGTTCGAGCCCACCCGAGAGCGGTGTTGTGAGGTCTCAGATGTGACGTAAAAAGTCAAAGTTTTTCCACAATACCTGACGACCATATAATTTTTGGGCTTCCGTGGCGCAATGGTTAGCGCTCTCAGCTGTTATTCAAAAGGTTGGTGGTTCGAGCCCACCCGGGAGCTGTGTTGAGAGGTCTCAGATGTAACGTAAAAAGTCAGAGTTTTTTCACAAGACCTGACGAGCATTTAATTTTTGGGCTTCCGTTGCGCAATGGTTAGCGCGTTCAGCTGTTAACCGAAAGGTTGTTCATTCGAGCCCACCCGGGAGAGGCGTCCACTATATCTGACAACCATTTAATTTCCGAGCTTCCGTGGCTCAATGGTTAGCGCGTGCGGTTGTTAACCGACAGGTTGGTGGTTCGAGCCCACCCGGGAGAGGTGTTGTGGGGTCTCAGATGTAGCGTAAAAAGTCAAAACTTTTCCACAATACGTGACAACCATCTAATTTCTGAGCTTCCGTGGCTCAATGGTTAGCGCGTTCGGCTGATAACTAATAGGTTGGTGGTTCGAGCCCACCCGGGAGCGGTGTTTTGGGATCTCAAATGTAACGTAGAAAGCCAAAGTTTTTCCACAATACCTGACGACCATATAATTTTTGGGCTTCCGTGGCGCAATGGTTAGCGCTCTCAGCTGTTTTTTAAAAGGTTGGTGGTTCGAGTCCACCCGGGAGCGGTGTTGTGAGGTCTCAGATGAAGAGTAAAAAGTCAAAACTTTTTCACTATACGTGACAACCATTTAATATCCGAGCTTCCGTGGCTCAATGGTTAGCGCTCTCAGATGTTATTCAAAAGGTTGGTGGTTCGAGCTCACCCGGGAGCGGTGTTGTGAGGTGTCCGATGTAACCCAAAATATAAATGATATTCCACAATACCTGACAACCATTTAATTTCTGATTTTCCGTGGAGCAATGGTTAGCGCGTGCAGCTGTTATTCAAAAGACTGGTGGTTCGAGCCCACCCGGGAGCGGCGTATTGGGATCTCAAATGTAACGTAAAAAGTCAAAGTTTTTCCACAATACCTGACGACCATTTAATTTTTGGGCTTCCGTTGCGCAATGGTTAGCGCGTGTAGCTGTTAACCGAAAGGTTGGTCGTTCGAGCCCACCCGGGAGAGGTGTTGTGGGGTCTCAGATGTAGCGTGAAAAGTCATAATTTTCCACAATACCTGACAACCATATGATTTCTGAGCTTCCGTGGCTCAATGGTTAGCGCGTTCAGCTGTTAACCGAAAGGTTGGTGGTTCGAGCCCACCCGGGAAAGATGTTGTGGGGTCTCAGATGTAGCGTGAATAGTCATATGTTTTCCACTATTCCTGACAACCATTTAATTTCCGAGCTTCCGTGGCTCAATGGTTAGCGCGTTCGGTTGTTAACCGAAAGTTTGGTGGTTCGAGTTCACCCGGGAGAGGTGTTGTGGGTTCTCAGATGTAGCGTAAAAAGTCAAAACTTTTCCACAATACGTGACAACCATTTAATTTCTGAGCTTTCGTGGCTCAATAGTTAGCGCGTTCGGCTGTTAACTAATAGGTTGGTGGTTCGAGCCCACCCGGGAGCGGTGTTGTGAGGTCTCAGATGTAGCGTAAAAAGTCAAAACTTTTCCACTATACGTGACAACCATTTAATTTCTGAGCTTCCGTGGCTCAATGGTTAGCGCGTTCGGCTGTTAATAAATAGGTTGGTGGTTCGAGCCCACCCGGGAGCGGTGTTTTGGGATCTCAAATATAACGTAAAAAGTCAAAGTTTTTCCAATATACCTGACGAACATTTAATTTTTGGGCTTCCGTTGCGCAATGGTTAGCGCGTTTAGCTGTTAACCGAAAAGTTGGTCGTTCGAGCCCACCCAGGAGAGGTGTTGTGGGGTCTCAGATGTAGCGTGAAAAGTCATAACTTTTCAACAATACCTGACAACCATTTAATATCCGAGCTTCCGTGGCTCAATGGTTAGCGCGTTTGGCTGTTAACCAATAGGTAGGTGGTTCGAGCCCATCCGGGAGCGGTGTTGTGAGGTCTCAGATGTGACGTAAAAAGTCAAAGTTTTTCCACAATACCTGACGACCATATAATTTTTGGGATTTCGTGGCGCAATGGTTAGCGCTCTCAGATGTTATTCAAAAGGTTGGTGGTTCGAGCTCACCCGGGAGCGGTGTTGTGAGGTGTCCGATGTAACCCAAAATATAAATGATATTCCACAATACCTGACAACCATTTAATTTCTGAGCTTCCGTGGCGCAATGGTTAGCGCGTTCAGCTGTTATTCAAAAGGCTGGTGGTTCGAGTCCGCCCGGGAGCGGTGTATTGAGATCTCATATGTAACGTAAAAAGCCAAAGTTTTTCCACAATACCTGACGACCATTTAATTTTTGGGCTTCCGTGGCGCAATGGTTAGCGCTCTCAGATGTTATTCAAAAGGTTGGTGGTTCGAGCTCACCCGGGAGCGGTGTTGTGAGGTGTCCGATGTAACCCAAAATATAAATGATATTCCACAATACCTGACAACCATTTAATTTCTGATTTTCCGTGGCGCAATGGTTAGCGCGTGCAGCTGTTATTCAAAAGACTGGTGGTTCGAGCCCACCCGGGAGCGGCGTATTGGGATCTCATATGTAACGTAAAAAGCCAAAGTTTTTCCACAATACCTGACGACCATTTAATTTTTGGGCTTCCGTGGCGCAATCGTTAGCGCGTTCGGCTGTTAACCGAAAGGTTGGTGGTTCGAGCCCATCCGGGAGCGGTGTTGTGGAGTCTCAGATAAAGTCAAAGTTTTTCCACTTTATCTGACGACCATTTCATTTCTGAGCTTCCTTGGCTCCATGGTTAGCGCGTTCGGATGTTAACCAAAAGGTTGGTGGTTCGAGCCCACCCGGGAGCGGTGTTGTGAGGTCTCAGATGTGACGTAAAAAGTCAAAGTTTTTCCACAATACCTGACGACCATACAATTTTTGGGCTTCCGTGGCGCAGTGGTTAGCGCTCTCAGCTGTTATTCAAAAGGTTGGTGGGTCGAGCCCACCCGGGAGCGGTGTTGTGAGGTCTCAGATGAAACGTAAAAAGTCAGAGTTTTTCCACAAGACCTGACGAACATTTAATTTTTGGGCTTCCGTTGCGCAATGGTTAGCGCGTACAGCTGTTAACCGAAAGGTGGGTCGTTCGAGCCCACCCGGGAGAGGCGTTGTGGAGTCTCAGATAAAGTCAAAGTTTGTCCACTATATCTGACAACCATTTAATTTCCGAGCTTCCGTGGCTCAATGGGTAGCGCGTGCGGTTGTTAACCGACAGGTTGGTGGTTCGAGCCCACCCGGGACAGGTGTTGTGGGGTCTCAGATGTAGCGTAAAAAGTCAAAACTTTTCCACCATACGTGACAACCATTTAATTTCTGACCTTCCGTGACGCAATGGTTAGCGCGTTCGGCTGTTAACCGAAAGGTTGGTGGTTCGAGCCCATCCGGGAGCGGTGTTGTGAGGTCTCAGATGTGACGTAAAAAGTCGTAACTTTTCCACAATACCTGACAACCATTTTATTTCTGAGCTTCCGTGACTCAATGGTTAGCGCGTTCGGCTGTTAGCTAATAGGTTGGTGGTTCGAGCCCACCCGGGATCGATATTTTGGGATCTCAAATGTAACGTAAAAAGCCAAAGTTTTTCCACAATACATGACAACCATACAATTTCTGAGCTTCCGTGGCTCAATGGTTAGCGCGTTCAGCTGTTAACCGAAAGGTTGGTGGTTCGAGCCCACCCGGGAGAGGTGTTGTGGGGTCTCAGATGTAGCGTGAGTAGTCATCATATGTTTTCCAAAATTCCTGACAACCATTTAATTTCCAAGTTTCCGTGGCTCAATGGTTAGCGCGTTCGGCTGTTAACTAATAGGTTGGTGGTTCAAGCCCACCCGGGGGCGGTGTTTTGGGATCTCAAATGTAACGTAAAAAGCTAAAGTTTTTCCACAATACCTGACGACCATATAATTTTTGGGCTTCCGTGGCGCAATGGTTAGCGCTCTCAGCTGTTAATTCAAAAGGTTGGTGGTTCGAGTCTACCCGGGAGCGGTGTTGTGAGGTCTCAGATGTAGCGTAAAAAGTCAAAAATTTCCACTATACGTGACAACCATTTAATTTCTGAGCTTCCGTGGCTCAATGGTTAGCGCGTTCGGCTGTTAACTAATAGGCTGGTGGTTCGAGCCCACCCGGGAGCGATGTTTTGGGATCTCAAATGTAACGTAAAAAGTCAAAGTTTTTCCACAATACCTGACGACCATTTAATTTTTGGGCTTCCGTTGCGCAATGGTTAGCGCGTGTAGCTGTTAACCGAAAGGTTGGTCGTTCGAGCCCACCCGGGAGAGGTGTTGTGGGGTCTCAGATGTAGCGTGAAAAGTCATAACTTTTCCACAATACCTGACAACCATATGATTTCTGAGCTTCCGTGGCTCAATGGTTAGCGCGTTCAGCTGTTAACCGAAAGGTTGGTGGTTCGAGCCCACCCGGGAAAGATGTTGTGGGGTCTCAGATGTAGCGTGAATAGTCATATGTTTTCCACTATTCCTGACAACCATTTAATTTCCGAGCTTCCGTGGCTCAATGGTTAGCGCGTTCGGTTGTTAACCGAAAGTTTGGTGGTTCGAGTTCACCCGGGAGAGGTGTTGTGGGTTCTCAGATGTAGCGTAAAAAGTCAAAACTTTTCCACAATACGTGACAACCATTTAATTTCTGAGCTTTCGTGGCTCAATAGTTAGCGCGTTCGGCAGTTAACTAATAGGTTGGTGGTTCGAGCCCACCCGGGAGCGGTGTTGTGAGGTCTCAGATGTAGCGTAAAAATTCAAAACTTTTCCACTATACGTGACAACCATTTAATTTCTGAGCTTCCGTGGCTCAATGGTTAGCGCGTTCGGCTGTTAATAAATAGGTTGGTGGTTCGAGCCCACCCGGGAGCGGTGTTTTGGGATCTCAAATATAACGTAAAAAGTCAAAGTTTTTCCAATATACCTGACGAACATTTAATTTTTGGGCTTCCGTTGCGCAATGGTTAGCGCGTTTAGCTGTTAACCGAAAAGTTGGTCGTTCGAGCCCACCCAGGAGAGGTGTTGTGGGGTCTCAGATGTAGCGTGAAAAGTCATAACTTTTCAACAATACCTGACAACCATTTAATATCCCAGCTTCCGTGGCTCAATGGTTAGCGCGTTTGGCTGTTAACCAATAGGTAGGTGGTTCGAGCCCATCCGGGAGCGGTGTTGTGAGGTCTCAGATGTGACGTAAAAAGTCAAAGTTTTTCCACAATACCTGACGACCATATAATTTTTGGGATTCCGTGGCGCAATGGTTAGCGCTCTCAGATGTTATTCAAAAGGTTGGTGGTTCGAGCTCACCCGGGAGCGGTGTTGTGAGGTGTCCGATGTAACCCAAAATATAAATGATATTCCACAATACCTGACAACCATTTAATTTCTGAGCTTCCGTGGCGCAATGGTTAGTGCGTTCAGCTGTTATTCAAAAGGCTGGTGGTTCGAGTCCGCCCGGGAGCGGTGTATTGGGATCTCATATGTAACGTAAAAAGCCAAAGTTTTTCCACAATACCTGACGACCATTTAATTTTTGGGCTTCCGTGGCGCAATGGTTAGCGCGTTCGGCTGTTAACCGAAAGGTTGGTGGTTCGAGCCCATCCGGGAGCGGTGTTGTGAGGTCTCAGATGTGACGTAAAAAGTCAAAGTTTTTCCACAATACCTGACGACCATATAATTTTTGGGCTTCCGTGGCGCAATGGTTAGCGCTCTCAGCTGTTATTCAAAAGGTTGGTGGTTCGAGCCCACCCGGGAGCAGTGTTGTGAGGTCTCAGATGTAACGTAAAAAGTCAGAGTTTTTCAACAAGACCTGACGAACATTTAATTTTTGGGCTTACGTTGCGCAATGGTTAGCGCATTCAGCTGTTAACCGAAAGGTTGGTCGTTCGAGCCCACCCGGGAGAGGCGTTGTGGAGTCTCAGATAAAGTCAAAGTTTGTCCACTATATCTGACGACCATTTCATTTCTGAGCTTCCTTGGCTCCATGGTTAGCGCGTTCGGATGTTAACCAAAAGGTTGGTGGTTCGAGCCCTCCCGGGAGCGGTGTTGTGAGGTCTGAGATGTAACGTAAAAAGCCAAAGTTTTTCCACAATACCTGACGACCATTTAATTTTTGGGCTTTCGTGGCGCAATGGTTAGCGCGTTCGGCTGTTAACTAAAAGGTTGGTGGTTCGAGCCCACCCGGGAGCGGTGTTTTGGGATCTCAAATATAACGTAAAAAGCCAAAGTTTTTCCACAATACCTGACGAACATTTAATTTTTGGGCTTCCGTTGCGCAATGGTAAGCGCGTTTAGCTGTTAACCGAAAGGTTGGTCGTTCGAGCCCACCCGGGAGCGGTGTTTTGGGATTTCAAATGTAGGGTAAAAAGCCAAAGTTTTTCTACAATACCTGACGAACATTTAATTTTTGGGCTTCCGTTGCGCAATGGTTAACGCGTTTAGATGTTAACCGAAAGGTTGGTCGTTCGAGCCCACCCGGGAGTGGTGTTGTGGGGTCTCAGATGTAGCGTGAAAAGTCATAACTTTTCCACACTACCTGACAACCATTTAATTTCTGAGCTTCCGTGGCGCAACGGTTAGCGCTCTCAGCTGTTATTCAAAAGGTTGATGGTTCGAGCCCACCCGGGAGCGGTGTTTTGGGATTTCAAATGTAACGTAAAAAGCCAAAGTTTTTCTACAATACCTGACGAACATTTAATTTTTGGGCTTCCGTTGCGCAATGGTTAACGCGTTTAGATGTTAACCGAAAGGTTGGTCGTTCGAGCCCACCCGGGAGAGGTGTTGTGGGGTCTCAGATGTAGCGTGAAAAGTCATAACTTTTCCACAATACCTGACAACCATTTAATTTCTGAGCTTCCGTGGTTCAATGGTAAGCGCGTTCAGCTGTTAACCGAAAGGTTGGTGGTTCGAGCCCACCCGGGAGCGGTGTTTTGGGATCTCAAATGTAACGTAAAAAGCCAAAGTTTTTCCACAATCCCTGACGACCATTTAGTTTTTGGGCTTCCGTGGCGCAATGGTTAGCGCGTTCGGCTGTTAACCGAAAGGTTGGTGGTTCGAGCCCATCCGGGAGCGGTGTTGTGAGGTCTCAGATGTGACGTAAAAAGTCAAAGTTTTTCCACAATACCTGGCAACCATTTAATTTTTGGGCTTCCGTGGCGCAATGGTTAGCGCGTTCGGCTGTTAACCGAAAGGTTGGTGGTTCGAGACCACCCGGGAGCGGTGTGTTGGGATCTCAAATGTAACGTAAAAAACCAAAGTTTTTCCACAATACCTGACGACCATATGATTTTTGGGCTTCCGTGGCGCAATGGTTAGCGCTCTCAGCTGTTATACAAAAGGTTGGTGGTTTGAGTCCACCCGGGAGCGGTGTTGTGAGGTCTCAGATGTAGCGTTAAAAGTCAAAACTTTTCCACTATACGTGACAACCATTTAATTTCTGAGCTTCCGTGGCTCAATGGTTAGCGCGTTCGGCTGTTAATTAATAGGTTGGTGTTTCGAGCCCACCCGGGAGCGGTGTTTTGGGATCTCAAATATAACGTAAAAAGCCAAAGTTTTTCCACAATACCTGACGAACATTTAATTTCTGGGCTTCCGTTGCGCAATGGTTAGCGCGTTTAGCTGTTAACCGAAAGGTTGGTCGTTCGAGCCCACCCGGGAGATTTGTTGTGGGGTGTCAGATGTAGCGTGAAAAGTCATAGCTTTTCCACGATAACGGACAACCATATAATTTCTGAGCTTCCGTGTCTCAATGGTTAGAGCGTTCGGCTGTTATCTAATAGGTTGGTGGTTCGAGCCCACCCGGGAGCGGTGTTTTGGGATCTCAAATGTAACGTAAAAAGCCAAAGTTTTCCACAATACCTGACGACCATTTAATTTTTGGGCTTCCGTGGCGCAATGGTTAGCGCGTTCGGCTGTTAACCGAAAGGTTGGTGGTTCGAGCCCATCCCGGAGCGGTGTTGGGAGGTCTCAGATGTGACGTAAAAAGTCAAAGTTTTTCCACAATACCTGACAACCATTTAATTTCTGAGCTTCCGTGGCGCAATGGTTAGCGCGTTCGGCTCTTAACCGAAAGGTTGGTGGTTCAAGCCCATCCGGGAGCGGTGTTGTGAGGTCTCAGATTTAGCGTGAAAAGTCATAACTTTTCCACAATACCTGACAACCATTTAATTTCTGAGCTTCCGTGGCTCAATGGTTAGCGCGTTCGGCTGTTAACTAATAGGTTGGTGGTTCGAGCCCTCCAGGGAGCGATGTTTTGGGATCTCAAATGTAACGTAAAAAGCCAAAGTTTTTCCACAACACCTGACAACCATATAATTTCTGAGCTTCCGTGTCTCAATGGTTAGAGCGTTCGGCTGTTATCTAATAGGTTGGTTGTTCGAGCCCACCCGGGAGCGGTGTTTTGGGATCTCAAATGTAACGTAAAAAGCCAAAGTTTTCCACAATACCTGACGACCATTTAATTTTTGGGCTTCCGTGGCGCAATGGTTAGCGCGTTCGGCTGTTAAACGAAAGGTTTGTGGTTCGAGCCCATCCCGGAGCGGTGTTGGGAGGTCTCAGATGTGACGTAAAAAGTCAAAGTTTTTCCACAATACCTGACAACCATTTAATTTCTGAGCTTCCGTGGCGCAATGGTTAGCGCGTTCGGCTCTTAACCGAAAGGTTGGTGGTTCAAGCCCATCCGGGAGCGGTGTTGTGAGGTCTCAGATTTAGCGTGAAAAGTCATAACTTTTCCACAATACCTGACAACCATTTAATTTCTGAGCTTCCGTGGCTCAATGGTTAGCGCGTTCGGCTGTTAACTAATAGGTTGGTGGTTCGAGCCCTCCAGGGAGCGATGTTTTGGGATCTCAAATGTAACGTAAAAAGCCAAAGTTTTTCCACAACACCTGACAACCATATAATTTCTGAGCTTCCGTGTCTCAATGGTTAGAGCGTTCGGCTGTTATCTAATAGGTTGGTTGTTCGAGCCCACCCGGGAGCGGTGTTTTGGGATCTCAAATGTAACGTAAAAAGCCAAAGTTTTCCACAATACCTGACGACCATTTAATTTTTGGGCTTCCGTGGCGCAATGGTTAGCGCGTTCGGCTGTTAAACGAAAGGTTTGTGGTTCGAGCCCATCCCGGAGCGGTGTTGGGAGGTCTCAGATGTGACGTAAAAAGTCAAAGTTTTTCCACAATACCTGACAACCATTTAATTTCTGAGCTTCCGTGGCGCAATGGTTAGCGCGTTCGGCTCTTAACCGAAAGGTTGGTGGTTCAAGCCCATCCGGGAGCGGTGTTGTGAGGTCTCAGATTTAGCGTGAAAAGTCATAACTTTTCCACAATACCTGACAACCATTTAATTTCTGAGCTTCCGTGGCTCAATGGTTAGCGCGTTCGGCTGTTAACTAATAGGTTGGTGGTTCGAGCCCTCCAGGGAGCGATGTTTTGGGATCTCAAATGTAACGTAAAAAGCCAAAGTTTTTCCACAACACCTGACAACCATATAATTTCTGAGCTTCCGTGGCTCAATGGTTAGCGCGTTCGGCTGTTAACTAACAGGTTGGTGGTTCTAGCCCACCCGGGAGCGGTGTTTTGGGATCTCAAATGTAACGTAAAAAGCCAAAGTTTTTCCACAATACCTGACGACCATTTAATTTTTGGGCTTCCGTGGCGCAATGGTTAGCGCGTTCGGCTGTTAACCGAAAGGTTGGTGGTTCGAGCCCACCCTGGAGCGGTGTTTTGGGATCTCAAATGTAACGTAAAAAGCCAAAGTTTTTCCACAATACCTGACGACCATTTAATTTTTGGGCTTCCGTTGCGCATTGGTTAGCGCGTTCGGCTGTTAACCGAAAGGTTGGTGGTTCGAGCCCACCCGGGAGCGGTGTTTTGGGATTTCAAATGTAACGAAAAAAGCCAAAGTTTTTCTACAATACCTGAAGAACATTTAATTTTTGGGCTTCCGTTGCGCAATGGTTAACGCGTTTAGATGTTAACCGAAAGGTTGGTCGTTCGAGCCCACCCGGGAGAGGTGTTGTGGGGTCTCAGATGTAGCGTGAAAAGTCATAACTTTTCCACAATACCTGACAACCATTTAATTTCTGAGCTTCCGTTGCGCAATGGTTAGCGCGTTTAGCTGTTAACCGAAAGGTTGGTCGTTCGAGCCCACCCGGGAGAGGTGTTGTGGGGTGTCAGATGTAGCGTGAAAAGTCATAGCTTTTCCACGATACTGGACAACCATATAATTTCTGAGCTTCCGTGTCTCAATGGTTAGAGCGTTCGGCTGTTATCTAATAGGTTGGTGGTTCGAGCCCACCCGGGAGCGGTGTTTTGGGATCTCAAATGTAACGTAAAAAGCCAAAGTTTTCCACAATACCTGACGAAAATTTAATTTTTGGGCTTCCGTGGCGCAATGGTTAGCGCGTTCGGCTGTAAACCGAAAGGTTGGTGGTTCGAGCCCATCCCGGAGCGGTGTTGTGAGGTCTCAGATGTTACGTAAAAAGTCAAAGTTTTTCCACAATACCTGACGACCATATAATTTTTGGGATTCCCTGGCGCAATGGTTAGCGCTCTCAGCTGTTATTCAAAAGGTTGGTGGTTCGAGTCCACCCGGGAGCGGTGTTGTGAGGTCTCAGATGTAGCGTAAAAAGTCAAAACTTTTCCACTATACGTGACAACCCTTTAATTTCTGAACTTCCGTGGCTCAATGGTTAGCGCGTTCGGCTGTTAATTAATAGGTTGGTGGTTCGAGCCCCCCCGGGAGCGGTGTTTTGGGATCTCAAATGTAACGTAAAAAGCCAAAGTTTTTCCACAATACCTGACGACCATTTAATTTTTGGGCTTCCGTTGCGCAATGGTTAGCGCGTTCGGCTGTTAACCGAAAGGTTGGTGGTTCGAGCCCACCCGGGAGCGGTGTTTTGGGATTTCAAATGTAACGAAAAAAGCCATAGTTTTTCTACAATACCTGACGAACATTTAATTTTTGGGCTTCCATGGCGTAATGGTTAACGCGTTTAGATGTTAACCGAAAGGTTGGTCGTTCGAGCCCACCCGGGAGTGGTGTTGTAGAAGATGTAGCGTGAAAAGTCATATCTTTTCCACAATACGTGACAACCCTTTAATTTCTGAGCTTCCGTGGCTCAATGGTTAGCGCGTTCGGCTGTTAACTAATAGGTTGGTGGTTCGAGCCCTCCAGGGAGCGATGTTTTGGGATCTCAAATGTAACGTAAAAAGCCAAAGTTTTTCCACAACACCTGACAACCATATAATTTCTGAGCTTCCGTGTCTCAATGGTTAGAGCGTTCGGCTGTTATCTAATAGGTTGGTGGTTCAAGCCCACCCGGGAGCGGTGTTTTGGGATCTCAAATGTAACGTAAAAAGCCAAAGTTTTCCACAATACCTGACGACCATTTAATTTTTGGGCTTCCGTGGCGCAATGGTTAGCGCGTTCGGCTGTTAACCGAAAGGTTGGTGGTTCGAGCCCATCCCGGAGCGGTGTTGGGAGGTCTCAGATGTGACGTAAAAAGTCAAAGTTTTTCCACAATACCTGACAACCATTTAATTTCTGAGCTTCCGTGGCGCAATGGTTAGCGCGTTCGGCTCTTAACCGAAAGGTTGGTGGTTCAAGCCCATCCGGGAGCGGTGTTGTGAGGTCTCAGATTTAGCGTGAAAAGTCATAACTTTTCCACAATACCTGACAACCATTTAATTTCTGAGCTTCCGTGGCTCAATGGTTAGCGCGTTCGGCTGTTAACTAATAGGTTGGTGGTTCGAGCCCTCCAGGGAGCGATGTTTTGGGATCTCAAATGTAACGTAAAAAGCCAAAGTTTTTCCACAACACCTGACAACCATATAATTTCTGAGCTTCCGTGGCTCAATGGTTAGCGCGTTCGGCTGTTAACTAATAGGTTGGTGGTTCTAGCCCACCCGGGAGCGGTGTTTTGGGATCTCAAATGTAACGTAAAAAGCCAAAGTTTTTCCACAATACCTGACGACCATTTAATTTTTGGGCTTCCGTGGCGCAATGGTTAGCGCGTTCGGCTGTTAACCGAAAGGTTGGTGGTTCGAGCCCATCCGGGAGCGGTGTTGTGAGGTCTCAGATGTGACGTAAAAAGTCAAAGTTTTTCCACAATACCTGACGACCATATAGTTTTTGGGCTTCCGTGGCGCAATGGTTAGCGCTCTCAGCTGTTATTCAAAAGGTTGGTGGTTCGAGTCCACCCGGGAGCGGTGTTGTGAGGTCTCAGATGTAGCGTAAAAAGGCAAAACTTTTCCACTATACGTGACAACCCTTTAATTTCTGAACTTCCGTGGCTCAATGGTTAGCGCGTTCGGCTGTTAATTAATAGGTTGGTGGTTCGAGCCCACCCTGGAGCGGTGTTTTGGGATCTCAAATGTAACGTAAAAAGCCAAAGTTTTTCCACAATACCTGACGACCATTTAATTTTTGGGCTTCCGTTGCGCATTGGTTAGCGCGTTCGGCTGTTAACCGAAAGGTTGGTGGTTCGAGCCCACCCGGGAGCGGTGTTTTGGGATTTCAAATGTAACGAAAAAAGCCAAAGTTTTTCTACAATACCTGAAGAACATTTAATTTTTGGGCTTCCGTTGCGCAATGGTTAACGCGTTTAGATGTTAACCGAAAGGTTGGTCGTTCGAGCCCACCCGGGAGTGGTGTTGTAGAAGATGTAGCGTGAAAAGTCATATCTTTTCCACAATACCTGACAACCCTTTAATTTCTGAGCTTCCGTGGCTCAATGGTTAGAGTGTTCGGCTGTTAACTAATAGGTTGGTGGTTCGAGCCCTCCAGGGAGCGATGTTTTGGGATCTCAAATGTAACGTAAAAAGCCAAAGTTTTTCCACAACACCTGACAACCATATAATTTCTGAGCTTCCGTGTCTCAATGGTTAGAGCGTTCGGCTGTTATCTAATAGGTTGGTGGTTCGAGCCCACCCGGGAGCGGTGTTTTGGGATCTCAAATGTAACGTAAAAAGCCAAAGTTTTCCACAATACCTGACGACCATTTAATTTTTGGGCTTCCGTGGCGCAATGGTTAGCGCGTTCGGCTGTTAACCGAAAGGTTGGTGGTTCGAGCCCATCCCGGAGCGGTGTTGGGAGGTCTCAGATGTGACGTAAAAAGTCAAAGTTTTTCCACAATACCTGACAACCATTTAATTTCTGAGCTTCCGTGGCGCAATGGTTAGCGCGTTCGGCTCTTAACCGAAAGGTTGGTGGTTCAAGCCCATCCGGGAGCGGTGTTGTGAGGTCTCAGATTTAGCGTGAAAAGTCATAACTTTTCCACAATACCTGACAACCATTTAATTTCTGAGCTTCCGTGGCTCAATGGTTAGCGCGTTCGGCTGTTAACTAATAGGTTGGTGGTTCGAGCCCTCCAGGGAGCGATGTTTTGGGATCTCAAATGTAACGTAAAAAGCCAAAGTTTTTCCACAACACCTGACAACCATATAATTTCTGAGCTTCCGTGGCTCAATGGTTAGCGCGTTCGGCTGTTAACTAATAGGTTGGTGGTTCTAGCCCACCCGGGAGCGGTGTTTTGGGATCTCAAATGTAACGTAAAAAGCCAAAGTTTTTCCACAATACCTGACGACCATTTAATTTTTGGGCTTCCGTGGCGCAATGGTTAGCGCGTTCGGCTGTTAACCGAAAGGTTGGTGGTTCGAGCCCATCCGGGAGCGGTGTTGTGAGGTCTCAGATGTGACGTAAAAAGTCAAAGTTTTTCCACAATACCTGACGACCATATAGTTTTTGGGCTTCCTTGGCGCAATGGTTAGCGCTCTCAGCTGTTATTCAAAAGGTTGGTGGTTCGAGTCCACCCGGGAGCGGTGTTGTGAGGTCTCAGATGTAGCGTAAAAAGGCAAAACTTTTCCACTATACGTGACAACCCTTTAATTTCTGAACTTCCGTGGCTCAATGGTTAGCGCGTTCGGCTGTTAATTAATAGGTTGGTTGTTCGAGCCCACCCTGGAGCGGTGTTTTGGGATCTCAAATGTAACGTAAAAAGCCAAAGTTTTTCCACAATACCTGACGACCATTTAATTTTTGGGCTTCCGTTGCGCATTGGTTAGCGCGTTCGGCTGTTAACCGAAAGGTTGGTGGTTCGAGCCCACCCGGGAGCGGTGTTTTGGGATTTCAAATGTAACGAAAAAAGCCAAAGTTTTTCTACAATACCTGAAGAACATTTAATTTTTGGGCTTCCGTTGCGCAATGGTTAACGCGTTTAGATGTTAACCGAAAGGTTGGTCGTTCGAGCCCACCCGGGAGAGGTGTTGTGGGGTCTCAGATGTAGCGTGAAAAGTCATAACTTTTCCACAATACCTGACAACCATTTAATTTCTGAGCTTCCGTTGCGCAATGGTTAGCGCGTTTAGCTGTTAACCGAAAGGTTGGTCGTTCGAGCCCACCCGGGAGAGGTGTTGTGGGGTGTCAGATGTAGCGTGAAAAGTCATAGCTTTTCCACGATACTGGACAACCATATAATTTCTGAGCTTCCGTGTCTCAATGGTTAGAGCGTTCGGCTGTTATCTAATAGGTTGGTGGTTCGAGTCCACCCGGGAGCGGTGTTTTGGGATCTCAAATGTAACGTAAAAAGCCAAAGTTTTCCACAATACCTGACGAAAATTTAATTTTTGGGCTTCCGTGGCGCAATGGTTAGCGCGTTCGGCTGTAAACCGAAAGGTTGGTGGTTCGAGCCCATCCCGGAGCGGTGTTGTGAGGTCTCAGATGTTACGTAAAAAGTCAAAGTTTTTCCACAATACCTGACGACCATATAATTTTTGGGATTCCCTGGCGCAATGGTTAGCGCTCTCAGCTGTTATTCAAAAGGTTGGTGGTTCGAGTCCACCCGGGAGCGGTGTTGTGAGGTCTCAGATGTAGCGTAAAAAGTCAAAACTTTTCCACTATACGTGACAACCCTTTAATTTCTGAACTTCCGTGGCTCAATGGTTAGCGCGTTCGGCTGTTAATTAATAGGTTGGTGGTTCGAGCCCCCCCGGGAGCGGTGTTTTGGGATCTCAAATGTAACGTAAAAAGCCAAAGTTTTTCCACAATACCTGACGACCATTTAATTTTTGGGCTTCCGTTGCGCAATGGTTAGCGCGTTCGGCTGTTAACCGAAAGGTTGGTGGTTCGAGCCCACCCGGGAGCGGTGTTTTGGGATTTCAAATGTAACGAAAAAAGCCATAGTTTTTCTACAATACCTGACGAACATTTAATTTTTGGGCTTCCATGGCGCAATGGTTAACGCGTTTAGATGTTAACCGAAAGGTTGGTCGTTCGAGCCCACCCGGGAGTGGTGTTGTAGAAGATGTAGCGTGAAAAGTCATATCTTTTCCACAATACGTGACAACCCTTTAATTTCTGAGCTTCCGTGGCTCAATGGTTAGCGCGTTCGGCTGTTAACTAATAGGTTGGTGGTTCGAGCCCTCCAGGGAGCGATGTTTTGGGATCTCAAATGTAACGTAAAAAGCCAAAGTTTTTCCACAACACCTGACAACCATATAATTTCTGAGCTTCCGTGGCTCAATGGTTAGCGCGTTCGGCTGTTAACTAATAGGTTGGTGGTTCTAGCCCACCCGGGAGCGGTGTTTTGGGATCTCAAATGTAACGTAAAAAGCCAAAGTTTTTCCACAATACCTGACGACCATTTAATTTTTGGGCTTCCGTGGCGCAATGGTTAGCGCGTTCGGCTGTTAACCGAAAGGTTGGTGGTTCGAGCCCATCCGGGAGCGGTGTTGTGAGGTCTCAGATGTGACGTAAAAAGTCAAAGTTTTTCCACAATACCTGACGACCATATAATTTTTGGGCTTCCGTGGCGCAATGGTTAGCGCTCTCAGCTGTTATTCAAAAGGTTGGTGGTTCGAGTCCACCCGAAAGCGGTGTTGTGAGGTCTCAGATGTAGCGTAAAAAGTCAAAACTTTTCCACTATACGTGACAACCCTTTAATTTCTGAGCTTCCGTGGCTCAATGGTTAGCGCGTTCGGCTGTTTATTAATAGGTTGGTGGTTCGAGCCCACCCGGGAGCGGTGTTTTGGGATCTCAAATATAACGTAAAAAGCCAAAGTTTTTCCACAATACCTGACGAACATTTAATTTTTGGGCTTCCGTTGCGCAATGGTTAGCGCGTTTAGCTGTTAACCGAAAGGTTGGTCGTTCGATCCCACCCGGGAGAGGTGTTGTGGGGTGTCAGATGTAACGTGAAAAGTTATAGCTTTTCCACAATACCTGACAACCATATAATTTCTGAGCTTCCGTGGCTCAATGGTTAGCGCGTCCGGCAGTTAACTAATAGGTTTGTGGTTCGAGCCCACTTGGGAGCGGTGTTTTGGGATCTCAAATGTAACGTAAAAAGCCAAAGTTTTTCCACGATACCTGACGACCATTTAATTTTTGGGTTTCCGTGGCGCAATGGTTAGCGCGTTCGGCTGTTAACCGAAAGGTTGGTGGTTCGAGCCCACCCGGGAGCGGTGTTTTGGGATCTCAAATGTAACGTAAAAAGCCAAAGTTTTTCCACAATACCTGACGACCATATAATTTTTGGGCTTCCGTGGCGCAATGGTTAGCGCTCTCAGCTGTTATTCAAAAGGTTGGTGGTTCGAGTCCACCCGGGAGCGGTGTTGTGAGGTCTCAGATGTAGCGTAAAAATTCAAAACTTTTCCACTATACGTGACAACCATTTAATTTCTGAGCTTCCGTGGCTCAATGGTTAGCGCGTTTGGCTGTTGATTTATAGGTTGGTGGTTCGACCCCACCCGGGAGCGGTGTTTTGGGATCTCAAATATAACGTAAAAAGCCAAAGTTTTTCCACAATACCTGACGAACATTTAATTTTTGGGCTTCCTTTGCGCAATGGTTAACGCGTTTAGATGTTAACCGAAAGTTTGGTCGTTCGAGCCCACCCGGGAGAGGTGTTGTGGGGTCTCAGATGTAGCGTGAAAAGTCATATCATTTTGAGAATTTTTTCACTAGTTTCAAATATAACCACTGAAACCATTATTTTTGTACTTTTTGCTTTAATTCAAGCAAATGTAACGATACTCATTCAAAAAAGTGTTTAAATTCAATTTTCAATAAAAAATCGTTGTCACGGATTTTGTATCTTGAAGAAAAAAAAACATGCGATTTTTTCGGTACACTTTTGAATGCATTTTTTTCTGGACAAATTTTTGACCGAATTCAGCTTATTTTCCTATAAAATACTCATTAAAAGTGATTTCATGTCGATTGATCAATAAATAAAAATGTACCTCGATATTTAATACCATTTTCAAAATCGACCTTTCTCGACCAGAGAAGCACAATTTGAGAATATTTTCACTCTTTTCAAATATATTCACTGAAACCATTATTATTGTACTTTTTGCTTTAATTCAAGCAAATGTAAGGATATTCATTCAAAAAACTGTTCAAATTCAATTTTAAATAAGAAATCGTTGTCACGGATTTTGTATCTTGAAGAAAAATAACATGCGTTTTTTCGGTACACTTTTGAATGTATTTTTTTCAGGACAAATTTTTGACCGAATTCAGCTTATTTACCTGTAAAATACTCATTAAAAGTGATTTCATCTCGATGGATCAATAAATAAAAATTTTCCTCCATTTTTAATAACATTTTCAAAATCGACGTTTCTCGGCCAGGGAAGCACATTTTGAGAATTTTTTCACTATTTTCAAATATAACCACTGAAACCATTATTTTTGTACTTTTTGCTTTAATTCAAGCAAATGTAACGATACTCATTCAAAAAAGTGTTAAATTCAATTTTCAATAAAAAATCGTTGTCACGGATTTTATCTTGAAGAAAAAAAACATGCGATTTTTTCGGTACACTTTTGAATGCATTTTTTTCTGGACAAATTTTTGACCGAATTCAGCTTATTTTCCTTTAAAATACTCATTAAAAGTGATTTCATCTCGATTGATCAATAAAAAAATTTACTTCGATTTTTAATACCATTTTCAAATCGACGTTTCTCAGCCAGAGAAGCACATTTTGAGAATTTTTTCACTATTTTCAAATATAACCACTGAAACCTTTTTTTTGTACTTTTTGCTTTAATTCAAGCAAATGTAACGATACTCATTCAAAAAAGTGTTTAAATTCAATTTTCAATAAAAAATCGTTGTCACGGATTTTGTATCTTGAAGAAAAAAAACATGCAATTTTTTCGGTACACCTTTGAATGCATTTTTTTCTGGACAAATTTTTGACCGAATTCAGCTTATTTTCCTATAAAATACTCATTAAAAGTGATTTCATCTCGATTGATCAATAAAAAAAAATTTACTTCGATATTTAATACCATTTTCAAATCAACGTTTCTCGACCAGAGAAGCACAATTTGAGAATATTTTCACTATTTTCAAATATATTCATTGAAACCATTATTATTGTACTTTTTGCTTTAATTCAAGTAAATGTAACGATATTCATTCAAAAAACTGTTCAAATTCAATTTTCAATAAGAAATCGTTGTCACGGATTTTTTATCTTGAAGAAAAAAACATGCGATTTTTTCGGTACACTTTTGAATGTATTTTTTTCTGGACAAATTTTTGACCGAATTCAGCTTATTTACCTGTAAAATACTCATTAAAAGTGATTTCATCTCGATGGATCAAGAAATAAAAATTTTCCTCGATTTTTAATAACATTTTCAAAATCAACGTTTCTCAGCCAGAGAAGCACATTTTGAGAATTTTTTAACTATTTTCAAATATAACCACTGAAACCATTATTTTTGTACTTTTTGCTTCAATTCAAGCAAATGTAACGATATTCATTCAAAAAAGTGTTTAAATTCAATTTCCAATAAAAAATCGTTGTCACGGACTTTGTATCTTGAAGAAAAAAAAACATGCGATTTTTTCGGTACACCTTTGAATGCATTTTTTTCTGGACAAATTTTTGACCGAATTCAGCTTATTTTCCTATAAAATACTCATTAAAAGTGATTTCATCTCGATTGATCAATTAAAAAAAATGTACTCCGATTTTTAATACCATTTTCAAATCGACGTTTCTCGACCAGAGAAGCACAATTTGAAAATATTTTCACTATTTTCAAATATATTCACTGAAACCATTATTATTGTACTTTTTGCTTTAATTCAAGCAATTGTAACGATATTCATTCAAAAAACTGTTCAAATTCAATTTTCAATAAGAAATCGTTGTCACGGATTTTGTATCTTGAAGAAAAGAAACATGCGATTTTTTCGGTACGCTTTTGAATGTATTTTTTTCTGGACAAATTTTTGACCGAATTCAGCTAATTTACCTGTAAAATACTCATTAAAAGTGATTTCATCTCAATGGATCTCAATAAATAAAAATTTTCCTCGATTTTTAATAACATTTTCAAAATCGACGTTTCTCGGCCAGAGAAGCACATTTTGAGAATTTTTTCACTATTTTCAAATATAACCACTGAAAACATTAATTTGTACTTTTTGCTTTAATTCAAGCAAATGTAACGATACTCATTCAAAAAAGTGTTTAAATTCAATTTTCAATAAAAAATCGTTGTCACGGATTTTGTATCTTGAAGAAAAAAAACATGCGATTTTTTCGGTACACTTTTGAATGCATTTTTTTCTGGACAAATTTTTGACCGAATTCAGCTTATTTTCCTATAAAATACTCATTAAAAGTGATTTCATGTCGATTGATCAATAAATAAAAATGTACCTCGATTTTTAATACCATTTTCAAAATCGACCTTTCTCGACCAGAGAAGCACAATTTGAGAATATTTTCACTTTTTTCAAATATATTCACTGAAACCATTATTATTGTACTTTTTGCTTTAATGCAAGCAAATGTAAGGATATTCATTCAAAAAACTGTTCAAATTCAATTTTAAATAAGAAATCGTTGTCACGGATTTTGTATCTTGAAGAAAAATAACATGCGTTTTTTCGGTACACTTTTGAATGTATTTTTTTCAGGACAAATTTTTGACCGAATTCAGCTTATTTACCTGTAAAATACTCATTAAAAGTGATTTCATCTCGATGGATCTATAAATAAAAATTTTCCTCCATTTTTAATAACATTTTCAAAATCGACGTTTCTCGGCCAGGGAAGCACATTTTGAGAATTTTTTCACTATTTTCAAATATAACCACTGAAACCATTATTTTTGTACTTTTTGCTTTAATTCAAGCAAATGTAACGATACTCATTCAAAAAAGTGTTAAATTCAATTTTCAATAAAAAATCGTTGTCACGGATTTTATCTTGAAGAAAAAAACATGCGATTTTTTCGGTACACTTTTGAATGCATTTTTTTCTGGACAAATTTTTGACCGAATTCAGCTTATTTTCCTTTAAAATACTCATTAAAAGTGATTTCATCTCGATTGATCAATAAAAAAATTTACTTCGATTTTTAATACCATTTTCAAATCGACGTTTCTCAGCCAGAGAAGCACATTTTGAGAATTTTTTCACTAATTTCAAATATAACCACTGAAACCTTTTTTTTGTACTTTTTGCTTTAATTCAAGCAAATGTAACGATACTCATTCAAAAAAGTGTTTAAATTCAATTTTCAATAAAAAATCGTTGTCACGGATTTTGTATCTTGAAGAAAAAAAACATGCAATTTTATCGGTACACCTTTGAATGCATTTTTTTCTGGACAAATTTTTGACCGAATTCAGCTTATTTTCCTATAAAATACTCATTAAAAGTGATTTCATCTCGATTGATCAATAAAAAAAATTTACTTCGATATTTAATACCATTTTCAAATCGACGTTTCTCGACCAGAGAAGCACAATTTGAAAATATTTTCACTATTTTCAAATATATTCACTGAAACCATTATTATTGTACTTTTTGCTTTAATTCAAGCAATTGTAACGATATTCATTCAAAAAACTGTTCAAATTCAATTTTCAATAAGAAATCGTTGTCACGGATTTTGTATCTTGAAGAAAAGAAACATGCGATTTTTTCGGTACGCTTTTGAATGTATTTTTTTCTGGACAAATTTTTGACCGAATTCAGCTTATTTACCTGTAAAATACTCATTAAAAGTGATTTCATCTCAATGGATCTCAATAAATAAAAATTTTCCTCGATTTTTAATAACATTTTCAAAATCGACGTTTCTCGGCCAAAGAAGCACATTTTGAGAATTTTTTCACTATTTTCAAATATAACCACTGAAACCATTATTTTTGTACTTTTTGCTTTAATTCAAGCAAATGTAACGATATTCATTCAAAAAACTGTTCAAATTCAATTTTCAATAAGAAATCGTTGTCACGGATTTTGTATCTTGAAGAAAAAAAAACATGCGATTTTTTCGGTACACTTTTGAATGCATTTTTTTCTGGACAAATTTTTGACCGAATTCAGCTTATTTTCCTATAAAATACTCATTAAAAGTGATTTCATCTCGATTGATCAATTAAAAAAAATGTACTCCGATTTTTAATACCATTTTCAAATCGACGTTTCTCGACCAGAGAAGCACAATTTGAAAATATTTTCACTATTTTCAAATATATTCACTGAAACCATTATTATTGTACTTTTGCTTTAATTCAAGCAATTGTAACGATATTCATTCAAAAAACTGTTCAAATTATATTTTCAATAAGAAATCGTTGTCACGTATTTTGTATCTTGAAGAAAAAAAAACATGCGATTTTTTCGGTACACTTTTGAATGTATTTTTTTCTGGACAAATTTTTGACCGAATTCAGCTTATTTACCTGTAAAATACTCATTAAAAGTGATTTCATCTCGATGGATCTCAATAAATAAAAATTTTCCTCGATTTTTAATAACATTTTCAAAATCGACGTTTCTCGGCCAGAGAAGCACATTTTGAGAATTTTTTCACTATTTTCAAATATAACCACTGAAACCATTATTTTTGTACTTTTTGCTTTAATTCAAGCAAATGTAACGATATTCATTCAAAAAACTGTTCAAATTCAATTTTCAATAAGAAATCGTTGTCACGGATTTTGTATCTTGAAGAAAAAAAACATGCGATTTTTTCGGTACACTTTTGAATGCATTTTTTTCTGGACAAATTTTTGACCGAATTCAGCTTATTTTCCTATAAAATACTCATTAAAAGTGATTTCATCTCGATTGATCAATTAAAAAAAATGTACTCCGATTTTTAATACCATTTTCAAATCGACGTTTCTCGACCAGAGAAGCACAATTTGAAAATATTTTCACTATTTTCAAATATATTCACTGAAACCATTATTATTGTACTTTTGCTTTAATTCAAGCAATTGTAACGATATTCATTCAAAAAACTGTTCAAATTATATTTTCAATAAGAAATCGTTGTCACGTATTTTGTATCTTGAAGAAAAAAAAACATGCGATTTTTTCGGTACACTTTTGAATGTATTTTTTTCTGGACAAATTTTTGACCGAATTCAGCTTATTTACCTGTAAAATACTCATTAAAAGTGATTTCATCTCGATGGATCTCAATAAATAAAAATTTTCCTCGATTTTTAATAACATTTTCAAAATCGACGTTTCTCGGCCAGAGAAGCACATTTTGAGAATTTTTTCACTATTTTCAAATATAACCACTGAAACCATTATTTTTGTACTTTTTGCTTTAATTCAAGCAAATGTAACGATATTCATTCAAAAAACTGTTCAAATACAATTTTCAATAAGAAATCGTTGTCACGGATTTTGTATCTTGAAGAAAAAAAACATGCGATTTTTTCGGTACACTTTTGAATGTATTTTTTTCTGGACAAATTTTTGACCGAATTCAGCTTATTTTCCTATAAAATACTCATTGAAAGTGATTTCATCTCGATTGATCAATTAAAAAAAATGTACTCCGATTTTTAATACCATTTTCAAATCGACGTTTCTCGACCAGAGAAGCACAATTTGAAAATATTTTCACTATTTTCAAATATATTCACTGAAACCATTATCATTGTACTTTTGCTTTAATTCAAGCAATTGTAACGATATTCATTCAAAAAACTGTTCAAATTATATTTTCAATAAGAAATCGTTGTCACGGATTTTGTATCTTGAAGAAAAAAACATGCGATTTTTTCGGTACGCTTTTGAATGTATTTTTTTCTGGACAAATTTTTGACCGAATTCAGCTTATTTACCTGTAAAATACTCATTAAAAGTGATTTCATCTCAATGGATCTCAATAAATAAAAATTTTCCTCGATTTTTAATAACATTTTCAAAATCGACGTTTCTCGGCCAGAGAAGCACATTTTGAGAATTTTTTCACTATTTTCAAATATAACCACTGAAAACATTAATTTGTACTTTTTGCTTTAATTCAAGCAAATGTAACGATACTCATTCAAAAAACTGTTTAAATTCAATTTTCAATAAAAAATCGTTGTCTAGAATTTTGTATCTTGAAGAAAAAAAACATGCGATTTTTTCGGTACACTTTTGAATGCATTTTTTTCTGGACAAATTTTTGACCGAATTCAGCTTATTTTCCTATAAAATACTCATTAAAAGTGATTTCATCTAGATTGATCAATAAAAAAAAATTTACTCCGATATTTAATACCATTTTCAAATCGACGTTTCTCGACCAGAGAAGCACAATTTGAGAATATTTTCACTATTTTCAAATATATTCACTGAAACCATTATTATTGTACTTTTAGCTTTAATTCAAGCAAATGTAACGATTTTCATTCAAAAAACTGTTCAAATTCAATTTTCAATAAGAAATCGTTGTCACGTATTTTGTATCTTGAAGAAAAAAAAAACATGCGTTTTTTCGGTACACTTTTGAGTGTATTTTTTTCTGGACAAATTTTTGACCGAATTCAGCTTATTTACCTGTAAAATACTCATTAAAAGTGATTTCATCTCGATGGATCTCAATAAATAAAAATTTTCCTCCATTTTTAATAACATTTTCAAAATCGACGTTTCTCGACCAGAGAAGCACAATTTGAGAATATTTTCACTATTTTCAAATATATTCATTGAAACCATTATTATTGTACTTTTTGCTTTAATTCAAGCAAATGTAACGATATTCATTCAAAAAACTGTTCAAATTCAATATTCAATAAGAAATCGTTGTCACGGATTTTGTATCTTGAAGAAAAATAACATGCGTTTTTTCGGTACACTTTTGAATGTATTTTTTTCAGGACAAATTTTTGACCGAATTCAGCTTATTTACCTGTAAAATACTCATTAAAAGTGATTTCATCTCGATGGATCTATAAATAAAAATTTTCCTCCATTTTTAATAACATTTTCAAAATCGACGTTTCTCGGCCAGGGAAGCACATTTTGAGAATTTTTTCACTATTTTCAAATATAACCACTGAAACCATTATTTTTGTACTTTTTGCTTTAATTCAAGCAAATGTAACGATACTCATTCAAAAAAGTGTTAAATTCAATTTTCAATAAAAAATCGTTGTCACGGATTTTATCTTGAAGAAAAAAAACATGCGATTTTTTCGGTACACTTTTGAATGCATTTTTTTCTGGACAAATTTTTGACCGAATTCAGCTTATTTTCCTTTAAAATACTCATTAAAAGTGATTTCATCTCGATTGATCAATAAAAAAATTTACTTCGATTTTTAATACCATTTTCAAATCGACGTTTCTCAGCCAGAGAAGCACATTTTGAGAATTTTTTCACTATTTTCAAATATATCCACTGAAACCTTTTTTTTGTACTTTTTGCTTTAATTCAAGCAAATGTAACGATACTCATTCAAAAAAGTGTTTAAATTCAATTTTCAATAAAAAATCGTTGTCACGGATTTTGTATCTTGAAGAAAAAAAACATGCAATTTTTTCGGTACACCTTTGAATGCATTTTTTTCTGGACAAATTTTTGACCGAATTCAGCTTATTTTCCTATAAAATACTCATTAAAAGTGATTTCATCTCGATTGATCAATAAAAAAAATTTACTTCGATATTTAATACCATTTTCAAATCGACGTTTCTCGACCAGAGAAGCACAATTTGAGAATATTTTCACTATTTTCAAATATATTCATTGAAACCATTATTATTGTACTTTTTGCTTTAATTCAAGTAAATGTAACGATATTCATTCAAAAAACTGTTCAAATTCAATTTTCAATAAGAAATCGTTGTCACGGATTTTTTATCTTGAAGAAAAAAACATGCGATTTTTTCGGTACACTTTTGAATGTATTTTTTTCTGGACAAATTTTTGACCGAATTCAGCTTATTTACCTGTAAAATACTCATTAAAAGTGATTTCATCTCGATGGATCAATAAATAAAAATTTTCCTCGATTTTTAATAACATTTTCAAAATCAACGTTTCTCAGCCAGAGAAGCACATTTTGAGAATTTTTTAACTATTTTCAAATATAACCACTGAAACCATTATTTTTGTACTTTTTGCTTCAATTCAAGCAAATGTAACGATATTCATTCAAAAAAGTGTTTAAATTCAATTTCCAATAAAAAATCGTTGTCACGGACTTTGTATCTTGAAGAAAAAAAACATGCGATTTTTTCGGTACACCTTTGAATGCATTTTTTTCTGGACAAATTTTTGACCGAATTCAGCTTATTTTCCTATAAAATACTCATTAAAAGTGATTTCATCTCGATTGATCAATTAAAAAAAATGTACTCCGATTTTTAATACCATTTTCAAATCGACGTTTCTCGACCAGAGAAGCACAATTTGAAAATATTTTCACTATTTTCAAATATATTCACTGAAACCATTATTATTGTACTTTTTGCTTTAATTCAAGCAATTGTAACGATATTCATTCAAAAAACTGTTCAAATTCAATTTTCAATAAGAAATCGTTGTCACGGATTTTGTATCTTGAAGAAAAGAAACATGCGATTTTTTCGGTACGCTTTTGAATGTATTTTTTTCTGGACAAATTTTTGACCGAATTCAGCTTATTTACCTGTAAAATACTCATTAAAAGTGATTTCATCTCAATGGATCTCAATAAATAAAAATTTTCCTCGATTTTTAATAACATTTTCAAAATCGACGTTTCTCGGCCAAAGAAGCACATTTTGAGAATTTTTTCACTATTTTCAAATATAACCACTGAAACCATTATTTTTGTACTTTTTGCTTTAATTCAAGCAAATGTAACGATATTCATTCAAAAAACTGTTCAAATTCAATTTTCAATAAGAAATCGTTGTCACGGATTTTGTATCTTGAAGAAAAAAAACATGCGATTTTTTCGGTACACTTTTGAATGCATTTTTTTCTGGACAAATTTTTGACCGAATTCAGCTTATTTTCCTATAAAATACTCATTAAAAGTGATTTCATCTCGATTGATCAATTAAAAAAAATGTACTCCGATTTTTAATACCATTTTCAAATCGACGTTTCTCGACCAGAGAAGCACAATTTGAAAATATTTTCACTATTTTCAAATATATTCACTGAAACCATTATTATTGTACTTTTGCTTTAATTCAAGCAATTGTAACGATATTCATTCAAAAAACTGTTCAAATTATATTTTCAATAAGAAATCGTTGTCACGGATTTTGTATCTTGAAGAAAAAAACATGCGATTTTTTCGGTACGCTTTTGAATGTATTTTTTTCTGGACAAATTTTTGACCGAATTCAGCTTATTTACCTGTAAAATACTCATTAAAAGTGATTTCATCTCAATGGATCTCAATAAATAAAAATTTTCCTCGATTTTTAATAACATTTTCAAAATCGACGTTTCTCGGCCAGAGAAGCACATTTTGAGAATTTTTTCACTATTTTCAAATATAACCACTGAAAACATTAATTTGTACTTTTTGCTTTAATTCAAGCAAATGTAACGATACTCATTCAAAAAACTGTTTAAATTCAATTTTCAATAAAAAATCGTTGTCAAGAATTTTGTATCTTGAAGAAAAAAAACATGCGATTTTTTCGGTACACTTTTGAATGCATTTTTTTCTGGACAAATTTTTGACCGAATTCAGCTTATTTTCCTATAAAATACTCATTAAAAGTGATTTCATCTCGATTGATCAATAAAAAAAAATTTACTCCGATATTTAATACCATTTTCAAATCGACGTTTCTCGACCAGAGAAGCACAATTTGAGAATATTTTCACTATTTTCAAATATATTCACTGAAACCATTATTATTGTACTTTTAGCTTTAATTCAAGCAAATGTAACGATTTTCATTCAAAAAACTGTTCAAATTCAATTTTCAATAAGAAATCGTTGTCACGTATTTTGTATCTTGAAGAAAAAAAAACATGCGATTTTTTCGGTACACTTTTGAATGTATTTTTTTCTGGACAAATTTTTGACCGAATTCAGCTTATTTACCTGTAAAATACTCATTAAAAGTGATTTCATCTCGATGGATCTCAATAAATAAAAATTTTCCTCGATTTTTAATAACATTTTCAAAATCGACGTTTCTCGGCCAAAGAAGCACATTTTGAGAATTTTTTCACTATTTTCAAATATAACCACTGAAACCATTATTTTTCTACTTTTTGCTTTAATTCAAGCAAATGTAACGATATTCATTCAAAAAACTGTTCAAATTCAATTTTCAATAAGAAATCGTTGTCACGGATTTTGTATCTTGAAGAAAAAAAACATGCGATTTTTTCGGTACACTTTTGAATGTATTTTTTTCTGGACAAATTTTTGACCGAATTCAGCTTATTTTCCTATAAAATACTCATTAAAAGTGATTTCATCTCGATTGATCAATTAAAAAAAATGTACTCCGATTTTTAATACCATTTTCAAATCGACGTTTCTCGACCAGAGAAGCACAATTTGAAAATATTTTCACTATTTTCAAATATATTCACTGAAACCATTATTATTGTACTTTTGCTTTAATTCAAGCAATTGTAACGATATTCATTCAAAAAACTGTTCAAATTATATTTTCAATAAGAAATCGTTGTCACGTATTTTGTATCTTGAAGAAAAAAAAACATGCGATTTTTTCGGTACACTTTTGAATGTATTTTTTTCTGGACAAATTTTTGACCGAATTCAGCTTATTTACCTGTAAAATACTCATTAAAAGTGATTTCATCTCGATGGATCTCAATAAATAAAAATTTTCCTCGATTTTTAATAACATTTTCAAAATCGACGTTTCTCGGCCAAAGAAGCACATTTTGAGAATTTTTTCACTATTTTCAAATATAACCACTGAAACCATTATTTTTGTACTTTTTGCTTTAATTCAAGCAAATGTAACGATATTCATTCAAAAAACTGTTCAAATACAATTTTCAATAAGAAATCGTTGTCACGGATTTTGTATCTTGAAGAAAAAAAACATGCGATTTTTTCGGTACACTTTTGAATGTATTTTTTTCTGGACAAATTTTTGACCGAATTCAGCTTATTTTCCTATAAAATACTCATTGAAAGTGATTTCATCTCGATTGATCAATTAAAAAAAATGTACTCCGATTTTTAATACCATTTTCAAATCGACGTTTCTCGACCAGAGAAGCACAATTTGAAAATATTTTCACTATTTTCAAATATATTCACTGAAACCATTATTATTGTACTTTTGCTTTAATTCAAGCAATTGTAACGATATTCATTCAAAAAACTGTTCAAATTATATTTTCAATAAGAAATCGTTGTCACGGATTTTGTATCTTGAAGAAAAAAACATGCGATTTTTTCGGTACGCTTTTGAATGTATTTTTTTCTGGACAAATTTTTGACCGAATTCAGCTTATTTACCTGTAAAATACTCATTAAAAGTGATTTCATCTCAATGGATCTCAATAAATAAAAATTTTCCTCGATTTTTAATAACATTTTCAAAATCGACGTTTCTCGGCCAGAGAAGCACATTTTGAGAATTTTTTCACTATTTTCAAATATAACCACTGAAAACATTAATTTGTACTTTTTGCTTTAATTCAAGCAAATGTAACGATACTCATTCAAAAAACTGTTTAAATTCAATTTTCAATAAAAAATCGTTGTCAAGAATTTTGTATCTTGAAGAAAAAAAACATGCGATTTTTTCGGTACACTTTTGAATGCATTTTTTTCTGGACAAATTTTTGACCGAATTCAGCTTATTTTCCTATAAAATACTCATTAAAAGTGATTTCATCTCGATTGATCAATAAAAAAAATTTACTCCGATATTTAATACCATTTTCAAATCGACGTTTCTCGACCAGAGAAGCACAATTTGAGAATATTTTCACTATTTTCAAATATATTCACTGAAACCATTATTATTGTACTTTTAGCTTTAATTCAAGCAAATGTAACGATTTTCATTCAAAAAACTGTTCAAATTCAATTTTCAATAAGAAATCGTTGTCACGTATTTTGTATCTTGAAGAAAAAAAAACATGCGATTTTTTCGGTACACTTTTGAATGTATTTTTTTCTGGACAAATTTTTGACCGAATTCAGCTTATTTACCTGTAAAATACTCATTAAAAGTGATTTCATCTCGATGGATCTCAATAAATAAAAATTTTCCTCGATTTTTAATAACATTTTCAAAATCGACGTTTCTCGGCCAAAGAAGCACATTTTGAGAATTTTTTCACTATTTTCAAATATAACCACTGAAACCATTATTTTTCTACTTTTTGCTTTAATTCAAGCAAATGTAACGATATTCATTCAAAAAACTGTTCAAATTCAATTTTCAATAAGAAATCGTTGTCACGGATTTTGTATCTTGAAGAAAAAAAACATGCGATTTTTTCGGTACACTTTTGAATGTATTTTTTTCTGGACAAATTTTTGACCGAATTCAGCTTATTTTCCTATAAAATACTCATTAAAAGTGATTTCATCTCGATTGATCAATTAAAAAAAATGTACTCCGATTTTTAATACCATTTTCAAATCGACGTTTCTCGACCAGAGAAGCACAATTTGAAAATATTTTCACTATTTTCAAATATATTCACTGAAACCATTATTATTGTACTTTTGCTTTAATTCAAGCAATTGTAACGATATTCATTCAAAAAACTGTTCAAATTATATTTTCAATAAGAAATCGTTGTCACGTATTTTGTATCTTGAAGAAAAAAAAACATGCGATTTTTTCGGTACACTTTTGAATGTATTTTTTTCTGGACAAATTTTTGACCGAATTCAGCTTATTTACCTGTAAAATACTCATTAAAAGTGATTTCATCTCGATGGATCTCAATAAATAAAAATTTTCCTCGATTTTTAATAACATTTTCAAAATCGACGTTTCTCGGCCAAAGAAGCACATTTTGAGAATTTTTTCACTATTTTCAAATATAACCACTGAAACCATTATTTTTGTACTTTTTGCTTTAATTCAAGCAAATGTAACGATATTCATTCAAAAAACTGTTCAAATACAATTTTCAATAAGAAATCGTTGTCACGGATTTTGTATCTTGAAGAAAAAAAACATGCGATTTTTTCGGTACACTTTTGAATGTATTTTTTTCTGGACAAATTTTTGACCGAATTCAGCTTATTTTCCTATAAAATACTCATTGAAAGTGATTTCATCTCGATTGATCAATTAAAAAAAATGTACTCCGATTTTTAATACCATTTTCAAATCGACGTTTCTCGACCAGAGAAGCACAATTTGAAAATATTTTCACTATTTTCAAATATATTCACTGAAACCATTATTATTGTACTTTTGCTTTAATTCAAGCAATTGTAACGATATTCATTCAAAAAACTGTTCAAATTATATTTTCAATAAGAAATCGTTGTCACGGATTTTGTATCTTGAAGAAAAAAACATGCGATTTTTTCGGTACGCTTTTGAATGTATTTTTTTCTGGACAAATTTTTGACCGAATTCAGCTTATTTACCTGTAAAATACTCATTAAAAGTGATTTCATCTCAATGGATCTCAATAAATAAAAATTTTCCTCGATTTTTAATAACATTTTCAAAATCGACGTTTCTCGGCCAGAGAAGCACATTTTGAGAATTTTTTCACTATTTTCAAATATAACCACTGAAAACATTAATTTGTACTTTTTCCTTTAATTCAAGCAAATGTAACGATACTCATTCAAAAAACTGTTTAAATTCAATTTTCAATAAAAAATCGTTGTCTAGAATTTTGTATCTTGAAGAAAAAAAACATGCGATTTTTTCGGTACACTTTTGAATGCATTTTTTTTCTGGACAAATTTTTGACCGAATTCAGCTTATTTTCCTATAAAATACTCATTAAAAGTGATTTCATCTCGATTGATCAATAAAAAAAAATTTACTCCGATATTTAATACCATTTTCAAATCGACGTTTCTCGACCAGAGAAGCACAATTTGAGAATATTTTCACTATTTTCAAATATATTCACTGAAACCATTATTATTGTACTTTTAGCTTTAATTCAAGCAAATGTAACGATTTTCATTCAAAAAACTGTTCAAATTCAATTTTCAATAAGAAATCGTTGTCACGTATTTTGTATCTTGAAGAAAAAAAAAACATGCGATTTTTTCGGTACACTTTTGAGTGTATTTTTTTCTGGACAAATTTTTGACCGAATTCAGCTTATTTACCTGTAAAATACTCATTAAAAGTGATTTCATCTCGATGGATCTCAATAAATAAAAATTTTCCTCCATTTTTAATAACATTTTCAAAATCGACGTTTCTCGACCAGAGAAGCACAATTTGAGAATATTTTCACTATTTTCAAATATATTCATTGAAACCATTATTATTGTACTTTTTGCTTTAATTCAAGCAAATGTAACGATATTCATTCAAAAAACTGTTCAAATTCAATATTCAATAAGAAATCGTTGTCACGGATTTTGTATCTTGAAGAAAAAAACATGCGATTTTTTCGGTACACTTTTGAATGTATTTTTTTCTGGACAAATTTTTGACCGAATTCAGCTTATTTACCTGTAAAATACTCATTAAAAGTGATTTCATCTCGATGGATCTCAAAAAATAAAAATTTTCCTCGATTTTTAATAACATTTTCAAAATCGACGTTTCTCGGCCAGAAAAGCACATTTTGAGAATTTTTTCACTATTTTCAAATATAACCACTGAAAACATTAATTTGTACTTTTTGCTTAAATTCAAGCAAATGTAACGATAGTCATTCAAAAAAGTGTTTAAATTCAATTTTCAATAAAGAATCGTTGTCACGGATTTTGTATCTTGAAGAAAAAAACATGCGATTTTTTCGGTACACTTTTCAATCCATTTTTTTCTGGACAAATTTTTGACCGAATTAAGCTTATTTTCCTATAAAATACTCATTAAAAGTGATTTCATCTCGATTGATCAATAAAAAAAATGTACTTCGATTTTTAATACCATTTTCAAATCGACGTTTCTCGACCAGAGAAGCACAGTTTGAGAATATTTTCACTATTTTCAAATATATTCACTGAAACCATTATTATTGTACTTTTAGCTTTAATTCAAGCAAATGTAACGATTTTCATTCAAAAAACTGTTCAAATTCAATTTTCAATAAGAAATCTTTGTCACGGATTTTGTATCTTGAAGAAAAAAAACATGCGATTTCTTCGGTACACTTTTGAATGTATTTTTTTCTGGACAAATTTTTGACCGAATTCAGCTTATTTACCTGTAAAATACTCATTAAAAGTGATTTCATCTCGATGGATCTCAATAAATAAAAATTTTCCTCGATTTTTAATAACATTTTCAAAATCGACGTTTCTCGGCCAAAGAAGCACATTTTGAGAATTTTTTCACTTTTTTCAAATATAACCACTGAAACCATTATTTTTGTACTTTTTGCTTTAATTCAAGCAAATGTAACGATACTCATTCAAAAAAGTGTTATGTTCAATTTTCAATAAAAAATCGTTGTCACGGATTTTGTATCTTGAAGAAAAAAAACATGCGATTTCTTCGGTACACCTTTGAATGCATTTTTTTCTGGACAAATTTTTGACCGAATTCAGCTTATTTTCCTATAAAATACTCATTAAAAGTGATTTCATCTCGATTGATCAATAAAAAAAATTTACAACGATATTTAATACCATTTTCAAATCGACGTTTCTCGACCAGAGAAGCACAATTTGAGAATATTTTCACTATTTTCAAATATATTCATTGAAACCATTATTATTGTACTTTTTGCTTTAATTCAAGCAAATGTAACGATATTCATTCAAAAAACTGTTCAAATTCAATATTCAATAAGAAATCGTTGTCACGGATTTTGTATCTTGAAGAAAAAAACATGCGATTTTTTCGGTACACTTTTGAATGTATTTTTTTCTGGACAAATTTTTGACCGAATTCAGCTTATTTACCTGTAAAATACTCATTAAAAGTGATTTCATCTCGATGGATCTCAAAAAATATAAATTTTCCTCGATTTTTAATGACATTTTCAAAATCGACGTTTCTCGGCCAGAGAAGCACATTTTGAGAATTTTTTCACTATTTTCAAATATAACCACTGAAAACATTAATTTGTACTTTTTGCTTAAATTCAAGCAAATGTAACGATAGTCATTCAAAAAAGTGTTTAAATTCAATTTTCAATAAAGAATCGTTGTCACGGATTTTGTATCTTGAAGAAAAAAAACATGCGATTTTTTCGGTACACTTTTCAATCCATTTTTTTCTGGACAAATTTTTGACCGAATTAAGCTTATTTTCCTATAAAATACTCATTAAAAGTGATTTCATCTCGATTGATCAATAAAAAAAAATGTACTTCGATTTTTAATACCATTTTCAAATCGACGTTTCTCGACCAGAGAAGCACAATTTGAGAATATTTTCACTATTTTCAAATATATTCACTGAAACCATTATTATTGTACTTTTAGCTTTAATTCAAGCAAATGTAACGATTTTCATTCAAAAAACTGTTCAAATTCAATTTTCAATAAGAAATCGTTGTCACGGATTTTGTATCTTGAAGAAAAAAAACATGCGATTTTTTCGGTACACTTTTGAATGTATTTTTTTCTGGACAAATTTTTGACCGAATTCAGCTTATTTACCTGTAAAATACTCATTAAAAGTGATTTCATCTCGATGGATCTCAATAAATAAAAATTTTCCTCGATTTTTAATAACATTTTCAAAATCGACGTTTCTCGGCCAAAGAAGCACATTTTGAGAATTTTTTCACTATTTTCAAATATATTCATTGAAACCATTATTATTGTACTTTTTGCTTTAATTCAAGCAAATGTAACGATTTTCATTCAAAAAACTGTTCAAATTCAATATTCAATAAGAAATCGTTGTCACGGATTTTGTATCTTGAAGAAAAAACATGCGATTTTTTCGGTACACTTTTGAATGTATTTTTTTCTGGACAAATTTTTGACCGAATTCAGCTTATTTACCTGTAAAATACTCATTAAAAGTGATTTCATCTCGATGGATCTCAAAAAATATAAATTTTCCTCGATTTTTAATAACATTTTCAAAATCGACGTTTCTCGGCCAGAGAAGCACATTTTGAGAATTTTTTCACTATTTTCAAATATAACCACTGAAAACATTAATTTGTACTTTTTGCTTAAATTCAAGCAAATGTAACGATAGTCATTCAAAAAAGTGTTTAAATTCAATTTTCAATAAAGAATCGTTGTCACGGATTTTGTATCTTGAAGAAAAAAACATGCGATTTTTTCGGTACACTTTTCAATCCATTTTTTTCTGGACAAATTTTTGACCGAATTAAGCTTATTTTCCTATAAAATACTCATTAAAAGTGATTTCATCTCGATTGATCAATAAAAAAAATGTACTTCGATTTTTAATACCATTTTCAAATCGACGTTTCTCGACCAGAGAAGCACAATTTGAGAATATTTTCACTATTTTCAAATATATTCACTGAAACCATTATTATTGTACTTTTAGCTTTAATTCAAGCAAATGTAACGATTTTCATTCAAAAAACTGTTCAAATTCAATTTTCAATAAGAAATCGTTGTCACGGATTTTGTATCTTGAAGAAAAAAAAAGATGCGATTTTTTCGGTACACTTTTGAATGTATTTTTTTCTGGACAAATTTTTGACCGAATTCAGCTTATTTACCTGTAAAATACTCATTAAAAGTGATTTCATCTCGATGGATCTCAATAAATAAAAATTTTCCTCGATTTTTAATAACATTTTCAAAATCGACGTTTCTCGGCCAAAGAAGCACATTTTGAGAATTTTTTCACTATTTTCAAATATAACCACTGAAACCATTATTTTTGTACTTTTTGCTTTAATTCAAGCAAATGTAACGATACTCATTCAAAAAAGTGTTTAAATTCAATTTTCAATAAAAAATCGTTGTCACGGATTTTGTATCTTGAAGAAAAAAAACATGGGATTTTTTCGGTACACCTTTGAATGCATTTTTTTCTGGACAAATTTTTGACCGAATTCAGCTTATTTACCTGTAAAATACTCATTAAAAGTGATTTCATCTCGATTGATCAATAAAAAAAATTTACTTCGATATTTAATACCATTTTCAAATCGACGTTTCTCGACCAGAGAAGCACAATTTGAGAATATTTTCACTATTTTCAAATATATTCATTGAAACCATTATTATTGTACTTTTTGCTTTAATTCAAGCAAATGTAACGATATTCATTCAAAAAACTGTTCAAATTCAATATTCAATAAGAAATCGTTGTCACGGATTTTGTATCTTGAAGAAAAAAACATGCGATTTTTTCGGTACACTTTGAATGTATTTTTTTCTGGACAAATTTTTGACCGAATTCAGCTTATTTACCTGTAAAATACTCATTAAAAGTGATTTCATCTCGATGGATCTCAAAAAATATAAATTTTCCTCGATTTTTAATGACATTTTCAAAATCGACGTTTCTCGGCCAGAGAAGCACATTTTGAGAATTTTTTCACTATTTTCAAATATAACCACTGAAAACATTAATTTGTACTTTTTGCTTAAATTCAAGCAAATGTAACGATAGTCATTCAAAAAAGTGTTTAAATTCAATTTTCAATAAAGAATCGTTGTCACGGATTTTGTATCTTGAAGAAAAAAAACATGCGATTTTTTCGGTACACTTTTCAATCCATTTTTTTCTGGACAAATTTTTGACCGAATTAAGCTTATTTTCCTATAAAATACTCATTAAAAGTGATTTCATCTCGATTGATCAATAAAAAAAATGTACTTCGATTTTTAATACCATTTTCAAATCGACGTTTCTCGACCAGAGAAGCACAATTTGAGAATATTTTCACTATTTTCAAATATATTCACTGAAACCATTATTATTGTACTTTTAGCTTTAATTCAAGCAAATGTAACGATTTTCATTCAAAAAACTGTTCAAATTCAATTTTCAATAAGAAATCGTTGTCACGGATTTTGTATCTTGAAGAAAAAAAAAGATGCGATTTTTTCGGTACACTTTTGAATGTATTTTTTTCTGGACAAATTTTTGACCGAATTCAGCTTATTTACCTGTAAAATACTCATTAAAAGTGATTTCATCTCGATGGATCTCAATAAATAAAAATTTTCCTCGATTTTTAATAACATTTTCAAAATCGACGTTTCTCGGCCAAAGAAGCACATTTTGAGAATTTTTTCACTATTTTCAAATATAACCACTGAAACCATTATTTTTGTACTTTTTGCTTTAATTCAAGCAAATGTAACGATACTCATTCAAAAAAGTGTTTAAATTCAATTTTCAATAAAAAATCGTTGTCACGGATTTTGTATCTTGAAGAAAAAAAACATGGGATTTTTTCGGTACACCTTTGAATGCATTTTTTTCTGGACAAATTTTTGACCGAATTCAGCTTATTTACCTGTAAAATACTCATTAAAAGTGATTTCATCTCGATTGATCAATAAAAAAAATTTACTTCGATATTTAATACCATTTTCAAATCGACGTTTCTCGACCAGAGAAGCACAATTTGAGAATATTTTCACTATTTTCAAATATATTCATTGAAACCATTATTATTGTACTTTTTGCTTTAATTCAAGCAAATGTAACGATATTCATTCAAAAAACTGTTCAAATTCAATATTCAATAAGAAATCGTTGTCACGGATTTTGTATCTTGAAGAAAAAAACATGCGATTTTTTCGGTACACTTTGAATGTATTTTTTTCTGGACAAATTTTTGACCGAATTCAGCTTATTTACCTGTAAAATACTCATTAAAAGTGATTTCATCTCGATGGATCTCAAAAAATATAAATTTTCCTCGATTTTTAATGACATTTTCAAAATCGACGTTTCTCGGCCAGAGAAGCACATTTTGAGAATTTTTTCACTATTTTCAAATATAACCACTGAAAACATTAATTTGTACTTTTTGCTTAAATTCAAGCAAATGTAACGATAGTCATTCAAAAAAGTGTTTAAATTCAATTTTCAATAAAGAATCGTTGTCACGGATTTTGTATCTTGAAGAAAAAAAACATGCGATTTTTTCGGTACACTTTTCAATCCATTTTTTTCTGGACAAATTTTTGACCGAATTAAGCTTATTTTCCTATAAAATACTCATTAAAAGTGATTTCATCTCGATTGATCAATAAAAAAAATGTACTTCGATTTTTAATACCATTTTCAAATCGACGTTTCTCGACCAGAGAAGCACAATTTGAGAATATTTTCACTATTTTCAAATATATTCACTGAAACCATTATTATTGTACTTTTAGCTTTAATTCAAGCAAATGTAACGATTTTCATTCAAAAAACTGTTCAAATTCAATTTTCAATAAGAAATCGTTGTCACGGATTTTGTATCTTGAAGAAAAAAAACATGCGATTTTTTCGGTACACTTTTGAATGTATTTTTTTCTGGACAAATTTTTGACCGAATTCAGCTTATTTACCTGTAAAATACTCATTAAAAGTGATTTCATCTCGATGGATCTCAATAAATAAAAATTTTCCTCGATTTTTAATAACATTTTCAAAATCGACGTTTCTCGGCCAAAGAAGCACATTTTGAGAATTTTTTCACTATTTTCAAATATATTCATTGAAACCATTATTATTGTACTTTTTGCTTTAATTCAAGCAAATGTAACGATTTTCATTCAAAAAACTGTTCAAATTCAATATTCAATAAGAAATCGTTGTCACGGATTTTGTATCTTGAAGAAAAAACATGCGATTTTTTCGGTACACTTTTGAATGTATTTTTTTCTGGACAAATTTTTGACCGAATTCAGCTTATTTACCTGTAAAATACTCATTAAAAGTGATTTCATCTCGATGGATCTCAAAAAATATAAATTTTCCTCGATTTTTAATAACATTTTCAAAATCGACGTTTCTCGGCCAGAGAAGCACATTTTGAGAATTTTTTCACTATTTTCAAATATAACCACTGAAAACATTAATTTGTACTTTTTGCTTAAATTCAAGCAAATGTAACGATAGTCATTCAAAAAAGTGTTTAAATTCAATTTTCAATAAAGAATCGTTGTCACGGATTTTGTATCTTGAAGAAAAAAACATGCGATTTTTTCGGTACACTTTTCAATCCATTTTTTTCTGGACAAATTTTTGACCGAATTAAGCTTATTTTCCTATAAAATACTCATTAAAAGTGATTTCATCTCGATTGATCAATAAAAAAAATGTACTTCGATTTTTAATACCATTTTCAAATCGACGTTTCTCGACCAGAGAAGCACAATTTGAGAATATTTTCACTATTTTCAAATATATTCACTGAAACCATTATTATTGTACTTTTAGCTTTAATTCAAGCAAATGTAACGATTTTCATTCAAAAAACTGTTCAAATTCAATTTTCAATAAGAAATCGTTGTCACGGATTTTGTATCTTGAAGAAAAAAAAAGATGCGATTTTTTCGGTACACTTTTGAATGTATTTTTTTCTGGACAAATTTTTGACCGAATTCAGCTTATTTACCTGTAAAATACTCATTAAAAGTGATTTCATCTCGATGGATCTCAAAAAATAAAAATTTTCCTCGATTTTTAATAACATTTTCAAAATCGACGTTTCTCGGCCAGAAAAGCACATTTTGAGAATTTTTTCACTATTTTCAAATATAACCACTGAAAACATTAATTTGTACTTTTTGCTTAAATTCAAGCAAATGTAACGATAGTCATTCAAAAAAGTGTTTAAATTCAATTTTCAATAAAGAATCGTTGTCACGGATTTTGTATCTTGAAGAAAAAAACATGCGATTTTTTCGGTACACTTTTCAATCCATTTTTTTCTGGACAAATTTTTGACCGAATTAAGCTTATTTTCCTATAAAATACTCATTAAAAGTGATTTCATCTCGATTGATCAATAAAAAAAATGTACTTCGATTTTTAATACCATTTTCAAATCGACGTTTCTCGACCAGAGAAGCACAGTTTGAGAATATTTTCACTATTTTCAAATATATTCACTGAAACCATTATTATTGTACTTTTAGCTTTAATTCAAGCAAATGTAACGATTTTCATTCAAAAAACTGTTCAAATTCAATTTTCAATAAGAAATCTTTGTCACGGATTTTGTATCTTGAAGAAAAAAAACATGCGATTTCTTCGGTACACTTTTGAATGTATTTTTTTCTGGACAAATTTTTGACCGAATTCAGCTTATTTACCTGTAAAATACTCATTAAAAGTGATTTCATCTCGATGGATCTCAATAAATAAAAATTTTCCTCGATTTTTAATAACATTTTCAAAATCGACGTTTCTCGGCCAAAGAAGCACATTTTGAGAATTTTTTCACTTTTTTCAAATATAACCACTGAAACCATTATTTTTGTACTTTTTGCTTTAATTCAAGCAAATGTAACGATACTCATTCAAAAAAGTGTTATGTTCAATTTTCAATAAAAAATCGTTGTCACGGATTTTGTATCTTGAAGAAAAAAAACATGCGATTTCTTCGGTACACCTTTGAATGCATTTTTTTCTGGACAAATTTTTGACCGAATTCAGCTTATTTTCCTATAAAATACTCATTAAAAGTGATTTCATCTCGATTGATCAATAAAAAAAATTTACAACGATATTTAATACCATTTTCAAATCGACGTTTCTCGACCAGAGAAGCACAATTTGAGAATATTTTCACTATTTTCAAATATATTCATTGAAACCATTATTATTGTACTTTTTGCTTTAATTCAAGCAAATGTAACGATATTCATTCAAAAAACTGTTCAAATTCAATATTCAATAAGAAATCGTTGTCACGGATTTTGTATCTTGAAGAAAAAAACATGCGATTTTTTCGGTACACTTTTGAATGTATTTTTTTCTGGACAAATTTTTGACCGAATTCAGCTTATTTACCTGTAAAATACTCATTAAAAGTGATTTCATCTCGATGGATCTCAAAAAATATAAATTTTCCTCGATTTTTAATGACATTTTCAAAATCGACGTTTCTCGGCCAGAGAAGCACATTTTGAGAATTTTTTCACTATTTTCAAATATAACCACTGAAAACATTAATTTGTACTTTTTGCTTAAATTCAAGCAAATGTAACGATAGTCATTCAAAAAAGTGTTTAAATTCAATTTTCAATAAAGAATCGTTGTCACGGATTTTGTATCTTGAAGAAAAAAAACATGCGATTTTTTCGGTACACTTTTCAATCCATTTTTTTCTGGACAAATTTTTGACCGAATTAAGCTTATTTTCCTATAAAATACTCATTAAAAGTGATTTCATCTCGATTGATCAATTAAAAAAAATGTACTCCGATTTTTAATACCATTTTCAAATCGACGTTTCTCGACCAGAGAAGCACAATTTGAGAATATTTTCACTATTTTCAAATATATTCACTGAAACCATTATTATTGTACTTTTAGCTTTAATTCAAGCAAATGTAACGATTTTCATTCAAAAAACTGTTCAAAT